>NC_063349.1:37323310-37345076 GCF_021869965.1 Rhincodon typus
GGAAGAGGGATTGTTCCACGTAACCTACAAAGAGGCAGGCGTAGCTTGGGCCCATGCGGGTACCCATGGCTACCCCCTTTGTCTGTAGGAAGTGGGAGGAATTGAAAGAGAAGTTGTTGAGTGTGAGGACGAGTTCGGCTAAGCGGATGAGGGTATCAGTAGAGGGGGACTGGTCGGGCCTGCGGGACAGGAAGAAGCGGAGGGCCTTAAGGCCATCTGCATGAGGAACGCAGGTGTAGAGGAACTGTACCTACACTCACCTTTACTGGCTCCATCCCCGCCTCTTCGACCTGTTTGTTTCCTCTCCACCTATCCTCTCCTCTATCCCTCTTCTATCCGCCTCCCACTCTCTCCCTATTTATTTCAGAACCCCCTTCCCCTCCGCCTTTTCTGATGAAGGCTCTAGGCCCGAAACGTCAACCTCTCTGCTCCTATGATGCTGCTTGGCCTGCTGTGTTCATCCAGCCCTGCACCTTGTTGTCAGGGGAATAGACACTGTTCTCTTTGGCCAGGACCAAGAGTTCGGAAGGCTGTGTTGCCTGCCTGGCGCCCGAGTTCAGGATCTCTCATCTGGGCTGCAAAGGAACTTGGGGTGGGAGGGGAAAGATCCAGTTATTGTGACCCATGTAGGTACCAATGATATAGGTAGAAAGAGAAAAGAGGTTCTGCTAAGGGAATATGAACAGCTAGGGGCTAAATTACAAAGCTGAACCAAAACTAAAAGATAATAATCTACGGATTACTATTTGAGCCATGAGCAAATTGGTACAGGCTCAAAGACAGGTGTGGGAGAATCAGGTTCAAAATCGTAGGAGACATTGGCACCAGTACTGAGGAAGGAGGGAACTATTCTGATGGAACGGCCTCCATCTGAATCATGTTAGAAGCAGAGTCCTGGTAAATAGCATAATCAGGGCTGCAGATAGGATTTTAAACTAAATAGTGGGGGGGCAATGTTCAGTTTCATAGAAAATTACGGAAAATGTTACAGATAGGGAGAGCTCAGGAGAGATTATTAATGATTCTAGAACATGTTATATGGTAGAGAGTATGGAAAGGGTCAGAATTTTAAATTCAGGCACAATAGGTAAGGGGACAACTTTGGGAAGGAAGGCAGTCAATACAGGACTGAGAGTCTTGTACTTAAACATGCACAATATAGGAAACAAGGTAAGTGAGCTTGTAATGCAGATTGAAGTTGGCAGGCACAATATTGGGGGCATGTCTGCAAGGGAATCAAGACTGGGAACTAAATATTCAAGAGTACATGTTCTATGGAAAGGACAGGCAGATGGGAGAGGTGGCAGGGTTGCCTGGTTAGTAAGAAATGAAATTAAATCAATAACACAAAACAACATGTGTTCAGAAGGTGTAAAATTTATGTGGTAGAGTTGAGGAACCACAAAGGAAAAATGACCTGATGGAAGTTATGCAAAGGCCTCCTAGCAGTAGTCAGGATGTAGGCAGAAAATAAATCAGAAGGTAGAAAAGGCATGCAACAAAGGCATGATAAAATAATCATGGGGGACCTCAATATGCAGGTGGACTGAGAAAATCAGGTTGGAAGTAAATATCAAGGAAAGGACCTTGGGGTTGTGTTATGGGATTTGTTTTTTTGGAGCAGCTTGTGGTACACCCCATTCTGAAACAGGCAATTCTGGATTTGGTGATGTGTAATAAGACAGAATTGATTAGGGAGCATATTTGAAGGAACACCTAGGGGGCAGTAACCACAATTTGATAGAGCTCACCCTGCTGTTTGAGGGAGAAGCTGGAATCAGATGAAATTGTATAACAGCCAAGTAAAGATAACTACAAAGACATGAGGGAAGAGCTGACCAGAGTTGATTGGAAGGGGAGCCTAGCAGGGAAGATGGTGGAGCAGTAACGGTGGGAGTTTCTGAGGGTAATTCGGGAGGCACAGCAGAAATTCACTCCAAGGAAAAAGAAGTATACAAAGAGGAGGATGAGGTAACCATTGCTGACAAGGGAAGTCAGGGACAGCATAAAACCAAAAGAAAAAGCATATAATGTGGTGAGGTTTAGTGGAAAGCCAGAGGATTGGGAACCCTTTAAGTACCAGAAGAGGATAACTGAAAAAACCATAAAGGGGGAGGAGATGAAATGGGAGGGTAGGCTAGCTAGTAATATAAACAAAAATTGCAAGAGCTTTTTTTAGGTATAGAATCCTTACTTAATTTATTATATTTAGTTCTATGTTTTCGGTATTTACTGTAAGTTAGACTCCGTCTGAATTTACTCCTACTTGTTCATATTTATTTTTAATAGACCAAGAAGCAGCTCTTATCTCCACTATAATTTATTCCTTTTTTTTCAAATTACTGATTGGAAAGTAGTCTATTCACTTGATGAAGAATCATTGAGACTCAGAACATTAGCTTGTTCTCTCTCCATGGATGCTGCTTGACCCACTGTGATGTCCAACACTTTTTGTTTTCAGTCTGTTCACTTCCACTACTTCTCCCAAATAGCTCAGTCTGGGCATCAAACCTTGGGCATTATTTAAGCATTCTGTTGTCAGTTCCCTTCCTATTCCTTCTTCCCGCTCCAAACAGAAACAACATAGTAAATAAAATTAAAATAGGAAACTCTAAATTATAGTTTAACGGAAATCCCTCATTTCAAAAGTTTAGATTTTGCTCTCTTGAGGTGTAAGACTTTTCAAAATTGTCAGAAACCAGGAATTGGGGGTAATATGTTGGCATGGATTTAGGATTGGATAGTAGACAGAAACTTAGAACAAGAATAAATGAGTTATTTTTGGGTTGGCAGGCTATAACTAACAGTGTACCGCATGGATCAGTAGCTGCAACTAGCTACTTGCAATCAAAATGACTTACATTACTAACTGCTTGCAAAGTATTCACATTTGCTGACAATGCAAAGCTAGGTGGGAAATTAATTCATGAGGAGGAAGCAAAGAGGCTGCAGATAAGTACAGACATGGTTGGTGAGTGTCTGTACTTAATAGATCAAGATAAAACACAGTGTGATGAAGTATGATGTAATTCTCCTTGATAGGAAGAAAAATCTTGAGTGATGGAAAACTGGGAAATGTTCACATTCTGAGGATCCCCAGAGTCCTTATACATGAATCACAAAGTTAGCAAGAAAGTACATCAAGCAAACAGGAACGCAAATGGTATGTTAGCTTTTGTAACAGTGGAATTAAAGTATGACAGTAAAGAAGACTTCTTACAATTATACAGTAGGGCAGCACCTAGATGTGTGAAGTTTGGGCTCTTAACATGTGGATAGACAAGCTTTTCCTAGACGGAGTGAAATGAATGTTAAATAAACTATTTCCTTGGATGAGACGATTGCCTCTGTGGAGATTAAGTAGTATAAACCTAAGTCCCAGGAATTTTAAACAAAAGAGAGATGATCCCATTGAAACATATTAAAGTCTTAAGGCCCTTGACAAGTCTAGATGCTGTTACCATCTCCATAGCGATAGATAGCATTTTAAAATTGAAGAAATTCTCACAAGGCCAATGAAAGCAAACCACTGGGCAATATTTTATTTTTTAAAACTTTTACTCAGAAAAACAACTAAAATGAACACAATTCAATCATTAATTAACAATAAACGATAATCCAAGTAAAATGATCCCCTACAAAATAATCATTACAACAAAGATATGCCTCATGTAGTTTAGCAAATGCATTACTTCCTGCACAAATATGGCACCGCCTGAAATTTCTTGACTTTCCAACTCAAGTCAAAAATCACACGACACCAGGTTATAGTCCAACAGGTTTATTTGAAAATGCAAGCTTTCAAAGCTCAGCCCCTTCCTCGGGTGTAGTGTGAGAGAGAGACTATAAGACACAGAATTTATAAGCAGAAAGGTAACAACCCTAAAACTGGTCACCTCTTGTTGAATCTTTAATCAGTTAGGAAGGAGATTCTAGATGGTGTCTCTCTCACAATTCCCCTGAGGAAGGGGATGAGCTCTGAAAGCTTGCATTTTCAAATAAACCTGTTGGATTATAACTTGGTGTTGTGTGATTTTTGAACTTGTCCACCCCAGTCCAACACTGGCATGTCCACATCATTTCCAAAGCAGATGTTGCTCTGTAGGATCTCTCAATTCCACTCTGTTATTTTGACCCTTGATTCACAATCACCAGCAGCCACATTCCATGTGAAGTTCTCGGAGATGGTGCATGTCTACAAACTCTCTCTCACTTGGGTAATAACACTTTTAATGGCACAGAATTCCCAGAGACATCCTTCTTCATCCCCTTTAGATGGTCTGGTAGGTTTTGATCCACTGAAATGGTAGCTATAATGCTTGTCTGATACATAATCATGTCTTCAGTTTTCTGATCTATCCAACTATAAAGCACACACGGTAACATTGGGGAAATTCTTGTCAAGGTCTGAAAAAATGGCAAAAGTTGAGGCAGAATTGCATTTGAAGCCCAGTGAGGCCTTTCTCAATGTCGGGAACATCTCATTTAATCTCTAACGTTTTTTGCCAAGCACTGAGGCAAGAATTTCACTTGGCGGAGATTACAGCTTGTTAAATACTTTATTAATTTTGTAACTTGTCTGATCAATGTTCAGATTCCTATGTTACCAAACTTTTCAAACAAGCTGGTAGAAAGTTTGACGGGGAAATCAATCTAGGTAACTGCGACCATTTTGTTACTCAGCATCATACAGCATCTCAGGGTAATATCCACGGCCACTAGCCACATGCATCCGTCATCCATGGGCATTGGCATCTGATACTTTGCCTAACCCTCATGAACATCATGGCAACCTTTCCAATTCACCTGCAGGAAGCACGTATCTGCGCTGCAGGGCACACTGGCAACTAGCAATGAGCTGCCATCCTTACCTGGTCTGGTCTACATGTGACTCCAGACCCACAGCAATGGGGTTGACTCTGGACTGCCCTTTGGGCAATTAGGGATGGGCAATGAATGCCACCTGGCCATCGACGCCCTCACCCCATGAATGAATAAAGAAAAAAAGTTGGAGCTCCTCTGCTCACCAGTTCCCTTTCCTTCTTTTTTTTCTCTCTCCCCTCTGCAGTATGTATTTTCTTCAACATCCCCCACCCCCGCCTGTCCAACTTTTAACTTTTATCCCTATCTGTGGAAAGGAGTCAGGTCGTAATCGGAGACCAGGCGGAGCTGAATGCGCAAACATGTACCGCAGTGGCAGTGAATCCAGCATGGGCCGGAGTAATGGCGACAGACGGTGTGGTGCGCTGGATGATTGAGAGCGGAGCAAGAGGGCTGAGTCCTGTGGTGGAGCAGAGCGAGCGGGCAGGGGCGATTCCCACAGCGACGGTGGAGCGAGCCCTTGATAGAGACCGGCATGTGATGGCAGCGTGGTGTCATGCCCTGGGGTCTGCAGACACGGACTGGAACTTAAGTATTGATGAGCACTTATCATTCTGGACTTTTCACTGTTTTCATGCTAATTTATATTCTTTATTTCACTCTGTAACAACACCTTTTTTAACTCTGTAAGTTTTTTGCCAAGGTACTTGTACCTAAGAAGGCACCATTAAAGGCAGCCATTGCAGAAACTTTTCCCCATACTCCTGTACTTCTGTAATGGAGTACATGTGACAATAAAGGATATTCTGATTCTGATTCTGATGTGCAGTAAGCACGAAAACATGTCTCAAAATCTCAGGGGTTAAGTCCTCACTAAAGTCCACCGAGACACCCATTGTCTGGTGGTCATGGCACAGTAAGTCAAGGGTAACCTCCCATATCAGTCCAGGCAATTGGCCACAATTAGGTGCATGTCCAGGATGTTCTTGGTCATTTTTATGGGTCCATAGTGACCAGTCTAAGGAGTAGAGCTAATGTGGACTGGAAATGTACATCAGTCAGGTGTCTGGGCACTTCTCATCAGGTGCTGTCTATTTGGTTGTTCAAGGGAACATAGTCATTCCATTGGGTCAATCCACAAAAAGTAAGGGGAAAGGGAGATGGGGGCAAGGGTAGCCGCTGCTGTAGGAAAGACAGCTGGGAACTTCTTCAGAATTAGGGGCTGCAGGCTGTGGGGAAGGGGGTGATGACAAATGTGAAGGAAGGCAATATTTGTAAGATGGAGGGGGCATGGTAAAGCACAGATGGAAAAGGGATCATGTGGAATGTATGTTTGTCCTTAGCCAGGAGCTCTCTGGCTTTGATAGGAGGTCACACATGGCTTGGGCACCTCAAGTGCAAGGTCCAAAGTGGACGGGTGCAGACTCATGTAGACAGATTAGGTGGGGACCTGGGGAATTGTGAAGCCTATGAAATTAACAGAAAGGGCTACCAGGATCTGATGTCTAGGCTTTCTCTGACACATAAAGGTGGAGGCTGGAAGCCACCAACCACTCTTTCCTCTGTCATGCTGGAAATCAAAAATACCCAATAGTAAGGAAAATACTGCAACCACACCCAGAGTGGGTGGGATAAGTGAATCAAACTGTGAGGGAGGGGTCTGCAAGTCTAACTGATGTGAGGCTCTTTAAAGGGAGCAACATTACACGCAGATCCACGCACTATTCAGGACACAGGCCTGCGGGGTCCCTAATTTCAGGCCATTCTAATGCATTGTCTTCCTCTTTGTTGTGTACCTCTCTGCCCCAGAAATTCACACCAATGTTTTTGGGCACATAGACCAGAGAAAGTGAAGGAATGTTGCAGGACAAGGGGCAATGGTGTCAGCAGGACCCATTGCTCTGTACAAGGATTATTCATCTTGCTTCTACATGCTACAACAGGCTCTCAGCTCAGGTATCAATCCATAGTACATCCTGTGCGGACATGAAGTTAGGCATTATGATGGTACAGTTTGGGTTTAGGGTTACAGAGAGATTCAAACACTGAACTTTAAGCAAACCTGAGAATTCATATGCAGTGTATTGTCACCATAAGTGGCCTCAACAGGTTTTCTTCTTTCTCCCCCTATGACTACATCTTAGTGTCATTCCAAGTCTTGCAGCTAGGGTAGAGGGACCCTGCTTGGTAATGGAGCTCATTGGCCCTTGAGGTTTGGTCAGGCAGATCCCAGGGGCTTCAGTGGTTGGATGTTCCAGATGTACCAAGGGTCTTCTTAACAGAGGCTAATGAAACCTCCTTGGCTATAACGTCTAAAGGATGGAAGGGGTCAGGTAGTGTGGAGGTGTAGGGCCTTGCCACCTAAGATAAAAGATTGGTCATGATTCTATTGCAAGTTAGAGTAGACTGGAAGGGCCAAATGGTCTATATTTGGTCCAATTTCTCCTGTTTTTATGTTTGGATACCAACATTTGTTACCAAAATTGCAATCCTATTTGGGTGGTGAAAATGTAAACAGGGCATGGATTTTTTTTTTCCAACAACCCTTTCATTGCTTAATGTAATATGATGTAAAATACAGTGGAGGATTAATCAGCTGACTCTTGGGTCTATTTCTAAGAGTTATCTAGTCACCAATAAATCCTCATTAAGTTTTATAGTTAGACACCTAAAAACACTGAAGTGATAACTTATCAGGTAGGCATCATCAGCAGGAAACTGTACCTTTTGGTAATGCCTGTTGGAAAGTTGGAAAATATGATGCTAATATCCAAACATCTAAAGAACTGACACAACAAGATTTTTTACTTACCATATATCAGTGTCCAAAACTCCATTGGCACTGCAGGTCATGGAACTGCAGTAGAATAAGTGTCACATTTAATTCTATCAGCATATGCTAGAGCTATCGTTATAGCTAACACAATGATGGTATTCATCCTGACAATGTACAATGAGTTTACATTGCCTCAAGGGTATAATTTTGTTCAATTAAGCAGATGGATTATTTATTGAAACCACAGCTCTAGGTGAGGCTGGTAATAGTGGAAAGATATTCTGAGGATCATTATAACAGATTTGTCAGAATAAGAAACATTATATTGTAAATGAAACACCATAAAAGTATGTTCTGAAGAAATGTCACATCAGACTCAAAATGCTAACTCTGTTTCTCTCTCCACAGATGCCATCAGACCTGCTGAACTTCCCCAGCATTTTGTGTGCATTTTTTTTCTGACTTCCAGCCTCAACAGTGTTTTAATTTTATGATAATAAAAATGTCCATGCAGGCAGTGAAGATGGCAAAAGGCCTTTGTGACATAAGGTTTCAAGTACAGGAGTAGCAGTGTTTTGCCACAATTGTACAGGCTGTTGGTGAGATCACAGCTGGAGTATTGTGTGCAGTTTTGGTCTCCTTATCTGAGGAAGGATATTCTGGCTATGGAGGGGTTGCACTGAAGATTTTCCAGACTGTTTCATGGGATGGCAGAATCAATGAATGTAGAGGGATTACATTCACTGGTGTTTAGAAAAATGAGGGGATCTCATAGAAACCTGTAAAATCCTAAAAGAACTCGATAGGATAAAAGTAGGAAGGATAGACAGAAAAATGCTGGAGAAACTCAGCAAGTCTGGCAACATCTGTGGAGGGAAAACAGAATTAATATTTCACGTCCAGTGACCCAGAATTCTGAAAAAGGGTCACTGGACTTGAAACATTAATTTTGTTTTCACTCCACAGATGCTGCCAGAACTGTCAAGTTTCTCCAGAAATTTCTGTTTTTGCTTCAGATTTCTAGCATCTGCAGTTCTTTCTTTTATTGTAAAAGTAGGAAGGATGTTTCCAATGACCAGGGAGTCTAGCACCAGCAGTCAGTTTAAGGATATGTTGTAGGCTATTTAACAACAAGATGAGGAGACATTTCTTCATGCAGAGCGCCATGAGCCTGTGGAATTCCCTGTCACAGAAAGTGGTTGAGGCCGAAACATTGAATGTTCGCAAGAAGGAGTTTGATTTAATTATTAGGGCTAAGGGGATCAAAGGGTATGGGGAGAAAGCAAGAATAGGGCAGTGAACTGGATGATCATTTTGAATGGCAGAGCAGATTTCAGGAGCCAAATGGCTTACTCCTGCTCCTATTTTCTAAGTTTCTATGACCACTTTATCATAAACGCTGGTAAGATAAAATCAGCTATTTAGAGTAATTCTATTGTGTTTAAACTTCACCATAGATGAAACTGACCTAGACCACAGGCAGGATAATGCACTAGAACAATTGCAGAAGTTTACACAATATTTTGATGCTGCTCCTAGGGTTTAACCGTGATGTGGTCAGAGTAGATATTTTCTCATCAACCTATTCAGAGCTGTTATTACACACCTCTGGAGCAAATGGGACTGGAACCTGAGTCTCCTAGATTAGGATTAAGGAGTGAATTTCTTGCAGCTTTTAATGCAGAGTTGCAGATTTGTTTTGCATAAAAATGTCTTGGTGGAAAACAATCTGATTTAGTAATCAGTCATTGGGTATAACTAGGAGGTTCTGTATTGCAGAATGGCTGTAATTAGAGAAGATGGTGTCTCAGCAATTAAACGTAGTATAAAACTAGCATGGATATGTGCAAAGAAATCTTTCAAAACAGTCTTAACACATAACCCAAATCTGAGAGGATAGTGAGGAAGAAAATTTACAACTGATATTAGTTTGCCAAGAAAATTGTGCAAACACATGACAAAATGTTAATCCCATTTCTTTATTGCTCTTCTGGTGACACTCTTACTGATGGACAACACAATAGAAGCTCACTTGGAGCAGCAGTGTGAGAGGAGCAGATCAAACTCAGTCAGAGTGGGAGAGGAGTGGATTGAGCTCAATTGGATCTGGAGAGGGAGAGGGTGTGGATTGAACTCAGTCGGAGTGGGAGAGGGAGAGGGAGTGAATCGAGATCAGTCAGAGTGGGAGAAGGATAGGGAGTGGATCGACCTCAGTTGGAGTGGGAGAGGAACGGATCGACCTCAGTCAGAGCAGGAAAGGAGCAGCTGAAGCTCAGTCGGAACCAACTTTAGAGACTGAGTGAATAATACAGGGACAGAGACAGAGTGTAATGTCCTTACTTTTTTGTTTGTACTTTGCTAGGAACAGAGATAGACAGAGGGAGAGAGAAAGACAGAGAAGTTTGATTTTGGTGAGTGCTGGGTAAGATTGTGATTTGTAGTTTAATATTTGTAGTTGGTCAGGATCACAATTGCAGGAGAATCTAGTCCTGTAAAATAATCCTCCTGCAATATGTGGGAAGTCAGGACACGACCAGTGTCTATGGTGACCATGTATGCGGGGAGTGTACGCAGCTAAAATCCCTGATTGACCGTATTGTGTAGCTGGAGCTACAGATGGTCAGTATGGAGCATCTGTGACACTGGGAATGTTGTGGTTAGCACGTTTAGTGAGCTGGTTGCCCCACAAGAAATGTTGGCTGACCAGCAGGAAGTCTGGTAAATGTGAGCAGGCAGTGCAAAAACTCCCTGTGGCCATTCCCCTTTCAAACAGATACACAGTATTGGATACTTTTAGTGGGGGAGGCGTGCTATCAGGTGAAAGCAACAACAGCCAAATTTGTGGCACCACAGTTGGTTCTGCTGCACAACGGACTGGGAGTGCTTTAGTGATAAGAGATTCATTTGTAAGTGGAACTGACAGGCCATTCTGTTACAGTAAACAAGACTCTTAAATAATAAGAGATAACAAGGTGTAGAGCTGGATGAACACAGCAGGCCAAGCAGCATCACAGGAGCAGGAAAGCTGACGTTTCAGGTCTAGACCCTTCTTCAGAAATGGGGGAGGGGAAGGGGATTCTGAAATAATTAGGGAGAGAGGGGGAGGCAGACGAAAGGTGGATAAAGGAGTGGATAGGTGGAGAGGAGACGGACAGGTCGAGGAGGCGGGGATGGACCCAGTAAAGGTGAATGTAGGTGGGGAGTTAGGATGGGGGTAGGTCAGTCAACGGAAGACGGACAGGTCATGGAGGCGGGGATGAGGCTGGTAGGTAGGAGGTTGGGGTGGGGGTTGAGGTGAAAGGAGCAGATAGGTGGGAGAAAGGACGGACAGGTCAGGGAGGCGGGGACGAGCTGGGCTGGTTTTGGGATGAGGTCGGGGGCTATCTACTATCTCTTAAATAATACACTGCCTCCCTGGTGCCAGGGTCAGGAATGCCTCAGAACAGCTGCAGAACATTCTGAATGGGGAGGGTAAACAGCCAGCTGCCATGGTATATGTTGGTACCAATGACATGGGTAAAAAAAAAATTATATCCTGCAGCAGGAATTTTGATTTTGATAATCACATGTACCTAGGTACAGTGAAAAGTTTTGCTTTGCATGCAGTACAAGCAAATCATACCATAAAAAGTTTGGACAAGTCAGGAGAGTGGGCAAAGAAGTGGCAGATGGAGTACAACGTGGGAAAGTGTGAGGTCATGCACTTTGGTAAGAAGAATAAAAGCATGGACTATTTTCTAAATGGGGAGAAAATTCAGAAGTCTGAAGTGCAAAGAGACTTGGGATTTCCAGTCCAGGATTCTCTCAAGGTAAACTTGCAGGTTGAGTCGGTAGTGAGGAAGGCAAATGTAATGTTGGCATTTATTTTGAGAGGACTTGAACATAAAATCAGGGATGTACTACTGAGGCTTTATAAGGCTCTGGTCAGGCCACGTTTGGAGTATTGTGTGCAGTTTTGGGCCCCATAGCTCAGGAAGGATGTACTGACCCTGGAGCAGGTTCAGAAGAGGTTCACGAGAATGGTCCCAGAAATGAAAAGCTTACCATATGAGGAATGTTTGAGGACTCTGGGATTATATTCATTGGAGTTTAGAAGGATGAGGGGGGGATCTAATTGAAACATACAAAATACTGAATGGCCTGGACAGGGTGGAAGTTGGGAAGATGCTCCCATTGGAAGGAGAGACTAGGACCTGAGGGCACAGCCTTAGAGTAAAGGGAAGACCTTTTAGAACAGAGATAAGGAGAAACTTCTTCAGCCAGAGAGTGGTGAATCTATGGAATTCACTGCCACAGACGGCTGTGAAGGCCAGGTCATTGAGTACATTTAAGACTGAGATAGATAGGTTCTCGATTATCAAGGGGATCAAGGGTTACAGGGAGAAAGTGGGAGAATGGGGTCGAGGAACTTATCAGCCATGATTGAATGGCTGAGCAGACTTGATGGGCCAAATGGCCTAATTTCTGCTCCTATGTCTTATGGTCTAAAGTGTATTAGGGTAATAGAACAGGGTGAAGAACCCAATGTTACGGCTCCAGAGAAGGTGCACAAAGAGTGAGATCAACATTAAATTTAAAATTTCAGAAGTCCATTCAGAAGTCTAAGAAGAAGCTGTTCTTGAATCTGTTGGCATGTGTGTTTAAGTGTTTAGAGAGTTAGCTAGTAGATTAAAGAGGAAGACCACTAAGGATTACTTCCAATGTCACACAATACTGAATATCAGAATAGGAATTTGGATCAAATGAATGAGTGGCTAAAGTGATGGTGTAGGAGGGAGGGTTTTAGATTTTTGGATTATTGGGACAGCTCCTGGAGTTGGTAGGACCTACACAAGCTGGATGGGTTGCACCTGAACCAGAATGGATCCAACATCTTAGTGGGACGTTTGCTTGTGCTGAAGGGGAGAGAGGATGCTGGGGCAAATTAGATATGAAAGGACAAATGAAAGTCAGGAGCAAATTAGATATGAAAGGACAAATTAGATACGAAAGGAATCCTTGGACAGTCTAGTCAGTGGAGAAGACATGGGTAGGGTAAGGCACATAGAAGGATTAGAAACCTAAATTGTATCTATTTTAATGCAAGGCGCTTGACTGATAAAGCGAATGAACTTGGAGCATTGATCAGCATGTGGGAATATGATATTGTTGGAATTATTGAGATGTGTTTAAAGGAATGACAGGACTGGCAGCTCAACATTCCAGGATTTATAGACGTTTTGGGTGCGATAAGGGGAGATGTAAGAGAGGTGGAGAATTGCATTATTGATAAAGGGAACCATCACTGCAGTAATGACAGTAGATGTCCAGAAATGGTCTTCAAATGAGGCCATCTGGGTAGAACTTAGAAATCAAAAATGGGCGATTACTTTGATGGGATTATACTGCAGGCCTCCCAACAGTCAGATAGGGACAAAAGAGCAGATATTTAGGCAAATCACAGAGAGTCTTAAGAGGAGCAGGTTTATGTTCTAGGATACTTCAACTTTGCTAAGATTAACTGGGATTGCCTGAATGTGAAAGGATTAGAAGGGGGGTAATTTTTAGAGTGAATCCAAGAGAGCCTTTTGCGCCATGGTATAAATAGTTCTACAGCACACGGGCCAGTACTAGACCTAATTCTAAGAAATGAAACCAGTCAAGTGGTTGAAGTTTCAGTAGGTGAGCATTTTAGGGATAGTGACCATAATTCTGTAAGTTTCAAAGTTGTTATGGAAATGGATAAGAATAGTGCAAAATTTAAGAGTCTAAATTGAAGGCAAATTTCAATACCATTAGAAAGACACGGCACAGTGGCACAGTGATTAGCACTGCTGTCTCACACCACTAGGGAGGGTTTGATTCCAGCCTCAGTGGACTGTCTGTGTGGAGTTGCATATTCTCCATGTCTTCATAGATTTCCTCCCACTGTCCAAAGATGTGCAGGATAGGTTGATTGGTAATGCTAAATTGCCCATAGTGTCCAGGAATGGGCAGGCTAGGTGGATTAGCCATGGGAAATGCAGGGTTATAGGGTAGGGGATTGGGTCTAGGTGGGATGCTCTTTGGAGGGTTGGAATAGGCTGAATGGCCTGCTTCCATGCGGTAGGGATTCTAGGATCTGGCAAACATAGACCAAGAGCAGCTACTTGCAGGTAAGTCTACATTTGGAAAATAAGAATATTTTAAAAGTAGCATAGGGCCAGCATGTTCCTCTAAGAATGAAGGGGGAGGGCAGCAAGTCCAGTGAATCCTTGACATGAAGGAAAAGAGTTTCATAAAGAAAAAGGAGGAAGCATATGTCAGGTATAATGCATTAGCAACAGGAGAGGCCCTTCAAAAGTATAGGGTGTAGGGGTTTACATAAAAAGGGGATTAGGAAGACAAAGAGGGGTCACAAAATATTTTTGGCAGATGGATCAAGGAAAACCCCAAGGTTTTTTATAAGTGTATTAAGAGTAAGAGGATTACCAGGGAAAGAGTAGGACCTATTAGAGATCAAAGGGGAAACCTATGTGTGGAGCCAATGCATGTGGATGAAGTCTTAAATGAATACTTCACACTTGCATTCACAGAGGAGAAAGAAACTGTAGCCTGGAATTTCAATTGAGATGGTGAAATTCTAGAACACGTTAAGGTTAAGAAGGAGGATACAGATTTCGATTTTTTTAGATTTAGATTGTCACTTGTGCCTAAGTACAGTGAAATGTGTATAATGTTGCCAAGGTTTGGAATCATCCTGGATTACAGAATGAATTATTGAATAAATTGTACAGATGGTAATACATTGAATAAATTAATATTAATTTGATATTACTGACGATGAAACAGCTTCAAAAGTTCATCTTTCCCTTTCCACAGACTCCCCTCTCTCTGCTCTTCCAGTCGCCATCATTCGACATTGTTCCTGGGGTCCTGGCAACGTGCTCTTTTCCTGCCACCACCGGCACCATCGCTTCCATATCTGCCATGTTCGAGCTGTTTGGGTCCTGCACCTTCTCTGGACATTAAACAACAGAGTCCTGGCTCCGAGTCGACTGACGGGCGCGGGAATGGAAGTACATGGGGCCCCAGCCTCCTGCCAGAGGACATCAGGAGTATGCCCCAGGGCAAAGAAAACCAAAACCAAAACATTACTGACCTGGAAAGACAATGTTGAAGCCACCTGACAGATATTTCAACTGGCATGCAAGTGCATAAGTCCCCAGGGCCTGATGAGATGTATCCTGATGCTATGGAAGACAAGGGAGGAGTTTGATAGGGCCCTGGCAGAGATATATAATACTCTGCTGGCCACAGGTGAATTTCCAGATTTTTTGAAGGATAGTTTATGTTGTACTTTTGTTCATGAAGAGCAGCGGGGGTAGGCCATGTAATTACATATTAGTTAGTCTGCATTAGTGGTTGGGAAATTATTGGATTAATCAGTACTTGGAAAGGTAAGGATTGATCAGAAATATTCAGCATGGATTTGTTAGAGGGAGATCCTGTCTTACCTATTTAGTTGAGCTTTTTGAAAAAGTGAATAAATATATTGATGAGGGTAGGGCAGTTGATGTGGTTTTCATGGAATTCAGTAAGGCCTTTGACAAGATCCCAGATGGAAGGTTGGTCCAAAGGGTAAGAGTCCATGGGATCCAAGCAATTCAGCAAGCTGGATCCAAATTGGCTTACAAATAGGAAGCAAAGAGTGATGGTGGAGGGTTGATTTGTGATTGGAAGCCTGTGACCTGGGTTCAGTGCTGGGTCCTCTGCTGCTTGTTATGTACATTAATGACTTGGATGTGAATGTAGAAAATATAATTAGTACATTTGCAGATGACACAAAAATTGATGGTGTTGTTGATAATGAGGAGAATGGTCTCAGGCTGTAGTCAGCTGGTAATTGGGCAGTGCAATTGCAGATGGAATTTAATCCCAGTAAGTGTGAGTGATGCATTTTGGGAAGTCTAATGAGGGAAGGATGGCAGATCCCTAGGGATTACTGAGGAACAAAAGGTCCTTGGTGTACAAGTCCATAGGCTCCGAAGATTTCAGCAGAGGTCGACAGGGGGGTGAAAAGGCTTATGGGATTCTTGTGTTCATTTCCTGTTGTGTAGAATGTAGGAGAAAAGAAGTCTTGTAACACCTTTATAAAACAATGGAATACTGTGTGCAATTCTGGTCACTACAGTATTGAAAGGACATGATTGCACTAGAGATGGTGCAGAGGAGATTCACCAGGATGTTGTTGGGATGAAATGTCTCAGTTGTGAGGAGAGACTAGACTGGCTGGGTTTGTTTCCTTTGGAGCACAGGAGGCTGAAGCGGGGTACAATTATGGCATACAAAATTATGAAGCATGGACAGAGTAGATCATGAGAATTTCTTCCCAAAGACAGACATCTCTAAGAACCGAGGGTATAAGTTTAAAGTGAGGAGCAAGGAGATATGAGGAAACTTCTTTCACCCAGAGGGTAGTAGAAATATGGAATATGCTGCCTGAGAGAATGGTGGAGGCAACTATACTCACATAATTTAAGAAACATCTGGATGAGTATTTAAAATACCAAGGCATAGTAGGTTTAATGGGATTAATGTAATTTGGTGTTTGTCAGTTGTCATAGATATGGTGGGCCGAAGGGCATCTTTCTATGCTGTATGACTCTGTCCATGACAGTGAAGTTAAATATTTATATTTCTGAACTGACAGGCATGATTATGTTTTAACAGCATATATCTATACTCAGTGTTGAGCATGTTGCCTTTTAAATATAGCAAATGGCAAACATCAAGCGGCTTAACAATGCATAATTTATTCATGCTTCCTACTTTCTGCTTGCACAATCACAGTAGATCTCCATCAAAAAGTCTATAGTTTGCAGCGCCACAAATGAAATATCACAGCTTTCACCAGATGGAGCAAGGTAAACTATGATTATCTATACTTTCCACCAAGGCAAAAATCACCCTGTGCTGCTCTCTACTCTTAATCCAAAACTAATCTCATGGCTTATTTTCTCACCATAGCTCTAAAATCCATGGATTTGGGAAAAGTGATGGACACATAGCTGGAACATAATTCTACTCCCACTCAGCAGGTTCGCACCTATTTTAATCATGGAAGGAAATCTGACAGCCTGTATTATTGTGTGCTGTCCTTCCCACCAAACCTTTGTGTTTGTTCTTTGCCGAGACCATGATTAACACGTAACAGTAAAGACTGAAATTTTCCCCACTAAATTTAAAATACAGCCCTCATTGCTTTTAGTAATGGTTATTATACTGAGAAGGAAAGAGTAAAAAAAAAACTAACCCTAATTAATACTCCTATTAAAAACAATGAGCAGATTTTCAGAAAAAAACAAACTCTGCATGTTCAGACTGTTTACAGTCCCTTACAAATTTTACAGCTGTCCAGTGTAAAGGGTACTTTAACTTAGTTCAGAAAATACTTTCAAAATCTGCAAGATTGCATGCTGTGTTAGTCACACATTCTTGCATATTTATTATGCTTCAAGGGCAAAGCAATTCTGAAAGTGAGGCAACAAAACAGGATAGGCTTAATAGGTATGAACAGCAACTAACTAGTAAATAGCGAAAGAACCTGTGTGAATGAAGATGAGGAAAGCATATTTTATATATCTTATCAAGTATTTTGGTTGATTCATATTTGAAATTGTGCCATTGTACGTTGAAGCTGAGCACTCTGACTGGATTTGTCACAGATTCTTAAAAATGCATGTTCATAAAGAAGATACAATTTTCAGATAGGAATTTAATTCTCCAGCTTGTGTAATTAATGGCAGCCTGAGGCATTTGTGGTGATACTTTCATTACCATGGTTATAAAAAAGAAAGCAGCAGTTTCCTAAAATTTGTAAGAATAGAATTGTTAACATGACTTTAAAAATATCTTCAGGATTGTTGACTTAATAAACTTAAATTTGTTTTGTCTTTTTTGTTTTCTGGTCAAGCTTTCTGCTCAGTAGAAGTGATAATGTCAGTTCTGGAAACAGGAAATCAAAACATTTTTCATTTTGGGTATTTTCACGGTAGAGGCAAGCACAGTTTGATTGTAATACAATACCATCATAATCATGAACTTCCACGGTAATTTTCCTGATTGCAAATCAAGACTGCAACAAATTGCTGACAATATGAGTTCAGTGATGGCACTGAGACAACCTTTACAGGAACAGGAGTAAGCCATTCAGCCACTTAACCAAATTCAATTTCTTTAGGTCATGGGTGAGCTGGACCTCAATATTGCACCAAAGAATTGTACAAGTGGAGGAAAATTTAAATAAACTGAGAAATTTTGTGTCTAAATGGGTGAAGCATTTGGAGTAAAATTAACAAGTTAACAGGGCACATAGAGACAAATGGGTATGATTTGGCAATGGTTATTGAGACATGGTTACATGGAAACCAGGTTTGAGAATGAAATATTGAAAGTTACTCTGTGTTTTGGAAGGATAGACAGGAGGGAAAATGAAGTGAGGTAGCTTTGTTTGTAAAGGAAGAGATCAGTGCTTTAGTGAAAAATAACATAGACACTGGAGATCAAGTCATAGAATCAATCTGAGTAGAAATAAGAAATAGCAAGGGAAAATGGTCTCTGCTGGGATTAATTTATAAGTCCCCAAATAGTAGTTCTGCTGTGTGGCACAGCATAAACCAGGAAATACTTGGGGCTTGTAAGAAAGGTACAGAAATAATAATGGGTGATGTTATATGCATGTACAGTGGATTAATCAAATTGATGAGCGTTGCCTCTTGTTCACAGCTCCAAGTGTTCAGTTACCCAGGAACCAATCACATGATTGCTGGCAGGAAGAAGGTCTTTGTCATCAATAACTGGTCACTAGTCCATAGACCAATCAGCTTCTTGTTAATAACCAAACATCCATTTCTCCACAACCCCGTGATACCAGCTTTTCCACAAACTGCACTCAATTACTAGTTCACAGCAGCTGTATAAATGATGCTTGCAACAAGTGTCAGGTTACTTGATTTCAAACATACAACAATCCTCCAGCCATCCCTGATTCTTAAAACAGTTATTTTCTGATTCCAGACAGCAATTTAAAAAAGAAGGTAAAAATAGAAGTCTTTTCAACGCACATTGAGTAATAACAAAAGTAGTTGTACAGTGATGAAAGTTTAAGAGTTCATCTATCATTTTGGTGGTATGACAACTCTTTCAGATCTTGTTTTCATATAACTTTCTGGAGTTGTGGATACCATCCTTGGCTATTCTTGGTTTGCAGACATGTTGTCAGTATGTTGATTGTTGTCTTGGTGTTCTGTCACACCATCATCATTTGCTGTGTTCTTTCATGTCTACCTTGTACTGCTGGCACATTGTACATTTCCCTTGGTGGACTTCTCTTTCACCTCAATAGTGTTTCATTAGGCATCAAGACTTAGGCTCACTGCACACGTTGAATACCTATGTGGATAACTAAGTTCCCATTGTGGGGTTTCACAGAAATTTTCCAGAAAATGCCAGATATCCGAAAAGATTGTGACAACTTATCAAGTAATCAGAGATAATAGAGAAGAATAATTACAAGATGCATATCTGTGGTACCAGATTAGGTTTAATGTACTGTTCATTCTTATAGAATAACAAAGTGTACTGCATATTAATTAATTCATTAAACTGGGGGAAGAAAAAGATCAAGTAGTTCACAATATATTAAAAAGACAAATACTGTACTGGTGGTAAGGAAAAGTTGTGGTAAAATGATAATGAATTTAAATTATGTTTTCTAATATTTTTCATATTAAGCAATCATTGTCTCTGATTTTTGCCTCCTCCCAAGGCTCTATTCAGACAATGAAAATTGATAACAAGAACTAACTAACTAACCAGTACTCTTCAGTTTTCAGTGATAACACCATCACTGAATCCTGCACTAACAACAACCTGGGGGTTACCATTGACCAGAAATTGAACTCTACCAGCCAAATTAATTCTGTGACTACAAGAAAAAGTCAGAGCCTAGGAATCCTGTGGTGAGTAACTCACTTCCAGTCTCCCCTATGCCTGTCTACCATTCGCAAGGCGCAAGTCAGAAGTGTGATGGAATACTCTCCACCTGCCTGGATGGATGAAGTTTCAACAACATTCAACATGCTTGACACCATCGAGGACAAAGCAACCCACTTGACTGACACACCGTCTACTAAATTCAACATTCTCTCCTTTCACAATGAATTACCACTGACAGCAAAGCATACTATCTACAAGATACTCTGTGGTAACTCCATAAGTCTCCCTCAACGGCATTTTCTAAACTTCCGACCTTTACCACCCAGACAGAGAAAGCAGCAGATGCATGGGAAAACTACCCCATGCAAGTTCCCTCAAGTCACACCCCATTCTGACTTGGAATTATAGAACCATTCTTTCATTGACACTGGCTCAAAATCCTGGGACTCTCTTCCTAATAGCACTGTGGTTGTTCCTGTGAGTTACTCACCACAGGATTCCTAGCCTCTGACCTTTTCTTGTAGTCTCAAAATTAATTTGGCCAGTAGAGTTCAATTAGGATTCCTTTACCCTAAATACTGCAGCAGTTCCAGGAATGTGCAATCAATGCTGGCCTAGCCAGTGATGTCCTCATCGCATGAATGAATTTTAAAAAAAGGGCAGAAAAAAAAGTGTTCCAGAAACTGATCCAAACCCATGTTCATTTTTGGGTTCAGGATGTTATCTTTAGCTGAGTAATGCCTTGGTACAGCCCCATCAGAAAAATAAAACCATCTAACAGTGCCTCACAGGAATGTTATCTGACAAAATCTGATGGCAAGCCACATGAAGAGGTATTGGGACAGGAGGCCAAAATCTTGATTAAAAGTGGTAGGTTTTAGGAAGTGGCTTAAAGAAGGAGAGAACGATATAGAGAAGCAGAGCTTTCAGGAGAGAATTTCAGAGTGTCAGCAGTTGAAGGCAAGGTTGCAAATAATGCAATGATGAAAACAAGATAGAATCAGTGGAGAGCAAGATCTTAGGCAACTAGAGGGCTATCAGAGGTTACAGTGTAAGAGTGGAGTGAGTTCATCAAGAGACGACACGAGTAATGACGTGAGCAGTAGAGTTTTGGGTAAGCTCAGGTTTAGACTCGATTGCATGAGGAAAGCAGTTCGCTTATCAAGACTGAACACAACAAAGTCATGATTAAGGGTTTCAGGTGGTCATGAATGATGGTTGGAGGAGGAAGATGATACAAAACTGCAAGTAAGATATCTTGGTAATGGAGAAGATATGGAGGACTTTTGTGGAGTCAAATGGGATACTGTGTTTGCAAAAGTTCACAAATAGTGCATAAGTCTGCCAGTGAAATAAATGATTGAAACTAATCTGCATAGTTAAAACATTTAACCTTCTGATTATAGGTACAAATTCCTTTATGATTATGGTTTGCTTCTTTTTGACTCCTTGTGTCTGCATTTCTTTACCCATCTGCATTTTTGTGTTTATTACTAATGTGTAAATCCTTCCAATATCCTCTGCCAGTCTCAAGCTCTTTTTCTTTCCCTCTTTGCCTGAAGTTCTCTCTCCTTCCCGTTTGAATTTCCTCATCACTGCTTGTCTGGATTCCCTCCCATTTCTGCATTTGGATCTATCACGTGGAAAACCTGTGCTGGAGCAGTGGCTTAGCTTTGTGCATGCGATACAATATTATTTTTTCAATTCATTCCATGTTAAATATGTTCAATTAAAAATGAGCTGAGCAACAAAGAACAGACTTTTGCATATCTTTTCATGTCCTCAAGATATGCCAAAGCACTTTGCGGTCCATGAGGTGGATTTATAGTGTACTGAGTACGCTAATATGAAATACGGCTGCCAATTTTGATAGAGAAAGGCCTCCCAAACAGCAATAAATATCTTAATGATCAGTTTCAGTGCTCCTGAATAATTGTCGGACAGGGAATTGGATAAGACAGATAGTACCATGAAATCACTTTTGTCACCCAAGGGGCAGATACTTGACCTCAAGTTTAATATCTTACTTAAAGGATGGGGCTGCTGATATCAATATCCAAGTTAGAGGACAGCATCTTTGGCAGTTCAGTACATACTGAAGTGGCAGCCTAGATTACTAGAGATAACAAGGTGTAGAGCTGGATGAACACAGCAGGCCAAGCAGCATCAGAGGAGCAGGAAAGCTGACGTTTCGGGCCTAGACCCTTCTTC
>NC_063349.1:37345476-37355259 GCF_021869965.1 Rhincodon typus
CTTCCTGTTCCTCTGATGCTGCCTGGCCTGCTGTGTTCATCCAGCTCTACACCTTGTTATCTCAGATTCTCCAGCATCTGCAGTTCCTACTATCTCTAAGCCTAGATTACTATTCAGTTTGTGGACTGAGACTGATTCAGAAATGAGAGATATTCAAAACAATGTAAGCTTTTCACCTGCAGGTGGCACTAGATTCTCACAATATTTGACCTGAACTATTGGAAAATACTGTATTATTTATTTTCAACAATAAAAGAAAGGGAAGCAAAAACTTTGAAAGTTGCATATAACTGAATGTCAGTGTTTGTGTGTCCCACCCTGACAAAAATCTTAAACTTTACCATGCTGCAATTATTAAACTTTAAAAATATTTTTCAAAATTATTGATTGCAGTTGATTAGTCACATCTTCATAAATAAATTGGATCTCAGAGAATATGACGTTCTTGAGGTAGGACATCATTGAATCTTACAGTATTTCTTTAACAATTACACTTGAAAAATCCTTCTTAGTAAAACAGTGGACCATATCTTACATTTTTCTGGCTAAATCCAAGTTAGATTGAGTTTTCTGGGGCATTTCTGCCATGAGACCTAGTGCATTTTCTTGCAGAATTATGCCAAATGCACCTCATTACCTACACACCCTGCCTTTATGGTGTCCCTCTCATCTGACTCAAATCCCATATTACCATGTTTTATTCCAAATACAACTCATCACTCAATGAATATCCCAGAATTCAACTGACATTTCTTGTGAATAAGCCATCTTTAAAAACTTTTTGGGCACTTGGACAAGCACCGTCAGTCCAGAGATGCCCTGGACATGGCAGACGTGGGGAAATTGAGATCCTGCTTTGCAGGCAGGGACCTGGAGGTGCTGCTTGTCAGATGTTGCAGATGCAGTGTCTGGACCTCCTCTTGCCCCAGGACCGGCAGTGGAGGCCTGGACACCAGACCATGCTAGCCTGGTCCAAGGTTGCCACTCATGTTAAAGAACTGTCAGCCATCTGTAGGAATACTTAGTAATTCAGGAAAAAGGTCTTCTCCAATTTGCCAACATAAGTGCCACCATCTTCTCACTGATACCTCATACTCACTCTTTCTCCGCCACTGCACCTACCGTCACCAAGTCTCATACTCTACCACTCTCATTATTGCATGCAACATCTCCCTTCACTCACTGTCACCCACCCCAACTTTCGACATCAGGAACCCGCATGCCCACTCACTCGCTCGGGACACCTCCCAATTTGCACCAAGACCAACAGCTACGCCACCCAATTTTATCGCTCATAGTAACAGAATTTCTCTAATTCCAGGAGGGAAACAGCTCACTAAAGGGTAGAAAGAGTGAAGATGAGTGATAGGCTTTCAGGCATTTATGCCCTCACCCTTTGTGTGGAGTGGATCCTGACTGTGCCTGTCCTGAAGGGGCTGACTGCGTTAAAAATCCTGGATGGTATTGGAGGTCAATCTTGAATGACTGTGCTGGACTCCTAATTGAAGGCCAAATCCTTGACTTGACTGAGGTCTGTTGACACTAAGATAAGCTTCCTTCCTTTGCATCTGCACAAAATGACAAGATAAGGCAGAAGTAATAAGAGCCTGGTATCATTGGCTGAAGGGGAAAATTGCAAGAAGTGAAGGCAAGGCAGGTATACCTGAGATCCAACTTATTTATGAAGTTGTGACTAATCAGCAGCAATCAATAATTTTGAAAAATATTTTTAAAGTTTTATAATTGCTGCATGCATTCACATATGCTCAGAGTGAGTGAGCCCATTGGTTGTGAGTAAAGAAGCAGGCTGGTCCAGTGCATGTACTGTGTATTTATCCCTAAGAGTACAGTGTCCTTGTTATAGTATTGCAATGACAGTTGCCAAAGTAGCCCAAGATGCAGCATTGAAGTGCAGAAGTATCTGTTAAGTGGATCAGAGATGTACCATGGGGTTCTCAGAGATTGGCATCCATCGAATGCCAATGTCTATGGATGTAGAATGCATGTGGCTGGTGTCCACATAGCATACCCTGAGATGTTGGTGCCCAGTGTTCATGACAGACATTGTTTGGAGCAGGTGGCGAGTTAAATTCATCAGGTTTCCATGTCGGGTTTTCATGGTGCCTAGCTTTTTCGGTGCATTTGGCACAATAGAAAACTGAATATTAATGAGATGAGTAAGGCTATCAACAAAGTGTTTACTAAGCAATAACCCCCTTATTTGGCAGTTTGCCACTGTCTAGGGAGATAATTACCTCACTGTTTGTGAAAAGCATAAAAGATGGAACGAGCTCCTGATGTTGAGATCGGCCTCATCAGACTTTGTCTGATTCTGCTGCAAATCGCGCCATAGCCCACATCACTCAAGCATCTGTAAGATTGATTTTTTTTTCAGTGTGTGCAGTGATTCTACATTATTCTATTGCCACCATAGAAATCCTGCAACAAACAGAGAATGTCTCAGCAGGTCTGGCAACATCTGTGGAGAGATAAACAAACAGAGTTAACATTTCAAGTCCACTTGAAGTTCTGAAGATGTCATATTAGATTCGAAATGTTAACTGTTCATCTCTCCATGACTTTTCCTGCCCCTATTTCTTATTTTCCTATATTAGCAGCACTAATCCTGACATGTAACAGCAATACACTAGTAACAACTTCATTGTTGGCCTGAGATGTCTTGCTCATCTTCAAAGGAAGACTAAAGATTTAGCGCACAATCATAAAAAACACATAGCATTTCAGTAGCAATCAGCAGATTTCACTTCAGATTATGCCATTGAATCCATGTTACACATGAACATGCAGTGTGGATAAATTATCCAAGTAACATACAGAGCAGCAGGAAACAGAGTGGGAAAGGAAAAGAATAACAATACAAAAGCTGTTCACTATCAGATCAGAAATTTTTACGCAATAGAGATTCTTTGCCACATTTGAAATGTCTGGGAATGTGTATGAATTCAAACAGGAAATAAGATAAGGAAAATAAAAGTTGCCAGCAAAGAAGTGTTTTTTTTGGTTCATAATTTACATTGTTTACATTGTTGAAGTGGAACAAAAATCGAAGAGAACAGTTCCAGTTCAGCATTGTGTGCACTTAAATAAACATCTCTCGCCCACCATCACCATCTGTTCTCATACGAGTGTGAAACAGCATAAAGGATACTTGTCATTGCAAAGAATGATCACACTGCCAGCCTTTGGCCCGTTATATTTTTTCATGTGAGTGTTTTACATGTGTGAAATATGAAATGAGGCACAACAACCAGACAAACTAAGCAGGCAACTGTCTCAACAACAAAGTCCCTCATCCCTCTGACTTGTGCAAAGTGCTCCCCCCTGCCCCAATCCTTATGTAAAATTTAATCACCTACCTCACGTCATCAATGTCCTCATCTGATAATACAAGTAGATGAGCAGGTTGCCAATCTCACCAAAGCAGCTCTCAGTTCCAGTATGATTCTACTTATATGGGCAAACATCCTATACACTGGGTAATCATATCAAATAGCATACCCTTTTGGTATTTCACAATAGGAAAAATACTGATCACCCCCAAACCACCCAGTGTTTGCAAAACTTTAAACATAGTGCCAAATTAGATGTGATTCTGGGATTAGATAGCACTGATTAAATAATCCTGAATGTGTTAAGAAAAACACTGAGAATGAATTTAAGGCACTTGCATGTATCAGAAGCTAAATATGCATGAAGTGAAATCTACATATGTTAATACATAGAGTTCTGCCCTTTGCAGACAGAAATAACATGTACACAGTGTGCACCTTTTTAACTCAACAAAATGGGTGACAACTATTTTCTAGTTCATTCCTCAGGGAAATTCTTTGATCAATCACAATCAATCTTCTTGGTTTAAAATTAAACAAAGGTTGGCAGTTAACTGTCAGTCATCAATTAACTGCTGATTCTACATGGCAACACCTCTATCAAAGTCAACTTGCCTGCCAATTAACATGCATAACTTCATTCAATATAAAAACGTCATTTCCTTTTACAATAGCATTCTTGTGAATATCCTGATAAGTGCAAGACAAATATCTTCAACAAAATATTTATATTTTCATATATACATAAGCCCTGATGAGATATAATCAAAATGTTTAACAGTTACTCAGGAGTTAACTTTTTCTAAGTAATTATTTACTTTGCAGCAGAATCCTCTGTATTTGTAAATTTGAATAGACACTACCAGAGGGTTCAAGGTGCAGGGGAATTGCTCAACAGAATCTTCAATTTTCCCGTCAGTTCCCTTTTTCTTTCCTCATACTTAAAGAGCAAGAGACTCAAAATACTTCAGAACGTGGTATTTAAACAGACTTTACCTGCCTTTTAATAGCATTTCAGTCTACTCCATCAAGTCATGACTCCCACATGATAGGTAAGGCCTTTCCAAAAGCTAAATTGGGATTTGTTTGAACTTAGCATAAATTTCTAAATGCCTGTTAATTTTGAATTTTCCTCCTGTGTTTCATTTTTGTCCCCTTTCCATTGTTTGCGAACAAAAATTGATGTGTTCCAAGTGTTGAATGGATTTTTCTCATCTGGATCCTGCCCATCACTTATTAATGTCCAGGGTGCCTTTGGCTCCACAAAAATTTGATTCTGTGCATCTAAATAACATCATTGGATGCAACATATGGGCAGGGAAAATGTGCCAAAGACAGATGCTTTGGTCTGGAAGAAGGAGGAACCACTGGTAGGTGATATTTTTGGCCAAAAACAGATTCCTAAGGATGGAATCAGGCAGGTGCAAGCCCCCAAAATCGCTGACAGTGGTGAGGCATTGGAGAAAGATGGTGCGATTAACCATGTTAAAGGCTGAAGTTAAACACAGTGGGATGAGGTGGTGGGTTTGGCTTTGCCACAATCACACAGGATGTAATTTGTAACTTTGCTAATGAGTCATTTCGATACTATGCTCAGGACTGAAACACAATCGGATGAATTCATGCACGGGTTCTGGGAAAGATGAGCATGGATTTCAGAAGTGACAACGTATTTAAAGAAAGGGTGGTTGGAGATAAGGTAGTATTTTGAAATGATGAGGAGAGGGACCCGATTGTAGTGAGGCACCAGGCACAAGTGAGCAGCAACCAGGCCACTATAAGGGACTATTAATGTGCCAGGCTCCAAGAGGACAGGATCAGAGATGGATTCTGCTGCAAAGGATGTAGAGGATGACTTGGATGGTGCAACCTGTTGTCAACCTCGCACGACTTCACATAGCAATTGTTGCCTATTCATTCATTCGACTGTGGACATGATGGTCAATTCCATGATTACACATGTGGACTCACACATGATACGGTGTCTCAAGGTCTTAAATTTCTGTCACAACACAAGCAAAAGCTACTCACTATCTCCGTGCTGCAGTAGAAATTCACACGGATTTAGGACTGTGAAAGTCATTGCTCCCAGTGGCATCGAGGCTTTCAGATAAATCCAGCAATCTGCCCCACAAGACTATTAGGGATTGCTGAGGCCTAATGGTACATGAGTCTACTGTCCCATCTCAGGATGAGAAAGTTTGTGCTCCCATTGTAAGATTTTGGGTTATACTCAGTAAAATGTAAATCAATTATGGCTATAGACTGAGGTTGTGAGAGCCTCTAAAGTTTATTAGTCCTGATTAGCTGCAAGGCCCAATCCAAATACAATTATATTTTCACTGGTTTTATGGAATTTATTGGATTGATCATTACCCACTACAAACCCAGTCCAAGGCTAAGGTCTTGGTCCAGAGCTTCTCAAGGACATCCTGCAAAGCTATCTGCAGTTTCCACCAGCTGTAGTGCATAGGAGCATTAGATTACGTAAATACAGCCACCAAGTGGTTGCACTAGGGTGAAAAGACATGCATTATTGGATACAAACTGCACCTAAGTGTAATTAAACTGTTAAATGCTTTTAATCAATCTGCTTCCACACCTCTTTCAGGTAAAAGATTTGAGATCTAGTTCTGTTGCAAGGTAATTGACTTGAAATGTTAACTCTCCTTATATCTCACCTGACCTGTACAGCATTTCCAATCCAGATATCCAACATCTATGGTATTTTGTCTTTGATCTAGTACAGATGTTCTGTTCCTAAACTAGTTCTATGTTGCAGAGAGCATCCTTATTTATTGAAAGAGTAGTAGCAAGATTTTTGATTCCAGAATCAACTGGCTTGAATGTATTATGAAACATTGCCCCAGCTATCACATTCCAAAGTGGGATTTTGAACCTGGCTCCTTCCTCATCCAGAGGTAGAGACGCTACTGCTGCTCCACAAGACACCTATTGAACCAGTAGTTGCAAAAGAAACTTCAATGTTAAACCAAAGGTTAGAATCAATACAAACAATTACAAAAATACCCACATCTCACAAACAATGATGAAAAAAAATTATTTCCGGATCTACTCACTGGGACAGCTGTTGCAGATCAGACAAGTATGTTGTTACGGAGACAATTATATAATTTGATATCAAGTGTATATGTTGTCAGACAGTGCTACTCCCTAGCCACAATCAATGGAGTTGCTTACAATGGCCTTATTTCAGTTGCAAGTTCCAGGAGCAGTAAATGTTACATGTTTTGAAATCAACCTGTTCAAATATATCACGACACACCATCAAAGGAAATGGGACTTGAACTCAGACCTCCCAGGCTAAAAGCAGGGTCACTACCACTGTGCTACAAGTAGTAAACATTACCATGTCACGTGCAGTAACCAACAAGATACCTTTGTCAATAATTTTAGTCACCATAACTTCATTAAATTGAAATATAGTCTCAGAATATGACGTTGAGATGAATTGTACAGTGCCAGTGGCTATTTTTAAAATCTTCCTTCAGATCTAGTTTTGATCATTTGGACAAACAAATCTAATCAAAGGGATACTGAAATCTATCCAAAAAACCCTGCAATTTTGAGTTCTGAAGAAGGGTCACTGAACCCGAAACATTAATTCTACATTCTCTCCACAGATGCTGCCAGATTTGCTGTGTTTTTCCAGCAATTTCTGTATTTATTATTGAAATCTATCATGTGGTTAACTTGTCTAATTAAATTTAATTCAATACTGAAATTCAATAAAATGAACTATCAACTGAAAACAAAACATCAATGGTTTAAAGGCTAAGATCAAGTCTAGAATTAATTTAATTGCAAATTGACATCCAGTCTGACTTCAATCTTTGCTTTGTGGTTACTGCAGCTTTCATTTCACTGTTATTGCTGCATAAAATAGATTCAGATGTTGACAGGATTCATATTTAAATAAGAACTATTTGTTCACCAATAGAGCACTTGTTTCAAAATGATCAAACTATATTTTTGATATGATACTCAGATTAAGATATGAATTCACTTAGGTGATTATCTTAGCAGAGTGTTGTAATTTCAGTTAAATGTTCCCATAGCAACTAGATACACAACACACAATAACTGGTCTAGGGAAAAAATGTTCTGCTGTATTTTCACTGTAGTTTATTGCTGCATCACACCTGATTATGTTAAAGCCTGATTCAATCAGGTTTTATTGAGTCACACAATTGCCTCAAAAACCAGGTAGGAAAAAAAATGAAGTTAATTACACTTCCAACAAATATATTCTCACAACCTTCAAGACATTACTTGTGTATTACATCTTGTTTCTCCATGCAGAAATAATATTTCACTCAGCTTCTTGTCACAATGAGCTTGAAGATTCAGAATTAATTGTAAAACCTTTCACACATTTTGTACTCCACTTTGCAAATAAATTATCCAGGTTGTAATTTGAACCTAGACAGAAATCCATAAAAAATAACAGAGACACAGGAGACCACTTTGAAACGATATTTATTCATCAGTTCAATGTAATTATATTACAAAAGCGTCAAGGCTGGTCCTCAGTAATTTACATTGGATCAACCTGTGCATTATCCAATGGCTCAAGAGATTTTCTACTTCATCCATAAAGAGAAGAATGTAATAGTTATTAATTAAAATGTCAAAACAAGGAAAACTAAAA
The DNA here is from genome assembly GCF_021869965.1 of Rhincodon typus. Lineage (NCBI taxonomy): Eukaryota > Metazoa > Chordata > Chondrichthyes > Orectolobiformes > Rhincodontidae > Rhincodon > Rhincodon typus. The sequence goes on from NC_063349.1 coordinate 37,353,499, forward strand.
TAGTATTAAATTAAAATAGCGTGTATTGGTATAATGGAAAGCATAATGCCTTAGCTGAAGTTTAGAAAGAATGGCTCAATCATGGTCATACTTGCAATTGAATGGAACACCTTATCTGGTCAGGTTAACTCTCCAGCCCAAAAAAAGTATACTTGCTAGTCAAACACAGGCAAATGTTGTTTAGAGCGACAGTTTCTTCAGTGTGTGGGTGGAAGTAGTGACTACTATATATTATAACCAAATAAGAATCAAAAATCATTTTATGAATATTGTATCTTGTGAATGGGGGAAGGGAAGAGTAACAATCTTTAATGAGAATATCACATCTTGATATTGTGCAACATGTTAAATAAATGCAAAAAGGTTTTCAGACAAATTCAAGAATATAGTACTAAAACGTATCCCCCAAGATATTCTACGTTTGAAATCTGTACCCGATTTACATTTTAATAGCCATTTTACTTATACTGACCCAGGCATTTTAAGGTGTGAGGATAACTGCAATGTCAATTGTGAACATTGCGTTACTCCCTAAGATGTTTTCTTAAAAAAAAGCCAAACTCCTACAAAATTTTCTTACAACTGTTTTGCCTCCAGTAGTATAGCTTCATTGTAAATTTGCACAATCAGCAGCTCTTGTCCCTGAAACAGAAAGCTGTGGGGTTTAAACTCCAATGTAGGATTCAAATAAATAACTGAAGCAGGCAAATCAATCATTATCGGACATGCAGATTTTCAGATGTTCAACGAATTCATCTGATCATTTAACCATCCTGGGTATCTTTTGCAGAGCAGAATTCTCCTCCACAAATATTTCTTCTTTAACCAATATCAAGAAGAGTAACTAGTTAGATATTTACTTAGCTGTGGCATATTGCTCTATGCAAATTTACTATCTCTTTTAGCAACATTACAAAAATAAGTGGTTAGTGATTCACTAGCTGCAAAGTACTTTGTGACAAATTGATGCTATAAAAAGGTGCTCTGTAAATGCAATTTCTTGAGTCAAAACTTTTAGTTAGTATACAGTATTTGGAGTGATGCAACATTTAAAACTGGTGCCACAATCTCTAACCAAGAACTCAAATGTTAGCAGAAATATTATGTGTACAGTAGCAGAATGACTACTGCACCAATGTGTTGAATTATACAACGTGTTAGATTCCCAACCATTAATCCCTCTCAGCCAAAGAATTGATGACAATGTGTGGGGAAGCCAGTCAAGGGGAACACTGGTTATAATACAGCAACTTAAAGGCCAACTGATCTAATCGACAAGAGCTGGGATTTTTGCTCCTCAAGCAAAGTCCAGTAGTCGCAACAAAAACAGAAACTGGAGAAACTCAACAGCTCTGCTAGCATCTGTGTAGTTTCTCTCTGCAGATGTTGCCAGAGCTGCTATGTTTCTCCAGATGTTTCTGTTTTTCAGCATCCACACAAAATGAAACAGTTCTTTGTTTTATTTTAAAGTCCAGCAACTCTTCAGCACTTTGGGATTGTGGTGTGTGGCACTGGATCTGGATTTGGATAAATGTTTGAAGGCCTTATTTTTACCAAGATGGCTGGAGAAGTTCTATCATGGGAAGGTGCTGAAGGGACTAATGTATTGGGAAAGAAACCTGGGCACTAACACCCCTTGGGAGGCATTAAGGAGGGAGTTTCCTGTCTATCATCAACCTGCACAATGTAACCTGCCAGGCTGTGTACTTTACATCTTTGTATCTTCTTCCATTTGTTGAAACTTTTAGATGGAATTATTGC
>NC_063349.1:37355269-37401407 GCF_021869965.1 Rhincodon typus
CTTGAATTCATTTCCAACATATCTATTATCAGTGGAAATGACCAGAAAACTGCTTAACTGTTAGTAAAAACCCAACAGGTTCACCACAGTATTTTAGAGAAAGAAGTCTGTGACTATTATGAGACTGTAGTACCATTGGAGTGAATTAGTCTTAAGCGCCCTCTCAAGTAACCTTGCAAACAACTCAGTTGTGATCAAAATCTCAGACCAAAGACGGACAGGCAGTAAATGCGGATAAAAAACAAGAACACCTTTTTTTACCCACGAGTTATGAATTAATCTTATTCACAAAATTGCCTCTTTAAAGGGAGTTGAGGAATTGCTAGATGATTGGATGGGACAAGGAAAGCTGATATTGTATGATTAAAAACAGAAAATGCTGGTTATGTGCACGTTTGCAATTTGTGCTGGATTTGTAAAACATTATTCCAATGCCAACATCATCTTGAAACACATGTCAATTTATATTCACTTTGAAATAATTCAGGTAAGATTCAATAAGTTGCAGTGTTTATACACTCTACTCGGCAAGACATTGCTTCATACAATCTGAAACATCAATGTAATGTCAAAACATTACATTTTACATATATATGGATGGTTCTCTCTGCTACAAATATGAAGAATACAACATGCTGCCACAGTTATGTAAAACTACTAAGACTGTAATTAATATCAAAACTGTGGAAGAGACTTAGAGGAAGCAATACGAAACATTCTGAACATTTCCACGACAGAATCAATTACTCGACATAAATTTTGGTTTGCGGCTCAAGAAACATCAGTACTGGTGAATAGAAATTCCTAATTTAATGACCAGGTATCACCATTGAGCCACCACCAGGTGCAAAATCCTCTCTTCCTCAATCTACTGCACCAATATGAATATTTCCTTTCTCTGCACCCACCAGCCTTCAGGCTTTTCTGTGAAATTGTCCTTTGACATTTATTTATTGATTTGCACTGTAGGGTCCATCATTAGTAATTTGCACCTATGCTGGCCAAACAAGATCGGCAGCAATTTACTTTCAGTCATATGACTGTCAGTGTCAATTGACATGGACAGTTAAACCCATGAAAGTAAAGTGTGCAACTATAAACGTTATGCCATTTTGAATTGTTTTCATTTATGATCACAACGACATAAATGTTACCTCTGCCAGATCGGCAAAGCTCCAATAATTCTTTCATAAATTGAACTGACACTATTTCAATGCAGCAATCCTAAATGGCTTATTGCCATCAACAAACAAATACCTGAAATTTATCACACTTACAACATTCTATTTATTTATGACCCATTACATCTTTTCTTGGACTTTCAATGGGAGAACATTGTAGAGAGTGACAACATTTCAATGAATGCCATTAACATGATGTTGATTAGAAAGTGAACAGGACTGACATTCCTGAATTTTTCTTCTTTATTTTGTGTTAAGTTTCCAACTATTTTAGTGGTTTACTTCAGGTATTGTCCAATTTTACAATTTGGTATATACTAATAAGTTTGATAGGAAATGGGGTGTAATTAGACATTGATTAAAAGGACACAAATAAGCATTATTTTGACTGCAACTTCTAGATTACGGTGGCAGAGGGAATTCAATCCTGGACGTACAGTTCACACTTTAGCAACAATAATGGGTCTGCAAACTGAAACTGATTTTCTTCCTGTTTGTTGCGTCACTGCCCTGTAAGTACTTTTTACTGTTTCAAGACTTAATTGGCCAAATGTACATAGGGAACAAAACAGATCATAGCTTACTGTAAAAACTAGGGTCTGAGCAGAACTAAACAAGCAAATGATGGCTAAATTGCCACTGTTTTTATAGTCAACAAAACACAATGAACACAATATTAAAATAAATGCATTCATCTTTCATTCAATTTATCAGAAACTATTTGGCTTTCTCCAGTTAATTTAAGTTGAAAAGGAGACATATCTCATTGCCGCAGCACAGCCACCTTTCCAAATCCAATCCAACTTTTTCTCAACTTTCTGGCAATTGTAACTTTTCTAAAGATTAATTTTTGTAGCATAGTTTGACTCCAAACTCCATTGCTCTTTTGCCCAAACATGTTCTTACCAAAGTCTGAGCAGAAAAGTTTGTGGGGCAAGGTTGTCAGAGTGCAGAGGGTAAATAAACTGGTTTGAGGCTGAAACTCTCAGTCACTGTTAAATTCTAACTATGACACAAGATAATATTAAGTTGGTTTTATTGATTTACAAATTACAACTGTGACCATGCTTCAAAAAAACAATTATTTGGTTGTAAGTGTTTTTCAGTCAGTCTGAGTTTGGGAAGTATTATATAACTGCCCCTCTCTTGGTTTAAGCCAGCATATGGAATTTCATGGCCATAGTGGCAGGATACTAAAAAGTGTGTTGCTGGACATTTTAATAGGTCTTGACTGCACTCAATGAAGCAAAATGGGGAAACCCAGTGGCTCAGTGGTTAGCACTGCTGCTGTTCTTCTCCAGGAATCTGGGTTTGATTCCAGACTTGGGTGACTATCTGTCGGAGTCTGCAAATTCTCCCTGTGTCTCTGTGGGTTTCTGCCAGCTGATCCGTTCTCCTCCCACAGTCCAACGATGTGCGTGTCAGGTGGATTGGCCATGCTAAATTGTCTATAGTGTCCATGAATGTGCAGGCTAGGTGGCTAGCTGTGGTAAATGCAGAATTATGGGGATACAGTCGGGGTGGCATGCTCTTTGGAGAGTCGGCGCAGAATCTATGGGCTGAATGACCTCTTTCCACACTGTAGGGATTCCATGAGTTCCAGCCAGTTTTGCACCATGGCTGTCTGTTCCAGCCCAATGGCTGGAGCTTACTCAGCCTGAACATGAGCAGGACCATAATGTGTAGACTCCAACCTCCTTCCAAGGGGGAACGCATAACATCCTGTGCTCCCACCAAAAGTACAATCTTACACCTCCTAAGCCACTGAGGTCTGAAATGTTTTCACAAAGTCAACTATTTCCCATTGTGGGGCAATCTAGAAAATGAAAAGTCATAGTCTTAGGCTAAAGGGCAAAAGATTTAAAATAGACATGAGGTCGATTAATTCTCTCAAAAGTCCATTAGAATTCATCACCACAGCTGGGGTAGACACTGGGAGACTGAATAAATTTGAGGTGGCGATAGACAGATTTTTAATTAGTAATGGGTTAAAAGGTTATGGGGAGCAGGCAGGAAGATGGAGTTAAGGCCAAGATGAGATCAGCCATTATCGTATTAAATTGTGGTGAAAGCTGAAGAGCCAGAATTGCCTACTCCTGCTCTTAGTTCCTATGTTCTACCAAATAAATTGGCAAAAGATCCCAAAAGTAACAAAGGATCAAATCTAAGTATGTAAATTAGCATAAGAATTATGGCAGAAGAAACAGGAATCACTGAACACAAAAACAAATTAAAAAGAAATTCTGTCTTTGGACAGGCGGTGTTTATCAGCAGTCCAAGAATTCTGCCTGAAGGTGTAACAGACAGTTTCAACTTAAGATAGCTTGATTCTGTTCATAGACTCAAGGTTTGAAGACTCTACTTTGTGTACTTATTTTTCCTACTCTCTTTTAGCCCTGCTTGATAGCTTAACTCTTATTGAGTTACGCTCCATGCAAAGGCGCTAAAATACATTGAAGAGTGAAATAAGAGTGAAATAATTGTAAACTGTAAGTAATGGCACACAATCAAACTTCATTTGAGCAGGAGCAGGAATTGGCAACCCTATCACACAGCTGCATTAGAATTTCTCCATTAACAGCTTTAAAAAAAATCCAAATTCTCCTTCCCATAACCATTTTCTCCATTGTAACTGTTGAAATCTAAACTCCGAGTCTGATTCTGAATGGTGTCATGTAACCTCAGATTTCTATTCTCTATTCACATGTAGTTTTAATTGCTTCATATTTCAAACACTGTACAATTTACCTGCACGTAAATTATTCATGGTACGATATGCGTGCAGATTACTGCATGCAACACCACTGATATCAGGTCACAGAGACCAGTTGAACAGTTATGCATCCAAATGTAAAATATATGGGAATTAATAAATTGGTGTCAGTACATTCATTTATCATTATTAACAACAGCCTGTTAATGGTTACCTTTGATTTGAAAATTAACACTTTATTGTCAGCTGAAAGAGAAATAGGAAGTATATACTAAGGACACTAAAAAACAATTGCAATCCATTTTCTACCATTGCCAATCACCCGAACCTTCATCTACCTGTCTGATTCTCCATCAATTTACTACTGCTTCTCTGAATAGTGAGTTTCATCTTTTCAACACACACCATAGAAAGTAGTCGAATCCAATTTCTAGGACACTGTCATTATCTAAGCTTAAGCAAATAACCCTAGGCTCCAAAATTTGTGGTAGTCTTGGTCACATTATGAATCAGTTATTGATTATCTAAGACACTTGAATAATTAAGTAGCTCCAATGAGGTTTTCCTTCTCCAGCACAAATAATCCTAGAATTCTGAGAATCTCATTCAAAGGTCTTGCACTAACTGTGAGACAGGTAGTGAGTAGCAGTTCTTCTCAGAATTGAGATGCTGAGCACAGTGAGCTATTTTTGCTCATTTTAAAGGTGCACAATTTTGTCAATAAAATAACACTGGCTTAGCACTGCTTCATACAATATTAACGTAGCTGAGTTTCATAAAATATTAAAAATGAGATCCCCAAACATTGGAGAGACATGCCTCATTCACATGCTGCAGATTTTGGTAGAGACTTGCTCCAGAAATTGGTCTCAAGGTATTGCACAATTCTAGATGATTTATTCCTGGCTGTGGCAGTTCAACAGGGCATTCATCGGCTCCATTAGTTTTGCCTATTTGATGAATCAGCATTACTAATGGAGTTTTAAGCTGATTTAGAAATTAAGTCCATTGCTATTTATGTGTCATTGGCATGCATATAAAATACAATGTATTTAGTGCAATGAAATTCCTGACACACAGGATAACTAAAGAGGTAGGATGCTTACCCTAATAGAAATGAAAGAATACGGATACAAGCACATAAGCAGGGCTACAACAGAGTCTAACACTTTTAGAAAATAAAAACATTATTTGTAATAACTGTCCAAAGTTTTATCATAACATGAAATCAACATACCAAAAACACTACAAAATTTTACCTCAAATTGAGATATTTAAGAGCAGGTTTGCATTAAAAGTTTCACAAATCACATGCAACAGTAATAAGATGATAATCTTTTCCATAACTATTGAAAGACTGATTGTTCCTTCAGGCCAAAAACATGAATTGCTGATTAATCATGCTTTAGTAAAGGAAAGGCCAATCAAAATGACTGGGACAAAAATCTTTTATCTTTATAACATCAAACAGAAAAATTTCTATTTATAGTTGCATTTAAAATGATACATAAAATCAGAAATTAAAACACATAAATTTTTCTAGCCTCTGAAAATACTTTAGAAATATAGCTTTGCAAAGTCCACATTTGCTGATACCTTGATGTATGTGCATTATCCTTCTTTTCCCAAACTTGCGCATGTGCTTTTAGTCAAATGCCCTTACAATAGAAGAAAAAAAGTTAACCTAATAAGCATGAAAATAGTGATCACAGAAACTTGATTGTGTTGGTAGTAGATGGGAGTAGACAGACCATGAGGGGTGAAGAGAGGTGAGTTGAAGACTTGGGAGGGGTGTGACAGTGATGTTTTTGATAGGCATGGGCAAGTGAGAGAGAGGTTGGGAGTGGGTAGGAGAAGATTGAGAAAAGGGCTGCAGAAGGGACAAGAAATTATCTCATTGCCATCTCATTCCTCCCTAACCCTCTTGCTCTTGACCCTCACCATCCCATGTTCTTTCTCCCTCTTGTCTCCTCACCCTCACATTACCTGGCCTTTTCTCTCTCTCTCTCTTCTCCTGAGCATCCCTGTCTCTCTGTCTGCACTTTTCCTCCTCTTCTCTTCTCTCTGGCACCTTGCCTTCACTCTCTTCTTCCTTGCTTTGCTACCTCACATTCCCCCTGCCCACACCCCCTTTACCACACCAACTCTGGCTCTTCTCATCTCCCTCTCTCCTCACACACCGCCCTCGCCCCAACTCCTACCACTCTCTCTCCTCACCATTTCAGTCTTGGCCCACTCTCTCCTCGTCTTCCTCTCTATCACTTCTCGCCCTCTCTCTCCCTCCTGTCCTTCCTTTCTCACCCTCTCCTTCCTCACCTCTCTCCCTTTCCTCACCCTAATTCCCCTTGCCATCCCTCTGTCTGTCTCTCTCTCAATTCTCACCTTCTATCTCCTTTTCTTTCCTCCTCAACCAATCTCTCTCAATTTAGATGTAGTTATGGAATTATCAAATAAAATTGCTTGGTAAAAACCACCAGTGCAGCTGTCTGGTGCACATTATTGTGAAACAGTCATAGATGTCAAGTTGAACAAAAATATAATTTCTTGATATAAGTATCTAGTTAGTTCTCAATTAGTACCCTACAGGTAGAAAAATAAAAAAAAGGGTAATGAAGCAGAGGAATGCAAAATCAGCTAAACCTCTGCAGCTGCCATTTTATGGAAGACAGCAAATTGGTTAGTGCATTTCTTCATCACTACTTCTAAATACTCTTTGTGAACACTTTTCTCTGACTTTAAGAACCACTGATAGATAGTTCTGAGCATACGGATGATTTTTTGGATCAGCTTTCCCCCTATAACCACCAAGTACAGCTTCCATTACCTATCTATCAATGATACAAAGTTTCACCAGTGGTCATGTGCTTGGCCTACAGATGTTTTATTTTGTTGCAATTCAACCTTCACAACCCATATCACTGGCAGCCACTGCAATTCAGTTGAAGTGAGACGAGATAGAAGGAAATAAGGTCAGGATTCAAATGAAATTGAAGATAGTGATATGAACGACAAGTGCAAGGAATCTCCTTGATGAGCTTTCTACCACTTGGACTCCATATATTTCAATCAGCAGAAGAAAAGGCTGGTAATATTGCAATACAGCAGGCTACATAACCAGAAACAGGATGGTCTCACTTTATCCAGTCATTCAATATGATAAGCTCTTCTTCCTTCAAACAGCATTTAACTATGTATCTAAACACTTTCCACAAAGCTAACTACAACTTGGCTTTTATGATTAGGCACAAGGTTTTAATTTAAAATAATTAATTGGAAAAATAAAATCTTCTATTGTGCATTAGAAAAAGAAGAATAATTTTAAAATATGATATCTCTTTAATGCTGCTTTGAGAAATACCATTTGCTTAAGGTTATTTTTATAAGAATGCAATCTTCTTGTAGATAAAAATTGTGAACCAATATGAATGACTTTAAAATCCTGAACAGCTCTATCCAAATTCTGTATGTTACGGTGCAATGAAATAGAATGTTATTGAAAAAAATTGTAACACTTACTTACTATGACTCTTAATACTTGTGTTCTATTACTTTTCAAAAAACCTTGCACCATTTTGATCTAAGCTGCAATAAGCTTAGCTAAAACTTCACAATAATTTACAACATGATGTACACAGTATCTGGCATTTGATTTATCTACAATTATCACAAATGTTCTATCTTAACATTTTGCATCCCCCACAGCAATATCAACAATTTGTAACAGTCTTCTTGGATGGCAAATAGCTCTAAGTGGACAAGGTTTCATTCGAACTTGGTGCCTAGAAGATTTATCTTGACAAATCTGAGAATAGAAAAACAAAAGGACAAAATCTGAAAGCAGCACTGTTTTTTCCAAAAGGATTTCAATTGGCTGAATTTGTCATCAAGTTAAATGTTATTTTCCAGGTTTCAACAATACTCAGAGAATCACTACTGTGTGGAACCAGGCCATTCGGCCCATCGGGTTTGCACTGACCCTCTGAACAGCAATCCCTGTACCCCTGCATTTCCCATGGCTAATCCACCTAGCCTTCACGCAATGGGCAATTTAGCATGGCCAATACACCTAACCTCATATCTTCAGACTGTGGGGAAAAAAACAGAGTACCCAGAGGAAACCCACACAGACACAGGGAAAACGTGCACCCGCCACACAGATGGAGGTGGGAATCAAACCCAAGTCCTTAGCACTAACAGGCTGCAGTGCTAACCACTGAGCCACCATGCCACCCACCTAGATTGAAATAATCCACATCAGTGTAATTTGTCTCTAAAGTAATCTAATAATGCTTACATTTATAACAATTTTTAAATATGGTTTGCTCTCAAGGATGGTGTACTGAGCAGAAGTGGAAATTCTGGCTGATTTCCCATCCCTCCCAAGGTAGCTGAAAGCATTGCAAAGCTTAAAGGAAGAGAAAAAGAGCATTCAAATTTATGCAGTCCTGTTCATCCTCTCAGGATGCCCTGAAACATTCCACATTTTGTCTTGAAGTTTAATTTCTCATGTGATGTAGGATAATGTAGCAGTCAATTTGCATAGAATCAAAGAAATTCATGATCATAATTTATTTTGTGTTAGTTGAGGGAGAAGTATTGGCCACAACACTGGAACTACTCCACTGATGCTCTGCCACAGGCTCTTTTAAATCCATCTGAGGGGTTAGGAGGGACAAAAACAGAAGTTGCTGAAAAAGATCAGCAGGTCTGGCAGCATCTGTAAGAAAAGATCAGAGTTAACGTTTCGGATCCGGTGACCCTTCCTCAGAACTGCCTCCTTCTCACTTTAAAGCCTCATTCAAAAGACAGCACCTGCAACAATGCAAGTTTTCCTCAGTACTGCACTGAGGTACCAGGTTGGATAATACGTTCAAGTTCCTATAGTGGGGCTTGAATCCATGACCATCTAATTGAGGTGGAAGTGTCATTACGGAGTAAAGGTCAACATATCAGACTGAATTTTACCAGCCCACTAGGTTTCAGTTTGGACACACAAAGGGCTAGTAAATTACTGGGAGTGGAAGGGAGTTTGGGTGTGTGAAGTGCCCAACACTTTTGTGCTACCATGACGATTTAACAGTGACTGGGGGAGGCTAACACTTCTGCTCAGAAGTAAAATGAACCACATAAGCAGCCAACGAATGATCACTTCCCCGCTGTTGCTACTTTTTCACGCGGGGTAGGTGAGACCATTATCACATGAGAGAGAACTTGGTGAACCCTGATGCCCATCTTCCACATTCAAAGGGCTGCCCTCCTAATTGGGCAATGTGGTGACCCCTGACAGAAATGCACAGCTCTGCAACTGTTCAGTTCCCAAATAGAAGAAAAATGCAGGTCTCAAAAGTGGAGATAGTCACCTTTCTGTCTTTGAGCCAGATTGGAACCAACATCTTAAACATCCAATTGGAGAAGGGGTAAAAGGAGAAGGCTTTATAGTCCCTTGGGCCTAGTCTAAATAGACCATAGCTGAATTTCTACATCAGGTCCACTTTCCTGTCCTTTCAACACCTCAGTATTCAAAAAATATTCCAATTTTAGTTTTGAATGCACTCAATCAGATCATTTGCAGTCTTCTGGGGTGAGCAATTCCAAAGGTTCATCAACAAGTGAAAAAAAAAACTTTTCTGAAGAAGGTCAACCCGAAACGTCAGCTTTCCTGCTCCTCTGATGCTGCTTGGCCTGCTGTGTTCATCCAGCTCTACATCGTGTTACCCCAAAAAAAAACTCATGTCAGTTCTAAATGCTCAACCCATTGTACTGAAACTATGACCCCTAGTTTTAGACTCTCTAGCCAGGAAACACAGTTTCTCTGTTTCTACCCTCCCAAACATCTGCAATCACTCCTTCCTCTTCTAAATTTCACAAGGTAGAGATTCATTCAATTCATCTCTTTTAATAGAAAAGCCCTTGCAAGCCAGGAATTCATCTAGTGAATTTTCTTTGCATTGCCTTTAAGAAAAAACATCCTTCCTTGGGTAAGGAGACTAACACAGTACACACTAACTAAGTTCTCACCATAGACATTCACAATTACAGCAACAGGGCTCTAAAGAAGTCATATTGGACATGAAATGTTAGCTCTATTTCTCTCTCAATAGATGCTATCAAACCTGTTGAGTTTCCACAGAATTTTTTGTTTTTAATTACAGTTACAACAAGGCTTACTTTCTCTTGTACTCCAGCACTCTTGCAATAAAGCATCCGTATTACCTTCCTTCCTATCAGCTTACAGTATCACATTACATTTCTATGATTTGTTCATGGGTCACCCAATGCACAGAGACATTGAATAGGGCTAAGTTCTCCCAACACAAAAAAGTGATGTAATTATATGTTACAACTTCCTGTTCAATAAGATATTATGTTATTAAAATTCCTCATTTCTCCATAATCTCTGTCTGCATATCATAGAATCTATTTAAAACCATCACTAAATTTGACATTACACCTTCTTAGTCCATTTCAAATGGTTTTGATGTACCTTATTAACATATATTTTGAGTTTATTTTGGAAGAAAGTTACTGAAAGCATAATTTCACCAGGCTTTACAGAACAGTTCAATGATCCAACTTAAGTGAAGGTTTTAATACCTAATTTTTCCAGTTATTCTACAGAAAACATTAACAGGAAAATACATTTCAAAGTCACAAAATGTAAGTCGTCTGCAATGATAATTGCAAATAATTAGCACTAGCTGGATTAAGAATTAAACACTAAATATAAAATAATTTACATGGTGGAATAGTGATGACTTATGTAGGCCAGAAAATAAATGTTGTCAACCTCTGGCAAGATTTAGATTCAAATTATTATTAATTTACATGTACATTTAACAATGTGATACAAAATTATTCAACTAGGGCACAGTTTTAATATAGATAGCATAACAATTCTGTTTAACGAACTTGACATATTTAAAATGCACATAACACTGTACTAAATTCAGTGTCCAACTTGACCAGCTGTGACTGGTACTGGGAATGATTATTGTTTGCAGGATTTATATTGAGATAATCTCTATGTGCGTGATTCATTTGAACTCAAGCAAAACTATTGAGAACAACACATTTGATTGAGTTCTAAGGCACTGCAGAGTATGTATTCTAGTACTATACTTAGAAATGCTCTATAAAACTGCCTGTTTTAACAGTGTAGGTAGTGATTCGGAATAAAGGGATCTAAGTGAATCTCATTTTTCAAAAAAAACTGTTCATGTTAGGTGAGCATCACTAGCAGGGTCAGTATTTATTGTCTATCATTAATTGCCCATGAGAAGATGGTGGTCAGCCACTATTTTGAACTGTTGTGTTCCACATGTTGTTAGTATACCCACAGTGCTTTTAAGAAGAATTTCTGGAATTTGACTCAACAGTGGTAGGATGGTTAGCCATAATCAACAATGAACCATAGGCAATTATCTGCTTTAGACAGAGCGATGATTGGTTATACATAACTTGAGAGACACTAATTTTATCTTGGTTTATCATTTCCAAATGTTTTCCCACTCCCAAGGTTAAATTGACTAAACTATGGACACTGCATATATTTTTACATCCTTTTTTTAAATTAAGGTGCAACATTTGCAATTCTCCAGTGCTCTGAAACCACCTATGTATCAAAGGAGAATTTAAAAGATTATATCCAGGACCTCTACAATTTTCACCCTTGCTTCCCTTGGTATTCTTAGATATGCATTCCATTTGATCTTGGTGACTTATTAATTTTAATCACAGCCAACTTTTCTACCACCTTTTCTTCATTAATTTTTAACTCATTTGGTATCTCAACTAAGCTGTCTTTCACAATGACTCCAGCAGCACCTTCTTTCTTGGTAAACACAAAACCAAAGTAAAGTATTCATTAGGTATGTCAGTATGACCTGTACCTCAATGCTTAGAGCCTCTTTTTTGGTACAGAACTAATTTTCTCTCTCCCCTTACAACCCCTTTATTTTTGTTATATTTCAATTAATATGTTTTGGATTTCCTTTTTTGTTAACTCCCATTATCTTCTCAAATTTTTGGGTTCCTTTACTTGCTTTTGCATTGGCTTTCTGAATTTCCCATTTTCACTTGTTATCAGATTCTGACGTCTAGCAAAAGTACCCTTTTACTACTTTATCTTACTCTCCAGCACTTTTTTGTCATTTAGGGCTCTTTTGATTTTACATATCCAACCTTCCCCTTTGAGAATGCAGCCTGACAGTGCTGTTACACATTTTCCTGCCAATCTTACATTCCAATTTACTCAGCAGTTTTTTTTTCAATGTGCTAAAATTGCCTCCCTTCCAATTCAATACTTTACTCTAGCTTAGATCCCAGTCGACTTATTAGCTTTGATTTTTTCTTACCCTGCTGGCACTTGCTGTCCTTAGCCCATAACATCCTCAGGACCAGATTCAGCAATGCGTCCTTTGTTGGACCTGAATGTATTAGTTAAGAAAATATTCCTGAACACATTTCAGAAGCTCTTCTCCACCTCTGGTCTTGTCAGTAACACTATTCCAGTGTCTATTAGGATAACTGAACTCCACCATTACCGTGGCTTTAAAGTTTTTGCACCTCTATTTTCCTTGCAAATTTGCACCTTTTGTTCTTCTCCATGAATTGGCATCCTACACAATACATCCAGTGGTATAATGACATTTCTATTGTTTCTTAGACCTAAGCAAATTAATTTGGTTTTTGATTTCTCCCCAAGCCATCACCTCTTTCAAGAAGCATACATTCTCATAGAATCCCTACAGTGTGAAAGAAGGCCATTTGGATAATCAGGTCCAAACCAACTCTCCGAAGAGCAGCCCACCCTGACCAGCATCTGCTATGCTATTCCTGTAACCCTGCATTTCCAATGGCTAACTCACCCAGCCTGCACATCCCTGGACATGATGGGCAGCTTAGCATGGCCAATCCACCTAACCTGCCCATCTACAGACGGTGGGAGGAAACCAGAGCAAACTCAAGCAGACACGAGGAGAGTGTGCAAACTCCACACAGTCAGACACCTGAGGCTGGAATCGGACCAGGGACCCCGGTGCTGTGAGGCAGCAGTGTTAACATGGTAGGGTACAGTGGCACATTCTCCTTAAGCAATCCAATCTTAACTTTCCTAATATTTTCCCTAATATCGGCATCCTTGTTAATGAAAGATGGATGCTAGATGTGAGAATATGGCACAGAACAGAGCTAAGTGAATATGGGAATCATGTGAGCAATGACTTCGCTTGAAGATTGTAAAACATATATAAACAAATAATAGGAGCAGAAGACAACCATTTTGCCCCTTGAGTCTGCTCCACCATTCAATAAGATCTTGGCTGATTTGTGTTTCAAATTCCATGTTTCCATCTACCCCAATTACCTTTGATTCCCTTGCCTAACAAGAATCTACTTAACTCTACCTTCAAAATATTCTACAACCTGTGTCAATTGCATTCTGAAGAAGAGATTTCCAAAGTCACACAACCCTCTGACAAGAAAAAAAACATCCCTGTTCTAAAAGAGCAAGACCTCATTTTAAAATAGTGCCCCCTTGTTTTGAACTAACCCACGAGAGGCACTTTTTCTACATCCATTCTGTCAAGACCATGAAGGATCTTTGAAATTTCAATCAAGTCACCCCTCTTCTAAATTCCAAGGGAAATGAGCTCAGCCTATCCAACCTCTCCTCATAAGACAACCTATATATTCCATGTATCAATTTAGTAAACCTCTTCTGAACCCTGTCAAATGCATTTCCACCTTTCTTAAATAAGGAGACCAAAACTGCACAGTATTCAAAATGTTGTCTCACTGATGCATTGTATAAGTGAAGCACAACAGCCTTACATTTATGTTCAATTCTACTTGTAATAAGAATTGTATGCAAGATCGAGGACTTGAATCTCTACTGAAGTCTGGGATAATGGGCATTGCACAAGTAAATATTAAGTATCCATATAGTTCCAATGTAGAAACACGCACTGTGTCTCACAATTGCATTTGATAACTGATCCCCTGACCAAAATAGATATTGAAAAACTATCTATCGAAGTCTGAGCATGCATTAATGTTGCATGTGAGGCTATGTAAATTGAGAATGCTGGAAATTAGTGATAGATTTAGTAATTTGATGGTTTTTGATCCATGCTAAGAGTATAAAAAAGTTGCAATTGAGTCAATGTGTGTACTTCTGGTGTACTGGACTCTATGCTTTGGAGAAATAAACTTGTTTTCTTGAAAATACGTGCATAGTTACTACATCAACATCGTCAGATGCTGTGGTGAATGTCAATACATCTAAAGTCCCAAGTTAAGCAGTCTCGTGAAATCAAGATAAATATTCTCACCTATGACATATGATTTTGTTGAACTTGCTGCTGTTGCTGTTGGAGCAGAAGTTGTTGTTGTTGTCTGCGTCGGGCAGTTCGCAGCTTCTCAAATCTTGCTTCCATTTCCTCCAATACCTTTGGCGTGTATCGAACGACCAGTTTAACACTGTTCTGAGCAGCCTTCAGTAATTCAACTGCTTTCTCATGGTGTTCCCCTTCAACACTCTGAAATGATCAATACATTTTATTCCCTACACTGCAAAACAAAATCCAAAAAAATCTACTCTGCACCTTTGTGAAGTATTGTAAATTCACGGCTATGATTATTTTAATCAACCTGTTTGGAGATTTTATTACACATATCTGTCACAGGTGGGGCTTGAACACAAATCTTCTGGCCCGAAGTAGGGAAATTTTACAGCTATATCCTTGGCAATCGCAGTTTCGCGCCTTGACAATGGCATAGAGTAAGCAGAAGAGCAAGGAGGAAAAAGTAATTTAATTTCAAGGATGGCCTGAAGCAAACACATTTGTTCCCATTGGAAAATATATAAATTTCAAAAATGTTGGCAGTCCCTTGTAAAAATTACTTTCATTTCGATCATTTAGCACCGTATTGATGTTTAATGTGAAGCCAATATGAAGCTGAAGAAAATTGCATTACTGTAATGAAAAGCAAATCCTTGACAAAACTCTTGAGCTTTGAGAATAGGAATGCCAGCAAATCAACTCAGAATATTACTGTGAAGGCACAAAAAGAAAAAAAAAATCTTTTTGCTATCACTTATTTTTGAAAACAGGTTAAAAACAAAGGTTTCAAAAAAAAATAGCATGACACGATACAATGCACTCAACAAGAACCAACAGACTAGAAAAAAGTTACCATGACTAAATTCTGGACCACATTCCTACCATTAACCATTTTTGAAAAATTGTTCTATGCAGGATTTATATAGTCTTCATTCTGGTTTTGTTACACTTTAATACAATAGCCACGGAAAAGGATTGTGCACTCTACTTTTGGAATTTTAAACCAAGCTACTAGCCCTTGGATTGCAGAGTGACCTTTGGGGTTGAATAATATTCACAACTTTCAACTTCAATATCGATTTGGTCACTTTCCTGTAACACCTTGAAAACAATTTGCTTTATGTTAAATGCCATTTGTTGTTTTTGCTCCAATTAATGATACTGAATTTCTAGTTAAATCAACAAGTTGCTCAGTGATATATTCAGCCCTATGTTTGTCTTTCTTAATTTTAAATTAACAAATCTTAAGCATTAGCATCAAAAACAGTGGATAACACTAAATAGAATGAAAATTCTTGTTGGAAGACAACTGCTAAATAGAACTCCACAGATGACTATGTTCAGCCCTTCTTTCACACTACTCCAAAATTATGGATATTTCTGGTAACGTAAAATTTGCTGATGAATTAAATGGAATAGCAATGTAAGTAGTACAAGAGAGGTTTTTTACATTTGAAATTATTCCAAAAAAACTCATGACTCAAGTGTAAAGGTCCACTTTAACTGACTTTGGTCATTGACTTACCACTCCATTGACAGACAATAATTGATCACCACGCTTTAAGCCCCCATGTCTATCGGCAACACCTCCAGGGATAATACGAGAGATGTAGATTGGTGAATTTTGCTCCTTTCCACCCATCACATTAAAACCAAGGCCTTCTTCAGTTTTTGGTAACTCCACAACCCGGGGATGGGAATGACCTTCACTTGCAGCAAAAGCAGCAACAGTGGCCTAACAAAAAAATATTTTAAACTCAGGTTCACAGAAATAAAATCAAATATTGAATTTTGCTGTAATACACAACCTACATCCATATTTTCACCTCTGTATATTGCCATCATTTAACATTTTGAAACAATGGTTAGTACTTTTAAACTTGGCCTGTGACAAGTTCAATATTTTTGACTTGAAATGAGGATAAAATATTTCTGTATTTTTTACTAGAAAGTTCGGAAACAGTAGAAATCAAAATGTATGTCAACTTTCATAGGCCATAAAACTGACTGAAGACCTCACCTGAGTTATGTGAGACTCAGGCTTTTTCATTCATCTGATTATTCAGGTTACAAATGTATAAAGCTACACAGGGAAAATACTGTTGGTTTTGGGACAGTGGGTAGATATTTACTCATGTTTAGAGATGCTAGGACACACTTCTAGAGCAGGTGAGACTTGAATCCAAGCCTACCCAGTCCAGACACAGAGACACTACCACTGCATTACAATAGCACTTTGAATAATATTGACTCTCACTGCTGTTCAATCAAACAATGTGCCTTCAGTTGCTGGTAAATGTCTAAGTTTACAAATAAATTAATTATGCCTTAAATGACTGAGCCAGAAAGGCCTTTCGTATAGAGTCATACAGCATCAAAACAGACCCTTCAATCCAACCAGCCCATGCTGACCATAATCCCAAACTAAACTAGTCTCACCTGCCTGCACTCGTCCATATCCCTCTAAACATTTCTTATTCACACCTGTATCTAAATGTTGTCTGAACGCTGTAACTGTACCCACATCCACCACATCCACTGGAAGTTCATTCCACACACAAACCACTGCGTAAAAAAACCGTCCCATGTCTGTTTTAAATCTTTCTCCTCTCACCTTAATAATATGCCCTCTAGTCTTGAAATCTAAGAGAAAATCTAAGAGAACTTCATTATCTACATTCCTGCAATGCATTGATAGATATGGTAGATATGCAAGAGCGAAACAAGATACAATTTCAAAGGCCAGGAGGTGTCAATAGCATGGGCCCTGTCTTTCCATCAGATAATGCTCACAAATTCAGAACTGAGCCTTATTTTTCAGTTCCCTGCTTTGTACTGATTTCACCACGTGACATGGCTAAATGAAAAGCAATGTCTCGTGATAACTGACATTGGCATCAATGGAGAACAATGGAGAGATCATCTTTTAGGTGGATTAGATCTAGTACAGAGACATGTCTCAGTACAGAAGTGAGAGTGACAGCCCTTGACAGCAAGGCAGCAGTTGACTGAGTGTGGCATCAAGGACCCTCACAAAACTGAAATCAATAGGAATCATGAGCAAACTCTCCACTGATTGGAGTCATACCAAGCATGTAGGAAGATGACTGTGGCTGTTGGAGGTCAGTCATCTTAACTCCTGGACACCTCTGTAGAAGTTCCTCAGAATAGAGTCTTAGGCTGAATCATCGTTAGCTGCTTCATTAATAACCTTCCCTCAACCAGAAGACCATAAGAAATAGGAACAGGAGTGGGCTGTTTTGCCCCTCAAGCCTGCTCTACCATTCAATTAAGGGGGAGGCAATGGCCTAGTGATATTATTATGCGACTATTAATCCAAAGACACAGGGAATGTTCTGGGGATTTGGGTTCAAATCCTACTATGGTAGATGACAAAGTTTGAATTTAATAAAAATGTGTAATTAACAATCTAATGATGACCATGAAAGCATTGTTGATTATCAGAAAAACCCATCTGGTTTACTAATGTCCTTTAGGGAAGCAAACTCCCGTCTTCACCTGGGCTGGCCTACATGTGACTCCAGATCTACAGCAATATGACTCTTAGCTACCCTCTGGGCAATTAAGCAAGGGCATTAATGCTGGCCTAGCCAGCGATGCCCATATCTAGTGAATGAATTAAAAGAGGGATTATGGCTGATCCGACATTCCTGCATTTTCTCCGTTACCCTGATTCCCCTGCTGATCATGAAGGTATCTCAGCCTTACATATACAGAAGACCTCTGCCCACACAGCTCTCTGTGGCAAGGAGTTGCAAAGACTCTCAAACCTCAGAAGAATTTCTCCTCATTTTAGTCTTAAATTGGCACCCCTTTATTCTGAGACTATGCCGTTTGGTCCAAGACTCTACCATAACGGGGAACATTCCCAGCATTTACCCTGTCTAGCCATCATAAGGTCAGAAGTGGGGATGTTCACTAATGATTGCACAATGTTGAGTACCATTCGTGACTCTTCAGACACTGAAGGACCCCCATGTCCAAATGCAACAAGACCTGGACAATATCTAGGCTTGGCATAAAAAGTGGCAAGTAATGCAATGACCATCTCCAACAAGAGAGAATCTAACCACACTGCCCTTGAGAGTCAATGATGTTACAATCACTGAATCCCCCACTATCAACATCCTGGGAGTTACCAGTGACCAGAAACTCAATTGGACTCACCATATAAATACAGTGGCTACAGAAACTAGGAATCCTGCAGTGAGCAACTCATTTCCTGAATCCCCAGGGTCATCAACTACCTACAAGGCACAGATCAGGAGTGTGATGGAATACTCCACACTTGCCTGGATGAGTGCAAGTCCAACAACACCCTAGAAACTTAACACCATCCAGGACAAAGCATCCTCTTGACTAGCACCACATTCACAAACATCCACTCCCTCCACCACTGACACGCAGCAGCAGTGTGTACCATCTATAAGATGCACTGGAGAAATTCACCAAAGATCCTGAGACAGCACCTTTCAAACCCACTTCCAGATAGAAAGACAATGGTAGCATATACATGGGAGCACCACCACCTGCTACTTCCCCTGCACACCAATCACCATCCTGACTTGGAAATATATCGCCGTTCCTTCATTATCTTTGGGTCAAAGTTCTGGAATTCCAAACAGAATGGCATTGTGGATCCACCTAAAGAACCTGGACTGCAATGGCTTAAGGTAGCAGCTTTCCACCACCCTCTCAAGGGCAACTAGGGATGGGCAATAAATACTGGCCAGCCAGTGACACCGTGAGTGAATAAAAAAAAAATAAGAGAATAACGAATGCTCAAGGAAGGACATAAAAAATAAATAACACAATTGATAGGTGGGATTGTGTTTTTTGTTCCCGAGTTCTACAAACAAAAAGCTATTAAGCAGATTCAACACTCAAAATAGTAAATAATCTGCTATTGGAAAAGAAACAGCAAGCAAAACTATTACAACAGCCAGAGAACACATGCGATACTGCATGTCACAAGCACTGACCACCACCCCTGCCATCACTACATCAGGAGTCAAACAAAGCATTGAACTTGGCCTCACTGGCAACTTATCAATTCTCTGCTCAGCCCCTCAACACGTGCACAAGGCAAACAAACCAAAGTAACAGCTGGCAGAATCCCATGTCCCTAAAAAAAATGCAATGTCAACAACTCTTTGCTCAACACTAGGACAATAAGCAGTATCAGGTACAGACCCAGAAGGAAGCAGAATATCTGGCTGTCAATGCAACACCTTCAGCACAATAAAATGTTGCACTAATACAATACACACAACATTGTAAAAAGAGGTTTGCACTGTGATTTCCATACTTATTAACATTCTCAATTGTGTTTGATTGACAACTTTCCCCAAAATTTCATACAATAAAATTAAAGTTCTATCTGCATCTTCCAATATAGACTGGGTATTCAAATTCTCTGATTTTCTAAATTGAACATCACGGTGGAAAAGTGCACAAATCATACTGTCTTTACTACGAAAATAATTATGAGTCTTGTAAATACACTGGTACATATTTAGGTAGCCTTTCTCTCAGCAATTGTTTAATTTGTAAGCAAGTTATACAATCAGTAATATAAAAGCAAAATGAAGCTACAGGAAAGTATGAAAGAAATGTCTGGAAAGCCCAGAAGTGACCAGATCAAATTTGGTGTGTCTATATAAAAGGTGTGAAATTAACTTCACTGTCTTGTTATGACAGCAAGTCGTCACACATTAATTTTTGTTTTGATCCAGCACTGTCTGCTGTATTGCAATGAAGTTAGTACAATTGACCGTGAAAGGAATTTGTTAATCTAATCAGAAAAATCAGTGAATACTGGGTCCTATTAAAGATATTACCTGGGTAGTAGCACTGGCTCTACCTTCTGGGCTGCCACTGATGTCTAAATTCTCATATATACTCTCGAACACCTGAAATACACACATGTACACAAAATTAAAAAACACAATTACAACACATTATCTGGTACCTCCACACGGCATACCTTTGCAGTTGCGCGAGCTCTGAATTCTGGGCAGCCACTGATGGTTATTGTCTCATGCATGTACTGATAAACCTGAAAAATTATTTGTAAATCAGAAAAGAATTAATTACTCACAGTTTAATGCAGTACAGATCGCGCTTAGATCTTGAAAATATTTTCAAGGAGCAGTTTTGGTTTTATACTGTCATTTATTTCAATTTACATTACAGAAGTTTAGATATCATACGCAAATAATTAGGAAATTAAGATGTTCAGCACCAGATATCCTTAACGTGGAAATAATTTCTATAATAACATGTTATTTTCTCTTGAATGTAAAACAATTTCTCGAATTACATTGTTTCTAAAGTGTGGTAGTGCCTCTTCCCATCTCAGGTACAGAACAGGCACTCTGGAACAGGGTTAGTTTGAGAGATAAAGAATAATCAACAGAAACTGCAAACAAAGTGACAGTACAAAAAATAGAGCGAAAGAAGAAAATGAGAAAAGAAAATAAAGTATGAAAAAGACAGAAACTAAAAAGATATAATAAAAAGCAAACAATGTAGAGAGAAACTGGAGGATGGTGATGCTCTTTTAGTTGCTGATGATAAATAGACATAGTTCTATACATGTAACTGTATTTGGGTATTTGCCTGATAGAACACTTTGTTATCAAAGACAAAATACAGCAAGTGTTAAAAGTCTAAAACAAAAACAAATACTCATCAAGTCTGGCATCATCTGGGAAGAGAAAAGTAGAGTTAACATTTCACATTTAACATTTCATCAGAACGAGAAAAAATTCGAGGAAATGAAAGATGGAATGTTGTAAAGAACAAAAGGGAAAGTATGAGTTAAGGTGGATAGTGGGAGAGATTAAATGGTAAAAGGTTTCACTGTGCAAGGGAGTGACAAATTGTGTTAAGATTATCAAATGCCTCAGACCTAAAGAAGGGAAATCACAGTTGCTGTTGCTCCTCCTGGCCTATGCCACCCCAGCTAAACCTCTGACCCCAATGAGAACACAGTGGCTGCTACGACCAGCACACTTTGGGCTGCCTTGAACCCTGGACCCTGGTTATTGGGCACCATTTTACTGTCCTAGCCTGGGTCTTGTCTAGAGGATGTATGAACAGTAGGATCCTGAATAGCTGCCAATAACTGAAAGTAAAGGAGATGAGAAAAATGAGTGAGGAAAAACAATCTGCGAAGAAAACAAGAATAAAGGGACATTATTATTATCATTGAAAATTGTTGAACTCAATATTGAGTCAAGAATGCTGAGAAATGCCCAAGTGCTGCTCTATGATCTTGTGTTCAGCTCCACTAAAACACTGTAGCAGGTCAAATAGAGAAAGGTCAGAGAGAACGCTAGGTAGAGAATGACCGGAAACTGAAGGTTATGCTCACAGACTGAATGGAAGTGTTCCACAAAGTGGCCATCCAGTCCCATTATGTACAGGAGAATACATCATGAGCAGTGAATACAGTACACTAAATTGAAAGCAGTACAAATAAATAAACAGTTTCACTTGGAAGGAATGTTTTGCTTCTTGTATTTTAAGAAGGGACAGGTAAAATGAAAATGTTATTATGTCTCCGGTAAGGAAAAGTGTATTGGAAAGTAGATGGGTTTTTAGGGTGATTAAGGGATGGATCATGGTGTTGCAGAGGTAGCTGACACTTCAGTGCAAAAAGGGGAGAAAACCTAACTTTTTTTATGGTGGCATCACACAGAAGACAAAGGAAATGTCTGAGGATTTGTTATCCAGTGCTTACTGGAGCCCACCAAGGGAATATGGTTCGATTCTTTCATGTTGGAGATGGACACTGTATAGCACTTTAGAGGTTTGAATGTTACATGTCACTTTTTTTATTTATTTCGGCTAGTTGCTTCAATGGCTGGGCCAGCATTTATTGCTCATTTAAGGTTTTAGCAAAGGTTTGTAGTTCGGGTTGTGGGTGAGATTGTTGACTTGTGCCTTACCACACACTTCGTCTTTAATGGTCAAGTATACAAACAGATCAATGGCACACCCATGGGGTCACCCATCTCATGACTCATCGCCGAGGCAGTCATACAAAGACTAGAACATACCACCGTCCCCCTCATTCAACCTAAACTGTGGATCTGGTACATGAACAACACATTTGTCATTATTAAAAGCACCAAACTAGAAGAGACCCACCACCTCATCAACAACATTTTACTGGGATTAAATTCAGGAGAGAAGAAGAAAACACTCAGCTTCCGTTTCTGGACGTCAGAGTTGAACGTACGACCAACAGGGAGTTCCAAACCTCTGTATGCAGGAAAGCAACCCACACTGACCACATCCTCAACTTCCACAGCCACCACCCCAATATCCACAAACAAAGCTGTATTAGGGCACTATTTAAATGGACCAGCACTCACTGCAACACACCAGAGCTACACAGGAACGAGGAAGAGCATCTGTGCAAAATCTTCACTATGAACAGATATCCCCGCAACTTCATCCTCAGGTGCCTACTAAACAGACAACAAGAGGACACAGTACACCTTAACACACTGGGCACATTGCCCTACATCAAGAACATATCAAAACTGACAACAAGACTCCAATGACCACTAGGAATCATGGTAGCAGGTAAGTCCACAGCCACTCTATGACAAACACTCACAAGGATTAAAGACCCCATTCGCACAACATGCAGAACCAACATGGTTTACAAAGTACCACGCAACGACTACCACAAACATTACATTGGACAGACAGGAAGAAATTAGCCATCAGAATACATGAACATCAGCTAGCAGCAAAACAACACAACGATCTTTCCTTCATCTCAGTACACCCGGACAATGAAGGCCATCAGTTTAACTGAGACAAGTAACCATAGTAGCCCAAGCCAAACATAGACGTGCACTGGAATTCCTAGAGGCATTGTTTTCAACCCATAATGCAATCAACAAACATATAGGATTGGACCCCACATACAAACCTATACAAAACAAAACCAGAAATGACACTACTCACCATAACGGACCAAACAGTAGAAATTCCAAGCGGAGTAGAATAACATCGCTTCATCAGAGGCCTCACTGATGATGTTACCTAGCATGGTGATGAAACATCTGAACGAAAACAAGCCAGCTCAGCGAGCAAGTCAACAACCTCATTTATTGGTCATCTCTTACTACCCTGGAGAAGATGGTAGTCAGCTGTCTCTTGAACCATTGGTGACAATTGGTGTAAGTACATTACTATGAGGAAGGCAGTTTTAGGATTTTGACGCAGGGACACTGTAAGAAACTAATATATTTGGAAGTAAGAAATCAAATAGTCTGTTTTGTTTCTGAAAGGTAACAAACATCTTGAAATTTGTTGAAGCAGCAGGCAGTGCAGAGAATTACGTAACACTACTGACTTGAATCTAGTAGATGGTAGGTTGGCTTTAGGGAGTCTGGAGGTGAGTTATTGCTGAAGGATTCCTAACATTTAACCTGCTCTTGTAGCCATACTATGTAATTGGTTGGTATAGTTCCGTTTCTAGTCAATGGTGAGCCCCTGGATGTTGATAGTGGGAATTCAGCAGTGGTAATGCCACTGAATATTGAGAGGCAATGTTTGGATTCTCTTTTGCTGAAAATGATCAATGCCTGGAACTTGTATTGTGAATGTTACCTTCCATTTGTCAGACTAAACCTGGACATTGCTTGCTATAGTCGAACATTTACTACTTCAGTATGAGTAGTTTTGAATGGTGTTGAACATTGTGTAGTCATCAGTGAACATTCCCATGGTGTGAACTGAATTCGCTGAAGACTGGTATTTACACTGCAATCGTCTGGAAGAAATAAAGATGTTTTAGCCACTCGGCACTTCTGGCTGAAGATATTTACAAATGCTTTGCCTTTATGTTTTGCACTGATATGCTAGGAGGATGGGGATATTTATGCAGCCTTCTCCTCCATTGAGTTGTTTAATTATCCACCGCCTTTAGATGTGGCAGAATTGCATGGCTTAGATCAGATCCGTTAGCTGTGCAATTGTGTATCTCTTCTGTCTATCACTTGCTGCATATACTGTCTGACATGGTAGTAGATCTGTGCAGTAGCTTGATCAGGTTGACGGTATTTTTAGGTATGTCTAATGCTGTTCCTGGCTAGGCTTCCTAGATTCTTCATTGATCTTGGGTTGATCCCTGGTTTGATAATAATGGAGAAGTGGGGATATGCTGAGTCATAAAGTTGGAGATTGTGTTCGAGTACAATTCTTCTGCTGCTGATGGCCCATAGCGCCTCATGATACTTAGTCTTGAGCTGTTAGATATATTTGAAATGTCTACCATTTAGCATGGTGATAGTGCCACACAACATGATAGAGGGTATTCTCAATGTGAAAGTGGGATTTCATCACCACAAGGACAGTGCAAAAAAGCATGAAACTAAATAGCTACCCACACAAAGAAGTAGTCATATTGAATAGCCTACAACAAAAGGAAAATCTAAAGTTTTCCAGCGGAGACAGGTGATTCAGATACTTTGGCAAGTTGATATTTATATCAATAATCATCTCATGAATTTCAAATCAGTGTGTTGTGATATTATCAGACAGTGATTTAGAACCACCAAAACACTATTTGAGAAAAAAATAGTAATACTGGCACCAGTCTGCAACCAAACATAGAAACTGCTGGAAAAGCTTAGCAGGTCTGGCAGCATCTGTGGAGAGAAATCAGAGTTAACATGTCGGGCCCATGACCCTTCCTCAGAACTGGTGGTAGCTAGGAAAACATTTTTATGCAAAAAAAAAGGTAGGGGGGCAGGGGTAGTAACAAACAATGGGTGGAGATAGCTCAGAGAGAGAGAAGAACAGTTGGACAAAGGAGTGGGTAACTGTCAGCCTAGGAGAATTAATTGCTACTAATGGGGCAATTAGTGCCTAACAATAGGTTGTGTGTAATAGCAGACCATATGATAACAAAGTGTGGTGTGTGGGGGTTCAGCACGGGAGAAGATGCCTCAAACCCTAAAATTGTTGAACTCGATACTGAGTCCAGTAGAAAATAAGTTGCTGTTCTTCCAGCTTGCGCTGAGCTGCACTGGAGCAGTGCAGCAAGCATGAGACAGAGATGTTAGACAGGGAACAGGGTGGTGTGTTGAAGTGGCAGGCAACTTGAAGCTAGGGTCTTTTTTGCAGGCAGAACATTGGTGTTCTGCAAAGCGGTCACCCAGTCTATGCTTCGTTTCCCCTATGTAGAAGAGACCACATTGAATAGAATAGAATAGAATATCCCTTTTGTATCCCTATGTATTCAATATGAAATACAGTGAAAAGTGTGTACTGTCACCGTACATAGACTCCATTCATATTAATTTAGAATAATATAAAATAATGATAACTTAAGGAGATTCTAACCTTTCCTTCTCTGCTACTACAGCTTGCCGCCGCCAGAGTCCCACTCTCGGCTTCCCAGGCCATGCCATGCCGCCAAGTGTGTCCCAGTGAATAATGAATGCAGTGGACTAGACTGAGTGAAGCGCAGATAAAATGCCGCTTTACCTGGAATGCCCTTGGATACTGAGGAGGGAGGAAGTAAATGGGCAGGTGTTGCACCTTCTGCAGTTGCAGGAGAAGGTGCCATGGGCTTGTCGGGGTCATGGTGGGTGGGTGGTGGAATGTTGGGAATGAAGGAGGAATGGGCCCTGGTGACACAGAGGGAATGGTACTTGTGGAAGTCTGCAAGGAAGAATCTGTTTCAGCATATAATGCCTTACAACAAAATAAATACCAAAATGTACAGGCTTCTGTTGTATATATTCTTTTGGGGTTATGTTCCATGATTTTCAGTTTTTCCTTTAAGTGGTGTTCCCTAGGATCGGTGTTGGGATCCATGCTTTTACAGATTTTGATAAACAAACAATTCGGAGATGGGTGATGAAGGCAAAATGTCTAAATTTGCATTGATACTAAGCTAAAGAGAATACTGAATTGTGAGGATAATTCTGAGCGACTTCTGACAGCCGTTTGACAAGTTTGCCCAATGGGCAGACACCTGGCAGATGAAGTTAACTGCAGAGAAATGCAAGTAATGTATTTTGGGAGAGGCAGCATGGGGAGACAATACAGGCTCAATGGTACAACTTTGAACAACGTACAGAAGCAGAGGAAACTGAGGGTTCAAGTACATAATCCTCTGAAAGTGGCCAGGCAAGTTGAATCAGTTGTTAAGAATAGGATCTTTGGGTTCATAAAAAGAGGCATAGAGTATAAAAGCAAGGAAGTGATCACTACAAATCATTGGTCAGACCACATTTGGATTATTGTGTTCAGTTCTGGGCATCTTATTTGATGAAGGATGTTAAAGCTCTGGAGAGAGTTCAACGGAGACTGTGATGACAATATGGCTTTAAGAGGTGTATTTGGCCTGTTTATTTTTAAACTGAAGAAAGATTGAGACAGAGGTGCTGGGCACCTGCTCAAAGCCAATAGAGTGAACAGCTTGTGAGGCCTTTTTTTTTAAACTTGGAACAATAGAAGCAGCCTGAATGGGTGGGGTCAAGCTCCCATAGAACCAGGATTTTTATTTTTAGCTTTCAGCAGTTGCTATGGTCTTGAAGATGGATGTGGAATCCTCTCTGTTGCAGCTAAAGGCTGGGGTTCTCTTCCTGCTGCCAGCATTGCATGTGAGATAATCTATTTTACTGAATCTGCCTTTGCCAAGGGTGTGTTTATGGGATGTTACCATACTGGAAAAGATAACTTATAGTAGTTAATATACATATATATAAAAATTTTGTTAAGCATTTGAATAGAGTTAGCTAGGCTAATTCTTATTTTTATTTTGTCTTTATTTTCATACTACAGTGTGTTTTGCTTAAAGTCAAGTAGTTTGACCAATCAAATTGCATCTGGAACACAATGCCTTACATTTACTTTTAACATAAGGAAAAGTTAGGGTCTAGGCTATCTCCTTAGTATATTTTACAGGGTTTGGTCCAGTCCATAACACTAGAATGATACCAGGAATGACAGATTTTAGACACAAAGAAAGATGAGAGAAGTTGTGCTTATTCTCTTTGAAACAGAGAAGATTAAAAGGTGACCTATTGAGGTTTTGAAAATTATGAACGATTAACAGGTAAAGAAGGATATGCTGTTTCCACTAGTTTGTATGTCAGTCACCGGGGGGGTCACAATTTCAAGATTGTCAGCAAGAGATTTCGAAGTGAGATGAGGAGAAGCTACTCAGAGTTATTAGGATTTGGAAAGTACTGCCTGGGAGAGTGGTGGAGGTGGATTTCAAAGGAGGTTTCAAAAGCGAGATGGATATTTGAAAGTGATGAATTTAGAGGGCTACAGGGATAAGGCTGGAGAATGGGACTAGCTAGGTAGCTCTTTCAGAAGCCAGTACAGACATGATGAGTCAAATGGCCTCTTACTGCACTGTAAAATTGTATGATTCTATCCTTTGAAGCAGAAAGGGAAAGATCCAGAACTAGCAAAACTAAATAAATCAGAATGGATATTATTATAATCCCTTCTTCAATTTAAGCTTCTAAAGTTAATTTTTGTTCTTCTAATTTGGATTAAAAAGAATAAAGATTGGTTGCTTGCCTGAATGTGAAGTATGATAAATGAAATATCGGAATTATTCCTTATGGCACTTGTCTGTGATTCATTGTGAAATATACTAATTTCAACGAAATTAAATCGTTGGTGTATGTTTCCTTTAGGTCTTCATCATGCTGGCATATAGATTTAACTGGTTCACATGAATGAACACCTAATTCACCACGGATGCATGAAATGCTTTGATGGCAGAGTTTGTGAACAAGACTTTCAAAGAAAACTGCATTTATATAATGAATTATAAGGCAATTCACAAGATTTAATAAATATTTTAAGAATAAGGAACATAGAGTCATAGAACTATACAGCACAGAAACAGACCCTTCGGACCAACTCGTCCATGCTGACCAGATATTCTAAATTAATCTAGTCCCATTTGCCAGCAATTAGTCCATATCCCTCTAAACCCTTCCTATTCATATATCCATTCAGATGCCTTTTAAATGTTGTAATTGTAACAGACTCCACCACTTTCTCTGGCAGTTCATTCTATACATGCACCACACACTGCCTCTTAGGTACCTTTTAAATCTTTCCCCTCTAACCCTAAACCTATGCCCTCTAGTTTTGGACTCCTCCACCTGGGGAAAAGACCTTGACTCTTCACCCTGTCCATGTCCATCATGATTTTACAAATCTCTATAAGGTCACCCCTCAGCCTCCGAAGCTCCAGGGAAAATAGCCCCAGCCTATTTGGCATCTCCCTATGGCTCACAGCCTCCAACCCTGACAACATCCTTTTAAAGCTTTTCTGAAGCCTTTCAAGTTTCACAACATCCTTCCTATAGCAGGGAGACCAGAAATGCATTTCAGCTTTACAGATAACACCATACCTTAATAAATGCATTTCTAATGGTATTAACATTAATTGATTGACAGACAAAATTCTCTTTTTTCCCAAAAATTATGTCATGATCATGAGTGTTTCATAATTCTATTTTAAGTGTATCATACTTCTGGAACTTTATCCAATGTATTCCATTACTGACTACTGAGAATGTCAGCTCACGTTGAGTCATTTTCCCATTTCTATTCTCTCTCAAAGGGAATAGCTTGATCTGATTTCGCCAGATTAGCCCATAATTATGATTGAGATGTGTGATAAAGATTCAAGCCCCATAACAGTTCAAATCACATGTAGAAACTTGAGATTATACAAATTACCAGGGCTTTATTGTTTCACTTTTTTGTATTAACATTACTTTGTTGTTTCAGTACATAGGAGACTGAAGTTTGAATTTTTCCCACTATACTGATGGAGGATATGTTAACCTGATTGATCCTCCCTGCTTGCAATATGGCATACTTGAATCAAGACAAGGAGCTAACAGCAGCTGCTCAAGAGATTCATTGGGTGGCTCTAGAGCTACCAAGAGAGCAGGATTCTATCCTCCACAAACAAACATTTCCTCCATATTAAACACCAGAGGTTAAAGGTTGTTCAGATATTCTTTTCTAGTCAGTTTTATTTCAAGCTACACATCTCAAAAGATCCAACATACCTATTATACAGTGTGGAGCTGAAGGAACACAGTAGGCCAGGCTACATCAGAAGAGTAGCAAAGTTGACGTTTTGAGTCAGGACCCTTCTTCAATTGACTTGAAACGTCAGCTTTCCTGCTCCTCTAATGCTGCCTGGCCTGCTGTGTACCTCTAGCTCCACACGGTAATCTCTGATTCCAACATCGGCAGTTCTTACTACCTCCAACATACTGATTACTTGCTCACCGTGTATATAAATCCAGTCAAGTGCTCACCTAATTATACCATAGTTTATAATATAAGGACATATAAAAACAGTACTGTTGCCTAGTTCCATTTGAAGAAAAATTCACTTGTGGTATGTAAACATTGCTGGCTGGCTAGCATTTTTTTGTACTGTGCGTCGCTAGCTGTCCTTGAGGTGGTGGTGGTAAGATGGTCTCAGGCATTCCCTCCAGACCATGCTTGATAACCCTCCATTCTACCTGGAATACATACAAGTTTCGCTGTCAAACTAATATCCTCCTATTTCTAAACCAGCAATCTCACATCTATTGTTCCTCTGTCCCTCAACTATTCATTACTTGACATCTGCCACAGAACCACTCTTACTAGCTCTCTCTAAGGCAGACTTCAAGGGTAACCAGACTCCTGATTTAAATGTTGCTTCTCCAGCCACAGAACAACAGGTAATTGCACTAGGCAAGCACCTTAATCTGACTGAGAATGGGAGGGACTGTCAGTGTTACGTCTCAAGTTGATATAATGCATCACAAAGCTCAATTGCCTAACTGCAATATCAATCAGTTATCATTTATGCATTCCTGGCATAGGCATTTTAATTATACCTGCCTCCTCAATGCTCTTGGTAGCCTTTCCAAGTCAATCTCTTTTTGTACTTCCTCACCACACTTACTATAGATTCAATAGTGAGCCTTCATGCACACTAAAAGTGTACAGACAATGAAGTCATATAGTACAATTAAGCACCAATTCCAACCCCAAGGATAACAGCCTCCTGATGCATGGAACTTCCTGTTCAGCAACAGTCAGCCCTGTGATGTTGCTTCTCTGTCAGGAATGTTGCTTTGAAGAATACAACATTGGTTGCTTTACATTGATAAATATCGTAAAATAGTCAGATAGGATTTGTTATTGTACATGAATCTATTGATACTTTCAGACATAAATGTCACAAAGTGGGAAGTTCAACTCTTACAGACACATGTACAAACACTTCCTATTCAAGACTTTCAAAATGTTAAGAGAGCAGCACTATTGGTACATACTGTGCAGGTGCTTTAATTGTAACATATTTAACCTCTTACATTTCACAACCTCTTGGCCTTTTCCAAACCTTAGTTACGAAGAACAAAAACATATTGAACAGCCCACTCTGCAGCTGTCAGCAAACCGCCATTTAGTGAGAGCAGATGTGCTCTGCTGACATCATTACTGGGAGCTGTGTACAATTTTCATTTCAATGTGCCTTTTATGGCCAATGATTCATTTTGTAAAGAGACAGAGACATGTTGCTTTTGCTTGGTAGAGAACACAACAGTAGTTAGAAGCACAGATTTGCAAACCAAACTACGGCTCATAAATGAGCATCTTGCAATCAAAGCTCTATGGGGTTCAATTTTTCCTGGAGGGCATTTTTGTCTTCCTGCAGTGATGTGAACACAGCACATTTCACACCATAGTATTGTATGTTATTTGTATATTAATTAGATGTTTAATTACACTCAGGTGATGAGCATGAACAGGAAGTCACCTAGGAGCTGTCACTTGTTAATTTGGTTTAAGAACTTGAAAAGAGCGTAAAACGGAGCAAGTTTATGGGATTGGAGGGCACAACATGAAATTTGTAAATAAAAACATGCAAGTATTTGAGCGGTCTCACTGCCAGACTTGTAATACTGCAATGTATTATTACATCTGCATGTGGCAGAACAGCAGCAAGGGACACAGATTTGATCTCCTCCTGCTGATGCCAGGATATTCCTTATAAAGGATTGTGTTCCTTTACACTATTTTATTTTTATTTTACAATCCACCTAAAGCAATGAGCTTGAGAAAAATAGGATAATAGTACAAAGATCTGAAAATGTATTCAAAAATGACCCCAGAGTGAAATACTAATGGAGTTCTGCTGTCAAAGATGTCACCTCAGAGGTAAGACTTCAAACCAAGGATCTTTGTGTGTCCTCAGACAGCCAAACTAATTCTATTGCAGTGTTCAGTAATGAACAGGAGTTATCCCAGTGCTCTGGCCAACATTCGTCTCTAACATATCTGTTTAGTCATTGAGTAACAGAGATGTACAGCATAGAAACAGACTCTTCGGTCCTACTCGTTCATGCTAACAAGATATCCTAAATTAACCCAGTCTCATTCGCCAGAATTTGGCCTATATCCCTCCAAACACTTCCTATTCATGTTCCCATCCAGATGCCTTTTAAATGTTGTAATTATACCAGTCTCCACCAGCTCATTCCAAACATAACACCACCTTCTACATTAAAAAGCTGCCCCTTAGTCCCTTTCAAAATGTTTCCCCCTCACCTCAAATCTATACCATCTAGTTTTGCACGCCCTCACCCTTGCAAAAAAGGCTTTGGCTATTCACCCTATCCATGTCCCTCAATTTTATAAACCCCTACAAGGTCACCCCTCAGTCTGCAGCGCTCCAGGGAAAATAGCCCCAGCCTATTCAGCCTCTCCCTATCGCTCAAACCCTCCAACCCTGGCAACATTCTTGTAAATCTTTTCTGAATCCTTTCAAGTTTCACAACATCTATCCTATAGCAGAGAGAACAGAATTGAATGCAATCTTCCAAAAGCGGCCTAACCAATGTCCTGTACAGCCACATCATGACCTCCCAACTCTTATACTCAATGCACTGACCAACAAAGGCAAGCATACCAAATGTCTTCTCCACTACCCTGTCTACCTGCAACTCGACTTTCAAGGAACTATGAACCTGCACTCCAAGCTCTCTTTGTTTGGCAACACTCCCCCGGACCTTACCATTAAGTGCAATACTCCTGCCCTGAATTGCCCTGTCAAAATGTAGCACCTCACATTTATCTATACTAAACTCCATGTGCCACTCCTCAGCCCATCAGCCCATCTGATCAAGGTCCCATTGTACTCTGAGTTAACCTTCTTTGCTGTCCACTACACCACCAATTTTGGTGTCATCCGCAAACTTACTAACCAGATGTTGACATGGTGTTATATCTGGTAGCTTGAAATAAAAAAATGGATTTCTTAATATCTGCTACCAAATAAAACTCATCTCTATTTAATTCTGTTTAACATTTATCTAGCCATATTTTAATTATATTATGTTGTGTTCTGCAGCTCACCCCATTGATTGAGATCAATCCCTGCAAAAGATAGGCCATTTTCCATATCTTGGGAACTTCATCTTGGGAGGCTAACACTGACCAAACAGTTCACCATTTCCCCAACTGAGGAAATATTATTTAAGAACCAGATTCTTAAACCAAGATTAAGATTATAGTTAGATATCCACCTCTAATAAGGAGACTTAGATAATGATCCTTGATATCAAGGGAGCATTTGACCAAGTGTGACATCAAGGAATTCTGGCCAAATTGAAGTCAATGGGAAATGGGGGAATACTATGCAGTGGCTGGAGTCATAGCCAACACGAAGGAAGGTGGTTGTGGCTGTTGAAGGTCAATCCTCTCAATCCTAGAACCTCACTGCAGGAGGTCTTCAGGATAATGTCCAAGGTTCAACCATCTTCATCTGCTTCATTGAGACCTTTCCTCCATCAATAGGTCAAAACTTTGCGTATATATATTACACATTGTTCAGTTCCATTTGCAACTCATCAGATACTGAAGGGGTCCTTGTCTATACCGAGCAAGACCTGGACAACATTGAAGTCTGAGCTCATAAAGTGCAATCAATATTCACATGACACAAAAACCAGCAATGAA
Organism: Rhincodon typus; assembly: GCF_021869965.1. NCBI lineage: Eukaryota > Metazoa > Chordata > Chondrichthyes > Orectolobiformes > Rhincodontidae > Rhincodon > Rhincodon typus. The sequence continues at coordinate 37,388,572 of NC_063349.1, forward strand.
CATTTCCAATGAGAGAATCTAACCATTTTCTTGTGATATTTAATGGCATTACAATTGCCAATTTCCTTACCATCAACATCCTGCGGGTTAGCATTCATCAGAAACTTAACTGGACCAGCGACACAAGTACTGTGGCTCCAACAGCAAGTTAGAGGCTAGGTAGTCTTAGGAATTAAGTTAGCGCACAAATTTTGGGATGTCAGGAGTGTGAGAGAATAGTCTCCACTTGCCTGAATGAATACAGTTCTAACAACAGGACAAAGCAGCTTGCATGATCAGTACCCTATTCACCAACTTAAATATTCACTCCCTCTATCACCAAAACAGTGGCAGCAGTGTACACAATAAACAAGATGTTCTGTAATAACTCACCAAGACTTCCTCCTTCAATAGCTCCTTCCAAATTTGTGAGGTTTACCAACTAGAAGGACAAGAGCAGCAGGTGGGTGGCAGCACCACAACTTTCAAGTTTTATCCAAGCCACATACCCTCATGACTTAGAACTACACAGCCCTTCTTTCACTATCGTTGGACAAAAATCTTGGAACTTTCTTCCTCATAGCAATGGGAGTGTATTAACATCATATGGAACACAGGATCAGCAGTCCCTCAAGTCTACTCTGCCATTCTAAGTAATAGTTGTTCCCTCACCTTAACAATCTTCTCAATCTTTTGAAGATGGTTGGGCTCAGGACACTACCCTGAGGAACTCCTGAAGCAATATCCTGGGACGTCCCCTCAGTTTCCAGCGATAAAGATGACCATTTTCCAGCCCTTTTCAGTTCTGAAGAGTCATATTGACTCATAACATTCCTCTTTTTCTCTCTCCAAAGATGGTGTCAGATTTGCTTGCTGAGTTAATCCAGCGATTAGTTTTTATTTCGAATCTGTTGTGAGGTATGACTGCAACTGATGAAGAGTTTTCCCTCTTGGTTCCCAAGGGCTTCAAATTTGTCAGGGATTCTTCATGTCATAGCTGTCAAAATCTAACTTGATGTCCAGGTCAGTCACTCTGGCCTCTACTTGCGTTTGGCTTATTTTTCCATATTTGGACAAAGGCTGTAAAGAGACAAGGAACCTGGAAGAACCCAAATTGAGCATCAATGAACAGCTTATTATTTCTGTGGAAGTGTTGCTTATTAGCACAACTGGGAGAAGAATGGTGGAGCAGTGATTAGACTTGATCTACTTTTTGTAGATAAGATCTAGCTGACCAATTTTCTACTTCTTTTGGGTAGATGCCTACATTGTAGTTGTACTGAAATAGCTTGGCATGAGGCACAGCAAATTCTGGAGTGCAAGTGTTTGTTACTGTTGGCAGAATATTGTCATGGCTTGGAGTTTCAGGTGTTCATTATTGTCACAAGAAGCAAATTGATGTGGCTCAAAAATGGCAACTGTGACGTTGAGGACTTCAGGAGAAGGCCAGGGTGGATCATCCACTATGCATTTCACTGAAGGTGGTTGTAAATGCTTCTGCCTGGTCTCCTGCATCATTCAGGATGGGGATATTTGTGGAGCCTTCTCCTCCGCAGTTTTACTTAACTGTCTGCTACATGACTGCAGAGCTTTGATTGGATCTGTTGATCATGGATCACTTAGCTCTTAGGTCACTTATTGAAACTTGTCTATGTTAGATCTTGTTTTGGTAAATGAAATCTTTCACTCTACTGGGAGCATACAACAAATATACAATCTAAAAGTGATATGTCATTAAAAAGTTACTATTTGTAGTTACTGTAATACATTTCAGGAAGGTTTTATGAACTCTCAACAAGATGAATATTTCAGTACGAATATTATAACAGCAGAGAATAAATGCAATAATTTAACTCAAGTAAAATTATTCAAGCTCTCACCAAAGTAACGTTTGCATTATAAATTATCATTTACACCTAACCAACCAAGTAATTACATTTATTCAAGTTAATTGCCTCATTTTAACAATTACTGAATGCTCAAATAAAGATAATTGCCTGCTTGATAAATCAATCTATTCTAAAACACTGGATGTATTTTGTTTTGCCATAATGGAACATATTAATTTATATGGGTCAGGATTTCACAATCCACTGCGGGTAGGTTGACAGGCATCCACCCAAAGGATGTAAATTTGGGCACAGGTACCTTTCCCAGTGCCTACTCACCTGTTCCAATGAAATTCCAATATTAAGGGCGTCAGGCAGCCCACCTATCCTTGGGCCAACTGAATCGCTTAATTGGCCACAGAAGTGGAGTCACAAAGTTTGAAGTTCGGCAGATGTCACGCTGCAGGATATGCTTGGAAAAGGAGTTCAGATGTCTCCTGTATAGGCCTCCTCCAGCTCCAGCATCTGACCCATCCTAACGTTACCCTCCCCTCCAAACCCTTTGGTCTTTGCACTCCAACCCCTCTGCCAATCACTCTTAACCAGCCCTTGCCACAGTCCCTTAGTTAGCTCTCCACCCAGATTCATTGGTGATCTTCATCGAGATTGGGTTCAGACCCAATCTGGTGGCTACCAGTCTTGGTGTTATTGCTGGGAGCACAAATTATTGGCCATATGATTGGCTGGCAGATGTAACAGACAAGCGTTTTTGGAAGGGGTCTGGAAATCTTATCCTGGGCCAATTAATGTCACTGCAATTGTTAAATGACCAAGGGGCAAGTCACCTGAGCGAGCATTCTAATGTTTCCACTGAGGTCAGACCTGTCGAGACACAAAATCCTACATGAAGTACTATTGACAACGATACTAAATCTTGACCTAACCAATTTTGAATGAATTGCAATTAAATCAAAATTGCAGTTCTGGACTCTGATTCATATCAAGTCATCACTGTGATACTGTAATACGATTTGTGGTAAGGTGTCAGATTATGAATCTCTTATTTGTTTATCCCTAAAAAGTAAATGCCAGTTAAAAGCATGCATAATAATTACTATTCACACGATGATCGGTGATTTGAACTTATGCTAATAATTAATGTTTAAAAGAAGATCTGCATTAGGTGATAAATTAGTGACAATAAATTGTAATTTTTACAGTCATAGCAAATCATTTACAAAAAAATACAATGAATTCACAGCCCCAAAACTGGTTGGCCCAATTAGTCCACACCAGTACTAATATTCCATACAACCTCTGTCTCTAATCATTTATTCCCCTCTACCCCTGTATTCTCCTGCTGTGTCTAACCCATGTATGTCACCTACTGTGCCTGTGCCCTGTAACCTATGACTTGACCATCTTTGCAGACGAACCAAAACAATCTGGTCAATTTGAAAAGAGCATGCAATCTCTTGGGTTCTGCCCAATACTAACTTCTTACCCAGTTTCACAGAAGCAATTTATCCAGTTGGTAATTCACTTCTGATGATTGGAAATTCCTGCACGCAAACTGCTGTACTTCTCTCTTCAGGCCGTGACTACCCTTCGTAAAGCATTTTGGGGCCACTCATGTGCAATATAAATGCAAACAATTTATGTGTGATTCCAACTCTTTATTCACATAACATAGTCACTCAAATTACATGATAAAACAGGGGCACGGTGGAATAAATGATTAGAGTGAGAGGTTGTGTGGACTATTTTGGACAAGAGATGCAGAAGGTTAAGTGAGAAGTGCATTTTTACACAGGGAATGATAATATCCTGGATCTTGCTGCCGGAGAGGATGGTGAAAACAGCAGCCATGATTTCAAAAGGGAAACTGGATGGTAATTGAAAGAAATAAACTGCAGGGTTACAGGGATTGAACAGGGCAAAGTGTGGCCAACTGGTTTAATCCAAGAGGAGCCAACTGGGATTTAATAAGCAGTACGGTCATCTCATCTGCTGGAAATGAATATGACTACAGTGGAAATTCACATAAAGCTGTACAGCATGGAAACAGACATGTCAGTCCAACTCGTCCATGCCGACAAGATATCTTAAATTAATCTAGACCTGTTTGCCAGCATTTGGCCCATATCCCTCTAATCCTTTCCTATTCATATCACTGATCACTCAGAGGCTAAGACAAATATATTCATCATCTGGAGTATTTGATAGGGTACCTGAGTGACTGCTAAGGTTGATTTACACCCAGAATGTTCGACTGCAAAAAATCAGAATTCCACAAGCAGTTGAGCTTTGGAGCTGTTGGCTCAATTTCCTCTGCTTGCATTTTCTTTCTGCCTCTGAAATGCATTTTCTTTCAAAAGGAGGCCATAACACATTTTATTTGGTTATGCCAGGAGCAGAAATCTTAGGCAAGCTTGTCTCAGGGTACAAAGTCAATATCAAAAGTTCCAGGTGAAGCCTTAGGACTCCGCAAGATGGTGGCACAGTAGGATGCTCCTGCTGGAGCTCCTCTGCTCCACCTGTTTTTCTTTTCCGGTTTCTCTCCCTCCCACCCCTCTCTTTTTCTCTTCTTCTCTCCCCATTAGCACCAGAGGTGAATTCTGGAGCAGCATGCAGGCAGCAAGTCCTGGGCAGACAGCAGAGCTGGGGAGGCAGTCCTAGAACTTACCTTGGAGCAACTGAGTGTCACTGTGGAGCGGGGACGGCTGTTGGGGTCTGGTGTGGGTGGTCATGCAAAGGTCCTGCGCTGAGCTGCTACAATGTAATGTCTATCTGAAATTACCTCCCTTACTTTAATGTCAACCCCTTGCTGATGTCCTATTTTAACTTATTTTTCAACTTATTGCCAGCCACATTTGGTTATCCATTAGCTACTGTTCTCCAATGAAGTGTGAGGTGATTCACTTTGGAAGGAGTAACAGGAATACAGAGTACTGGGCTAATGGTAAGATTCTTGGTAGTGTGGATGAGCAGAGAGATCTCGGTGTCCATGTGCATAGATCACTGAAAGTTGCCACCCAGGTTGATAGCGTTGTTAAGAAGGCGTACGGTGTGTTAGGTTTTATTGGTAGAGGGATTGAGTTTCGGAGCCATGAGGTCATGTTGCAGCTGTACAAAACTCTGGTGCGGCCGCACTTGGAGTATTGCATACAGTTCTGGTCACTGCATTATAGGAAGGATGTGGAAGCATTGGAAAGGGTGCAAAGGAGATTTACCAGGATGTTGCCTGGTATGGAGGGAAGGTCTTATGAGGAAAGGCTGAGGGACTTGAGGCTGTTTTCGTTAGAAAGAAGAAGTTTAAGAGGTGACTTAATAGAGACATACAAGATGATCAGAGGATTAGATAGGGTGGACAGCGGGAGCCTTTTTCCTCGGATGGTGATGGCTAGCACGAGGGGACATAACTTTAAATTGAGGGGTGACAGATATAGGACAGATGTCAGAGGTAGGTTCTTTACTCAGAGAGTAGTAAGGGCGTGGAATGCCCTGCCTGCAAGTGTAGTAGACTTGCCAACTTTAAGGGCATTTAAATGGTCATTGGATAAACATATGGATGATAATGGAATAGTTTAGGTTGGATGGGCTTCAGATTGGTTTCACAGGTCGGCGCAACATCGAGGGCCGAAGGGCCTGTACTGTGCTGTAATGTTCTATGTTCTAAGTTCTAAGTTCTGTAAAGTACCGGAATTACTTTTATTCCTCTGCTGTATCCAAGAATTGTACCTAGGTACTTGCCAAAAGGCAGTAGACATTGTAAAAGCTTTTCACTGTACTCCTACAATGGAGTACACATGACAATAAAAGGATATTCTATTCTATATTCTAGGATGGTCGAAGTAGTGCTTCCTTTAACAGCCTTGAGTGTGCACCCTAGACTCACACTCTCCATACAAGATTCACTTTGTTAAACAAGTGTCGGGCATCCTGGCTACATGACCAGCCCATTTCAATTCTGACTGTCTCAATTTGGTGTTGATGCTTGGGATGCCAACTTGGAAGAACAACTGTGTTTGGCACTATGTCCACCTGATCTTCAGAAGCCTCTGAAGGTAGTTCAAATAAGAGTTGAACATCTTGGCATACACTGGTAGACAATCCAAGTCTCACACTGCTTCGAGCAGAGCGGGCAGGACCTTCTGTCAACAGGCCTGCAGCTTGGGAGGCAGACTTACTTCTCTTCATTCACAGACTGCTGTTCAACATCTGCCATAGGCTTTGGGAATTGTTACGTGTTTTGTGGACAACAGAGACAGTACAAAAGTGAGTGTGTCGCTGAGATTAGTGAAGTTAGCCATTGCTAACACGTGCTGGTTATGGACTGAAAACTCAGGCTTGAGATAGGACTTTTCTCGAGCAGACTGGTGCATTGCTTCAGTTTTCTTTGTGCTGGTCATAAAGATGAAATTGCCGGATGTATTGAAGAACTGTCTACACTACATTACACATTCAGCTTTGAAGAAGTAGTTGGCGCACTGTTATTGGTAAACAGGAATTTATGTACAGTAGTTTGTCCATGGAGACCTTGGCCTTTGCCCCTCTCTTTGCTCCAGCTATACTTCTCTTGTTTACCCCAAATTTACCAAGAATTTCACCAATCAGCATTCTAGATTATATATTAACTTCATGGTCATGAGACTGAGTACTGCTTCTATTTAAACATGCCCTGTTTTTCCCCAAATAATCTGGATCGAAAGCTATTTTCCAATCTACAACTGAGTGCATTAAGTACAGAATTTGTATATTTAAGACACCACAATGCTGCAGATCATTTTTAGATTATCTATGAGGCATTGACCACATACAGTACAAATGTCGATTTTAGTAAAATGTCCATTTATGCAGTAGACAAATACGACACTCAGACAGATCACTGGAGAGCCTTTTTTCAAAAATTTTGTCCCTGTATTAAATAAGGTATCCAGATTATATTCAAATTGAGACTTTAAATAAAAGATAAGATTGGTTTTCAGAATTCAAGAGCATATAAAATAATTTCTACATAACAGAATCCAAATGAAGATGAAATGTGTTGATGGATTTTAAATGTTAATCAAGTATTAGAAATGCTTTAGAAGGTTTATTGATTTGAAAATGCAATTTTAATTGCGCTTCAGGGGGTCTCCCACTGAGCTCATTGTTACTGCATCTACTGAATAACAGTGGATGACTTGTAGCATTAACAAATATAAGCACTTGGATACTGATGCTATTCTCCTTTTGGAATTAAGAGTACCCTTTCAAGTATTTTAAACTCTTTGAATCATTAATATGTTACCTGGATTACTTACAAGCACCATTATTGAAGCACTAAAACAGTTTTTTTTAAAAGTGTATTTGAGGGAAAATCATAGGATCTGAAAGTAAATGCCTAATGATGACCATGAAACTATTTTCAATTGTGGAAAAAAACCCATCTGGTTCACCAATGCCCTTTAGGGAACACCACTGGCCACAGATCTGTAGTCAGAAAACACCCTTCTGCTGCTCAGATAGCAAAAACTGCAGTTACTGGAGTAAGAGATAACACAGTGTGGAGCTGGAGAAACACAGCAGGCCAGGCAGCATCAGAGGAACAGGAAAGCTGACGTTTCAGGTCAGAAATGGGGAAGTGGGGGTGTGGCTGGGGAAGGTACGTGGGATGGTGATAGGTGAGTGCATGCAGGGAGTGGTGGGGATTGGTCAGTGAGGTGGGAGGAGCGGATAGGTGGGAGAGAAGATGGATAGGTTGTGTCAGGTCAAGGAGGTGGGGATTGAGAGAGACGGTTGGCAAGGCGATGAGGCTGGGGGTGGGGAGATTTTGAAACTGGTAAAATCCACATTTAGGCCATTGAGCTGGAGGCTCCTGAGGCGGAATATGGGGTACTGCTCTTCCAGTTTGCGGGCGGCGTCATTGTGAGTGTATACATCTTAGCAGCTCACATTGAATCCCATGTGATTTCATTGTTTGTATCAGCCTCCTATGAGGGACCTTAAAGGCCTTGCTAAAGCCCATGTAGACAATATCCACCAGCATGTCCTCTTCAATCATCTTTATCACTTCTTTTAAAAAACACAGTCAAGTTTGTGAATCATGACTGCCCCTGCTATACTGCTATTGCTCTGATGTTCTTATCCACACCCTCAGAAAAACCACTTACATCCACCTCCATAAAATTGGCTGACTTCGCCCCTATCTAAGCTCACCTGCTGCTGAAATCATCATCTACGCTTTGGTTATCTCTAGACTTGATTATTCTAACAGATGACTTCCCATTTTTCATCAACATAAATATGATCATTCCAAACGTTGTCCAATATGGATAGGAAAGTCACAAGCGCCCATCATTTACTTGCATTAGCATCCAGTGAGATAAGTCTTTTAAGTTCTCATTCTTCCTTTAAAGCCTTCTCATAGCCTCAAATTCCCATCTCTATAATCACTTCCAGCCCAAGAACCCCCTTCAATTGCTGGGTTACTGCAATTTTATCTCATGCTAAAACTTAAATCACAAAAATCACTGGCAATCTTGTCTTCAACTCCCTCAGCCTTAAATTGCAAAATTCCCTTCCATCTCTTCATGAAAGACGTTCCTTCTAAACTATGTAATCTATCCTTCATTATTCAAAAGAACATTACAAAGTTCTTCTTACAAAGTTCTTCCAGTGCCTTGGCCATTAGTTACGCCTCAGCCGATAACCAAAAAAACTGATGATCTCGTCATTTATATTACTACTAGTTTGCTGTGCTAGATTGGCTGCTCCTATTACCAGTTTCAAAGTAGTGTTGATGGTTACAAAGTATTTTACAACATTGTGTGGTCATGAAAGGTGCCACATAATTTCAAGTCTTTTTCTATTGGCAATAGGTTAATGACTTCCATACCTCTCTGACAGCAGTGCAAAATTCACTCTGTAGTACTCTCTGTAAGGACTGCAGTTTGTGGATTGGCACTGCTCCACTTTCCTGAAGCTTCTCTAGCAATTCAATAGCTCGAGCCACATCTGAGAAGAGAAATACGCAATAAATAAAAGATGACTCGAATTTCTATTTAGGATGAACAGATAAGACAATAACCTGTATTTAAAATTTTAAAAATCCTCCTCCTGAATAACAAATAATATCTTGGCCTTAATACAATATAATGTAGATTTAAATAGCATGGACTGACTCAAAATCACTTCGTAATTAAAAGTTCAAAGTGTAGTTTTATTTCACACCTGGGCAACCAAGTTTTGAGAATTGTGAAGAAAGTGATCAGAGTCCATTAAGAATTGTGCAATCTGTAACAAAGTCGTTCATGATGTGTTAATATTTAAAGCAAGACAAACTCCTTTGTTAAACTCCTTTGTTTTCAGTGACTGTGAATCCAAATAACTCACAATCCCATGGCCATTTGATTTCAGCCAAACGTACAGCACCTGAAATAGAGGTGTAGAGCTGGATGAACACAGCAGGCTAAGCAGCAGCAGAGGAGCAGGAAAGCTGACGTCTTGACCTGAAACGTCAGCTTTCCTGCTCCTCTGATGCTGCTTGGCCTGCTGTGTTTATCCAGCTCTACACCTTGTTGTCTCAGATTCTCCAGCATCGGCAGTTCCTACTATCTCAGCACCTGAAACATTCAAGTTACTGAGTAAGTTATTAAAAACATGACTGTTAGTTTTTGCTGATTCGCAGGTAATAAAGAGTTCCTTTAAAACAAAATACTTAAAGCTACTTAAGGACTGCTATTTCGTTTTTCTATGCTCAGAATAAAACTATCCTTTTTCCTGTTTTACTCACTCTACAACATAAGAAAGAATGCACTGATAAAGACCATTTGACCCATCAAGTTTGTTCATTACGCAGATTAAATGTAATACATTTAATCAATGATTATTCAACTTCAACCCTGGCCTCTCATGAACTTGATCTTAAATATCGTTTCTTACTAATCGCTGTACTGGATCCTTTTGTGAGTGACTTCTAAAAGTTACTCACTAGAATTTCAGTTCCAAATTGAAGCATTTTTCCTTCTCCTCAACCAAATCACTGACGGACATGGTGAATGTTATAACCATTTAAGTTGTAACTTGAGTGAACTCACATTTTTAGGACAGTTCAGAGGTCACACTTTTAATTGTAATAATTCAAATAGGCTACACTCAAGACTTGAATTACATCAATATTTTTCTACATATTTATTGCCAATCTCTCTTCTTAAAGGTCACCAACTCTATACCTCACATATCTCCTTTAATATGTTTAATCAATCCAAGGTTTGGATCTTTGACCAAGCTTTAAGTCATCTGCCCCAACACCTCTGTGTAGCTCAATGTCAAAGAATCTCTTCAAACATGGCTTTGAAGTGCTCTGAATCTTTAATAATATGAATGGCACTACATAAAAGCAAGTTTTATTGTTGAATTAAAATCCCAAACTAAAACAGACAAAATTCTTACCTTTTTAAAATGGTAAACTTTCACGGAAAGTAAATAGCTTCCACACTGGAAAGCTATCTAACCAACAGATTTAACTTAAGTGAGATACTACACAATCCACTTCACAAAAAACATTTTTTTCCATTTAGTATAAGCACAGAATCCACGCAGTGCTGAAATTTCTAAAAGGAAAAGCACAACCCAAAATGTGAACACATAAACTAAGCATTTTTAGTGTAGCTTCTGACTTGCTGGAAGTTGCCCAAAGAGTAATCAACAACTAGAAAGTAAACATTCTAACTTCCTTTAAGAACCAACTGATTGCAAAACTTGACACTCTAGATTTATTCTGGATGGACGAACTATGAGATAAATGGCATCCTTCATCCATAATTTACTCATGTTCCTACTTGATTTGTCTGAGTTGAGGCTCATTTCAATTCTATCATTTTCACTGCCATCCCCAAATAAAAGCAGGCAAAATATATAAACTGTATACACGCATATTGTGCCTGAATGTGGTCAGAAAATCAATGATACCCAACCTTCCTAATGCATGGGGGTTGGTTAGCACAGTTGGGTGGGTGATTGGTTCATGATGCAGAGTGAAGCCAACAGCACAGATTCAATTCCTGCACTGGCTAAAGTTACCATGAATGCTCCACCTTCTCAACTTCACCTCTTGCCTGAGGTGTGGTGACCTTCAGGTTAAACTCACCACCAGTCTTCTCTGTCTAATCAGAAAGTAGGACGATGATAACTTCACAATTACCTTTATGCAAGATATAGCTTAAAACTGTGGACTTTGAAACCTGCCTGAACCATATGGCGCCACAAGTAAATACTGTATATTCATTAAGACATTTCAGATGACAAGATTTTTAAAGATGATTTTGATCATTTAAATAATTAATGCAGTTTTGTATATACATCTATACTTCCTTTCTCAGTCAGTCTTGATTTGCTTTTTTCTTAAATACAAACAAAGATCAGGAATCAGCCACTCAGTCCCTCCAGCCTGCCCTGTCAATTAATAAGACCATTGATCTAATTGTAAACTCAAATCTACTTTCCTGCCTACCACTGATATCTTTTAACACCTTTGCTTACCAAGAATCTACCTATGTCTGTCTTAAAAATATTCAGACTCTGCTTGCCTTTTTAGGAAGAGAGTTCCATAGGCACTTTGTGATAAAACCATGTTGACACTGCCTGATTACCTTGAAATTCTCCAAATGTCCTGCGATAACTTCTTTGCTAATAGTTTCTAACACTTTTCCTATGACAGATGTGAACCTAATTGGCCTGTAGTTCCTGCTTTATTGTCGCTGTATAATGGTGCTAGATTTACTATTTTCCAATCTAATGGGACCTTCCTAGAAATCAGGTAAGTTAATACGTCAACAATCTTACTTGAAACCTCTTAAAACCCTGGGATGAAATCCATCAAAACCCTGGCACTTGTTAGATTGCAGCTCCAGTACCACTTCTCTGACTATTGCAATTTTCCTGAGTTCTTCCTTGCTTTCATTTCCTAATTTGTGGTTGCTTCTGGGATGCCTCTTATATCCTCTATCATGAAGGCTGATGCAAAAATTCTGCTCAATTTATCTGGCGTCTCTTCGGTTTCATGATTAATTCTCCAAACTCATTGACAACAGGACCAATGTTCACAGCCTTAACATCTTAAAAAAAATAGAAAATCTTACTGTCTATGTCTGGCTAGCTTTCTATTGTAAACTAATGTTCCCTCATTAAATATTTTTAGTCATTTTTTGGAAAAAAAAATTCCACCCAGTCTGCTGGTTTACCACCTTGCCTTGCATAACAGGACTTTTTCTTTTAGTTTGGCACTATCTTTAACATTTCTAGGTTAACCACAGAAGGTGGGTCCATTTCATTGGAATGTTTCTATTCATTGTATTCTAAAGCATCCCCTTAAATGTCTGACATTGTATCTCTGGTGACTTACCTGTTAATATAATTTGCCAATTCACCTTAGCCTGCTCCACCTTCATACTCTCATTATTGCCCTTTCAGACCCACTTCTCTCAACCTCAAACAAAGGTAAAATTCGATCATATTATGCTTGCTGCTGCCTAGGGGTGGCTTCATTGATGAGATTAATCTCATGTCATTGCATAATATCAGGCCTAGTAATGCCTGTTCTTCGCTCAGTTCCAAAACATGCTATTCTAATAAGAAAACATTTTATGAACATTTTATAAAACATTATTTACATTAGAAAGACGGAGGTTGAGGGGGGACCTGATTGAGGTCTACAAAATCATGGGAGGTATAGACAGGGTGGATAGCAAGAAGCTTTTTTCCCCAGAGTGGGGGACTCAATTACTAGGGATCACGACTTCAAGGTGAGAGGGGAAAAATTTAAGGGAGATATGCGTGGAAAGTTCTTTACGCAGAGGGTGGTGGGTGCCTGGAACGCGTTGCCAGTGGAGGTGGTAGAGGCGGGCACGATAGCGTCACTTAAGATGTATCTAGACAGATACATGAATGGGCAGGAAGCAGAGGGATACAGATCCTTGGAAAATAGGCTCAGAGATAGTAGGAACTGTAGATGCTGGAGAATCTGAGATAACAAGGTGTAGAGCT
>NC_063349.1:37401807-37439429 GCF_021869965.1 Rhincodon typus
CTAGGCCCGAAACTTCAGCCTTCCTGCTCCTCTGATGCTGCTTGGCCTGCTGTGTTCATCTAGCTCTACACCTTGTTACCTTGGAAAATAGGCAACAGGCTTAGATAGAGGATCTGGATCAGCACAGGCTTGGAGGGCCGAAGGGCCTGTTCCTGCGCTATAATTTTCTTTGTTCTTTGTTCTTTGAACTGCTCATCTAGTTTGCTCATCTATCTCATCAGTGCACTGATTAAAATTCTGCATGATTACTGCTGTGCCTTTCTGCCAAGCTTGCATTATTATTTCCTTCATACTCCATCCTACTATTAGGGGTGGACTGTATACCACTCCTACATGTAACTTCTTGTTATTACCAAATTTTTTTTCTCTCTACTCAAACTCTTCTACATCTTGGTTTCCTGAATTTGGGTCTTCTCTTTCTATTATGCTAATACCACACCAAACTAACAAAGCCACCTGTTATTCAAATTATTCTACTGAAATAAATTAGAATTCTTCCCGTAAATTGTAAGATCTTATACAAAAAACTGACAAATGTAGTGGTCATTGAACAAATTTAAAAGGTGATATTAATATTCAAATTATAATTTACAACATCAAATAATTATAGGCAGCCTTGTATTAAAATAATTGTTATCCATCGCTCTGGAATTTCATTTTTCTCATAACTTGCAACTTATTATCAGATCTCAATTCCAAACATTTGTAAATACAAATGTGAGTTAATTACATTGTTTTGTGCTAAGAATATCTTGTAATATTTACTAGCTACAGATGCATCTCACTAGGATTTAATTTTTGTGTTTAACTAAACTATTGATTCCAACTGATAGTTCAGTTTGCATAAAAATTCTGGTTTGAATGTAACAAATGATCCTAGACAGGTTGTCTTATTTCTATGTTGAATTCATTGCTATTTTTAGATGCATGAATAATGAAACCATGTATTTGTCAGGATTGCACATAAATCACATCTCAAGGAAATCTGTTGGTACCGTACTATATTGAATATTTACCAACTTTCCTATTACCGCTTTGCTCAGTGATATTTAATGCAAGATTTTTTTATTCTATGGAACAGCACCGAAAGGCACTCCTTGCCACTACACACACACGTGGCGATTCAAATGCCACACCTCTTGGTGTTACACCCAGCTGTAACATCATAGCAGTTTTCTTCATCCAGGATGTCCATTTTTAAGTTTTACCTTGAATTGTTGATAATTTGCAGCCTTCTACAAGGAACTTTGTCAAAGGCCTTCTGGAAGTTTTGGTACACATTGTAAAGTTTTCTTGGGCATGTCACTGCACTGGGTAAATACAGTCGGGTTTTGTCGGGTAAGATTTAACCTTTCTGAACTTCGGCTGATTGCTGATTACAAGACAATATACAAGTAATCCTCATTACTACAGATAATTTACTCAATTATTTTGCTTGTTATTTCAGAAAAATTATTAAGGCTGTAGTTTCCTGCATTAAATTTGTTACAAAGTTTGCAGTACTACCAGTGTTAGCTGGTGCCATCTACAAACTACTCACATCCTGCTTTCCAGATTACTTGCCTTTACCAAGTTGAGTAGAAGTCACATCTCCTGGTTTCCCTTATGCAGTGAGCAATGTAGCAAATAAACAGCATATTTGCAATTATTACACCAACTCAGAAATTGGACAAAATGCAACAAAATTAAATTCATGTAGATGACAGCTGAATATCTCCAATTTCAAGTTAATCATGGGCTGAGGTAAGGAAATACAAAATGATTTCCACAGGCAGAGGAATTCTGGTTCCACAACTGCTCAAGAACTCAAGAAAGGAAATGTGCTGATTTGGACTCCAAAAGGAATCAATGTTTAGCCTTGGATCAAAGGAAACAGCTAAACTTAAATACCAATTGAGGTGCATTTCAAAAATAAAAATGGCACTTTCCTCAAATTCATCAGTATCATGGGAAATAAAATCACCATATTAAATAGTTCTGCAGTACATTTTATATTTCCAATAAACTATCATGAAATTAACGTTATTGCAAATAAATAAGTTTTAATTACAGTATTATTCTAAAAATTACAAAAGCTGATCAACAGCCTCAAAGAAAAGTGATTCTCCAAAAACAAATCCCAAATACAGACTGACACATAAAGATAAAGTTTCATACAGCAGTGGACAATGATTTGGCACTTCAAGTGTAGGTGCACAGAATATACACAAGTCCAGTTACCATTGTGGTGAATGTAGAAATTACAGATTAGAGATAGAATGAAGGCATCAATCACTTTCAGCATCTAGAAAAATTAGATTTTTGATACTTTATTTGTTGCAAACATTGCATTTGAAATCAGCAGTATCACCTCTCAGTCATAATTAACAGATGGAAATACAATAGTTATCTGAGTTACCCTGCTGCTCCACAAGGTTTGCTGCACTGTTATCCAGAAAACAGACAGGTACTGAAACACATGGAGAGATGTAAATATGATGTTGTTGTGTGATAACTATCTATTAAACATAATAGAAAAAGTTGAGGCAGGTCAATTTCAGTCTTAGGTATATTTTTAATGGTGTGATGGTAGGAACACAATAAGAAACAAAAGTAGGTCACTCAGCCCTTCAAGCCTGCTTTGCCATTCAATAAAGTCATGGCTGATCTGATTTTAACCTCAACTCTACATTCCTGCATATCCCCAATAATCTTTCATCCCCTTGGTAGTCAAGACTCTATCTACATCTGCCTTAAAAATACTTAAAGATTCTGTATCCACTACCTTTTGTGGAAGGCTATTTCAAAGGCTCAATCCTCAGAAAAAATGTTTCTCCTCCATTATAAATGGCTGCTCTCACTTAGCTATAGCCCCTAGTCCTAGACTCTCCCTTTGAAACATTTTTTCAACATTTACTCGGTCCAGTCGCCTCAGTATCTTGTATGTTTCAATAAAGTAATCTCTGACTCTTCTAAATACCAGAGAGATACAGGTCTATCCTTTCTTCGTAAGGCAATCCATTCATTCCAGGTATTGGTTTAGTAAACTTTCTCTGACCTGATTCCAATGCACTAACATCCTTCTGTACGAATGGTGACTTGTACTATACGGAGTACTTCAGATGCAGTCTCACCAAAGCCCTGTAGGGCTGAAGCATAACCCCTCTACTCACATTCAATTCCACTTGCATAACATTTTTATTACCTTTCCTGATTTATTGCTGTCCCTGCATACTAACTTTCTGTAATTCATGCACTAGGGCACCCAAATCACCCTGCAACCTCTCAGCATTTAGATAACATTATTTTTATTCTTCCTGCCAAAATGGAAAATTGTATGCTTTCCAACATTGTGACCCATTTGCCAGATCTTTGCCACTCACTAAACCTATCTATATTCCTTTGTAGGCTCCTTATGCCCTCACAGCTCACTTTCCCACCCTTGAGTCAAACTAATTTAAGCTACCATACCTTTGATCCCTTCATCAAAATCATTCATATAAATTGTAAAAGTTAAAGCCTTAGCATCTACACCTCTGGCACCATTCTGTCATCCTGAAAAAAACCCACTTATTCCTACTGCCTGCTTCCTGTTAGCAAGCCAAATTTTTATCCATGCTAATGTTACTGATAAACCATGAGATTTTACTTTCTGCGATAACCTTTGATGTGACACGTTATCCAATCAAACGCTATGGTAGGAAGAACATTGAAAGACAATATAAAATAGTCAATACAAGTCTAAGGGGAATACAGAAGCAGAGGGGCATGTGTATATGTGTACAGATCATTGAAAGTGGCTAGACAGGTAGAGAGTAAATAAATATACAATATCAACTTTATTAATAGAGACAGAATACAGGTGTAAGGAGGTAATGTTGAACTTGTTACACTATAAAACACCTGCTAGACCTCAGCTAGAAAACTGTGTACAGTTCTACATGTTACAGAAAGGTTGTGAACACATTAGAGAGAATGTAAAGTGGTTTACAAGAATGGTTCCAGAGATGAGGAACTTCAGTTATGTAGATAGATTGAAAAGTTGGGGCTGATTTCCTTGGACAGAAGGTTAAGAGGAGATCTGATGGAGGTTTTCCAAATTACAGATAGGGAGAAACTGCTCCTGCTCGTAAAAGGTACAACAAGAGGGCACAGATTTAAAACAACCCACGGAAGAAGCAACAGTGAAGTAAGGAAAAATTTTTTTCACTCAGCAACTTGACAGCTTATTGAATGCACTGCCTGGAAGTATGGTTGGGTAGACTCAACTGAGTTATTCTAAACCGCATTAGACGATTGTTTGGATACAAGCAATGTACAAGGATTTGGGGAGAAAGCAGGAAATTGGCACTCAATAATGAAGCTCATTTCTCAAGCCAGAACGGCATGCTGGGCTGAATGGCCTGCTTCTAGGCCATAACACTTGTGAGATTTAGTGATTAAAGAGTTTTAATTACTTGCAAACAATATATTTACTATAACTTGCACTGATTGCCAATGCCAGGTTTCACACTTCCCCTTTTGATGTTAACTGCTCGAATATTGTTGTCAAATTTTTGTCTGATTACTAAAATAATCAAAAAACCTCCAGTCAATAATCAGTCAAGTTAAGTTTCAAAACCCCTAAATATTTACAACCGTGTACCCACAAACTCGGCAAAAATCACTTAATATTCAAAGAATGGTGATCAGTGTATTTTTTTTTTAAACACGATAATAGACATCACGTTTCCAAACGCAACATCATTTTATTTCTAAACTATGACAAGTACAATGACAGAAACACTCAAATGAACCTATTTAATAAATTCATTTTAATATAACATTAACTACACTTAATGTGTTATCAAGCAGAAACACTCATAACGAAATCTGGAGCAGGATAACTGTTTTAATTTACTTCTCCATTGACCAGGGGTGGTCAGGCATCTACAATAATGAAACTGTCATTCCAATGGATAACAGCTAATTTTGCTGCAATCAATAGGTGAAGAAATTACTTATTCTAATGAATATAATTATATAGTTGTGGCAGCATGGGACACAGAACAGAGGCAAAACTGTACAATTATCACAAGCCTAATTGTTTGTGCAATAGCTCATCAAATCTATAAGTTTCTTCATTTGGTAATTATACCAGCAAGAGGTATACAAAAAGTAGTTTTCAACTACTGTCTTTCACAGAAAAACACAGGCTAACTATGATGGCCAAAGAAAGAATGTGAAAATAATTAAAATCAAAAACTCATGCACCAAAAATACCAAAGAACCATGCGAATGGTTGACCTAACGTGCACGATCACAAACCATCACTGTCAAATCCTTCACGGAGGGTGGTGGGGGTCTGTAATGCACTGCCTGGGAGGTTAGTTGAAGTGGGAAACCTCAAATCTTTAAAACATACTTGGATGAGCACTTGCAGTGTCGTAACATTCAAGGTAATGGGCCTAGTGTAGGCAATAGTATATTTTTGACAGTACAAAGTTGACAGGTCGAAGGGACTTTTCTGTACTCTATGATTCTATATTTCTTTCTTGCCATTAAATTTTCCTCAATTTTCCATCCCATCCCCTTTTAAAACTTTACCTTAGACAACCTAAATTAACATCATTACTTCAGACTGATTCTTCATATAGTTCATTGTTACATAATGATATTCAAATCCACCCACTTTTAAGTTTTGGTCCTTTTGTTAACAAGTTTGAAGAATTACCATTCAATATTTTAATATTTAAATGTTAAAATTCGTTCTCCGAAACACAGAGGTCTTGGAAATATTTACCACATTCAATTCTATGCAGCTTAGCATACTTGACAAAGTATTCAGGGCCTTGAAGAACTCGTTGTTCCCATGGCAGTCATCCTCAGCATTACTAGCCCATAAAAATGATTTCTGGCAACAGCTTCAGTAGTCCACATGCTTAATGTTTCGTTAAGCAATGCACTTTCTTGTTTTTTGAATATTGTTGACAACATCTTGCTAAAAAGGAAAATAACCTTGGGAAGACTGATATGAAGCATAAACATAAAGGGTATAGTTAGAAGGCTTAGGTTCAAGCTCCACCTGCCCAAAGGTGTGTCATAAATGTACATCAAATCAAGTTTGATTAAAATAACTATACAAAGGAATAGTTGGCTACCTTTGTGTTGTTTGTGCATTAAGAAAATACAGCTGCGACACGGATGAACAATAAACAAGGGAATACATCCCTGAAAAATATGAAGCAGTGAACACACTGAATGGGAGTTCTCTAATGAGTAATAACAAGTGTGTGTTATTTATTCGCTGAAATTCTCTAGTTAATATTGTACAACTGAGCCTGGAAATTGCTCTGTTGTTCTAGTCCCATTACTCAGGTCACAATATAAAAATGTTTTTTACCCCAGTTACTAAAATGACCAATTAAATTTCTTGTATCAGGCTTTATTCAGCAAGATCTAATAACTAAGTTTCTTAATAAACACAATTATCAGTTTATCAAAATAAAATGTATTCAGTGAAGATGCAATAATTGGTTAACACATTGTAATGAAGAAGTATAATTGCTTATCCCTCTAAAAATCCCCACATGTACATTCACTCAAGGAAAAAGAGGGAGAGAAAATAAACATTATCTGCAGAGACTGGCTTCCTGAAGAAAAAACACTTTGGCCAATGGGTTATTACTGATGAGCGAGGATAAAGAATGTTCTAGAGTCTGAAACAAAAATGGAAATTGCTGGATCAATTCAGCACATCTGACAGCATCTGCAGGGAGAAAACAGTTAATGTTTTGAACGTGTGACTCTTCAGCTGAAACGATAGCAGCTAGGAAAACCTGGTATTTATGCTGAAGATCTCTTCTCTCTTGTCCAGTGAAAGTTGAAATAAATTCCTTTTCTCACAATCTTGAAAAACATAATTGCTCCAAGTAGTATTAAATATAAAGCAGTTTTATAACAGAATAAAATTGCTATTAACATAGTAAATCAAATGTAAAGTTGCATTTTAACAGAATTTGATTAAATAAAAACCTTGTGCAGGTCATTGGTGAGACCATCTCAGAAATATGGTGTTCTATTTTAGGACTTTAGCATTGGATGCCACTGAAACCTCCATAAACAAGTTTCATACTCCATCTGCCCTATAAGCATAGTGATCTCTTCAGCTGAACTCTAAACCCTCACGATTGTACTTATTGGATATTTGATCTCACCACATATGCAATTGACCTGTCTTCAGTAACAGAAGATCAGATAATTTTCCAGTCCATGACTAAGTTTATAAATTACAACTGACCTTTACTGAATAATCCAAGTGCAGATTTACAGCAACTACATATTTAAATATGTTCATCTGAAATGTTTACTATATTTCAAAATGATTCAAGACTAGCGTGTTAGATTTAAAAAAATCAAATGGGAAAAAGCAGGAAGCTATCAGCAAACAGGCAAATATCCTGAATCTCCTAGATAGCTGACTACCCATTCTAGGTATGTGAGGTATATTCTCTAGCATTTTATGTCTTCAATGGGATTTGACACTGTTGATAAACTATTTGATCTGGACTGTGAGCCAAAACCAGGGGACAAATTTTCAGAATATACAAGTCTCAAAACAGAACTAAAGGGCAAGATTCATAATGTTTACAAATTCTTTCAACTGGTATAACTCATGTCAATAACTGATAAATAATGTCTACGAACTTCATGAAAAAAGGTGCATAAATGTATAGCTAATGATAGGAATAACAACAGACTCAGATATTTGGATCTCTTATTACTAAGCTTAACAGGAGGCATCATTGTTGGAGTGGTGTCACTTGAGATTAATTAGTATAGATGGAGAGATATCCTGCAAGTCTGCTCAAATGAGGTCAAGAATGGTTACGAGAGACTGTCCTTAAGGCGATTAACTGAGTAAGATTCTGAACAACAGCAAGATTCATGGAATGATAGTCATTAGCTTTTGTATACATTATACCATACAGCAAAAACACCACTTAAAAATCTGATAACATTCACTTAAATACTTATTGCTCACGATACAATTTAATTTAAACTGACTGGTTAAAAAAAATTTACTTGTGCAATGTAAAATTAATCTGCATAACTGGGCTTTTATTGTTAAACATACAATTATAAGTATGCAAAATCCCGTATTCTGATCAGCTCCTGATCAGGCTTTTATACTGATCTAAGTAGTATATGTACCTCTGCATGACCAAAGGAAATTGTACAGTGCAGGACTTGCCTTGCATTGTACTGTTCATAGGCTGAGATTGAAACATAAAACTATTTTTTAATGAAGAGTCACCTTCAATATTTTCAATCAATTAGAAATGGCGCACATGTTTTTACACTGTACTGTTGATTAAGGGGACTCTAAAGGATTTAAGTCATCTTTATTAATATTTTTGTGCTAATACTATTGCTGAATTTTAAATAAATGGGAATTTTTTTTTGAAGGGAATAAGGAAAGGTTATGTATATATACAAGTATTTAAAGATGGCAGGATAAGTTGAGAAAATGACCTCTAGGAAAACAGGCAAAGGCCCAGATTTACGTGGAGGAGCAAATTACTGCAAATGCTGGAATGTATACTGAAAACAACAAATGCTCAAGATCGCTGCGGGTTAGGCAGCATCCATCGTGAAAAAGCAAGCTAACATTTCAAGTCTAGATGACTCTTCATCAGAGCTGAAGTGAAGTGTATATTGGGCAGACTGTGCAGGCCATGAAAATGATGGGCTAGGTCCAAACACAAATCCCATCCCAATTTCTAAGAAATCCAATTGCCTGTAGGGAGAGGGTTTGGGGCATGATTCACACAGAAGAGAAACCTGAAATTAGCATTGGGATTTGGACTCAATGTGGAGCTCAAAGAGATCCTATTTTGTCTGCTGCGAAGGTCAAAACACTCATTAAGTGTGGATAAGGGGAGTCTATTTAACTATCATGACCTGAAATTGTTTAAATTCCCAAACTTTTGAAGATCACAAATTAAAAAATATTCTGAAGGTATCAGTAATTATTAAAAACAAATCTGCTGAATTACGTTGTTTCAGGGACTAGTTTGTATAACACCTCTTCTACCAGTTTCAATAGTTGTTTATTAACATTTCCATAAGATTCTTTTATGAATGCATGGCCATTTTCCAAAAAACTATGATGATCTATCAGGGAGTTTGAGTGCACAATTTCATTGACAAGCTAATGAGCAGATTAAATTATTAGCCATCTTTGAGATGGGTTATGAATAGAGGTTTATTTATGCTAGAGATGAAGCACTTAAAATGTTTAAAATACTTTTAATGGGCTTTCATTATCTGTTTTTTTTCAATATATTGCCTGTCACGATATCTGTATTCGAATTTTAGAATTTTATTTTATTTCACTGCTACATGGCTTGAAGTTTACATATGGTGGTTTCTGGGTGAGTTGCCATATATCAGCGTGACATTTAAGGGGTCTTGGGGGGAAAGGATGGGATACAAGCTGAAAGGAGAGCATACACTGTCATGTCGAGTGGGTGGATTGAATAGCCTAAATTGGCAATAAAGTGATGTGGGGGTTATAAGGGGTCATAGGAATGACTACGGGGTCAAAAGGGTGAGGGGGTGCTAGGAATCAGGGCTGAACAGCTTGAAGTTATATAACACCACTGGACCAAAACCTCAGAACTGATGTGGCTGACATACCCCCAGTCTGTTTCACTCAGTCGCCTCAATGACTGCCTGCATTCTCCATCTCACAATAACCAACAGTATGTTGCCTCTCCCAAGTGCAGTTTACAATATTCAGGGGGCTTTTTACCCATGAAACTGGAATTTTTCTGACTTGAGCTACCCACTGTAGTAACAAAAATCAGAATCATAAATGTTATAGCACAGAAGGAGATCATTCAACCCATCATATCTGCACCAGCTCTCCAAATAACATGACTTAGTGCATTCTTCTGCCTTTGCACAGTGTGCCTTCCTATACCCTTTCACATTGATCCATTATGGGTCAACTGAACCTGTTTTCACCACAATTCCAGGCAGTGTATTCCAGTCCCGACCCACTCATTGTGCGCAAAAAGTTTTTGTCTCATTACATTCATTCACTGCCAGATCTGGCTGGGCCACATAAACCACCATTATCTATTGCAGAGTGCAAAGATAAACCACAACTTCTTTGTTCTTCCACAAACAATCTTGTGAAACCCCTCTTTCTTCCACTCTTAACCATGCGTACGTGGAATTTGTGGACTTCCTTGTCGCTGATGTTAAGTGAATCTGCCACTGCCATTCCTTCCCCAGCCCATCAGACGAAACTCCATCAAACGTCCCCCTCCCAAATTTGAATCTGTTTCTAGTTTCTTATCAATTTGCTTCTCCTCCACATACTCTCTCGAAGCTCTTCTTCCCTCAACCCTACTTCCAGTAAATTGTAACCCATCCCAAATTCTTGCCTCATGTTAAGCTGACATTGTTAAATGATTCTCTTTCCTTAAGTTCATCTCCCAAATGCACACACCTCTTCTGGAACTTCATGTTTAAATTCCTCAAATCAATTTTCCCCAGCAGTGTGCCAATATTACTCCTATCAAAGTCACAAATTACATCATGCAGGACTGAGACAAAAGTAAAATATCCCTCATTCTTCTCCACCTCTCTGCAAACTCAGGCATAGTTGACCACAAATCCTTTCCAATGCCTCTCCAAAGTCATCCAGATGGCTGGGTCTGCACTCAACTGCTTTCATTCTTATCTATCTAGTTATAGTCAGAGAATCATTTACAGTGGCTTCTCTTTGAGCTCCTGCATGTTAGGCATCCCAAGATCAATCCTTGGTCCTTGTTTCATCTCTATATGCTGTCTTTTGGCAACATTACACAAAAGCATTGCCAGTTTCCAAATACATCCTGTGACATTTGACTATACTTTATCAACTTGCTCAATTGTTGCATTGTCTCGTCACTAATAGACTGCTTGAATGACATCCAGAATTGGATGAGGAAAAATTTCCTCCCATTAAGTATTAACAAAACTGAATCAATTATGTCCCCACCAAAAATTCTGCTCCTTTGTCATCCTCATCCTTCTTCCTTCCAACTGCCCAAGCTCACAACTTTAACAGCTTCATGCTTGGCACTTAGGGGCTTCTGACCACAGATCACTATGACTGCCTATTTCCACCTCAGTAAAATCATTGGATTCTGACCATACTGCCCCTCCTCTGCTGTTAAGGCCATCATTTATAGAGTCATAGACGTGTAAGGCATGGAAACAGACCCTTCATTCCAACTCCTCCATGCCGACCAGATATTCTAAATTAATCTAGTGCCATCTGCCAGCATTTGCCCATATCTCTTGTGCGTTTGTCACACCTAGTCTTCACTATTCTAATGTACTCTTGACTGGCTTCCTATGTTCTACCCTCTAAATTTGACTCTATCAAAATATCTGCTGCCCACATTCTTAGTTGCACCAAGTACCATTTATCCAAAACCTGTGCTTGGTGACTTGCACCGGCTCTTGGCTAACTGGCACCTTGAAATTATTTTTTTCCCTTTGTTTCTAAATTATTCCATGTCATAATCCCTCCCTCCCTCTTTGATTTCCTTTAAGTCCCATAATGGTCCAACATATCCACATTCCACTAATTCTGGCCTCTTCAAGCTTTGCCAAATTTAATTGCTCCACCATTGATGTCTGCCTTGAGTTGCCTAGGTACCAAAAGCTGGAATACCTTATCCACAAGTCTCCAAATACATCAGGTTCTTCCTTAAAAGCTACCTTTTGAGGAAACTTTTGGTCATTTAATCTAATGTCTATGAAAAGAAACAAAAATCTGTGGATCCAATTGAAACTTTTACTTCACAATGTTCCTGTTGCAGTGCAAAATTCTTTTAACGTGAAGTGTTACATGAACAAGTCATTACTGTTAGTTGTAACTAGTTATGAGCGCCAGGGCTCCCAGTTTGAGACTAATCTAAAATAGCAACTTCAAAGAGCGTGCAAATCAGATGAACTCTTTTCATTTCATTTCTAATTAAAGGCTAGTGGTTATTTGTTCTCGTTCCTGAATTGTTATTTCAAATATGCCCTAATCTGTCTCGTTGATACACGCAGCTAACCTTTGCAACTACACACTCCTCCTTACACGCAACAGGAAGTGTTACATATAACAAGCAGCTCCGCGAAATATTTAATCGCAGCTTAAATATTAAAACCCTGATTTTAACAAGTGAACTTGGCAGGGATATGATTTCGCAGTAGAACTGTCTAGGACGCATTTAGAGAGAAAGCCGATGCCTCCCAGCCCTCTGATTTCATGTCGGTCCCGTTATCAAACAAACCGACTGCAATTATCGCCAAGATAATTTGCTAAAGACTACTCCGTCCTCCATCAGCCGCAATCTCTGCAAGTCCGGTGGGAGGAGAGGAGAAGGGCGAAGAATATATTCCTTTTGATCTGTTTCTTTTCAAGTCTTGCAGAGAGCAAACGGAAATTGCCGTTAAAAGAAAATGTCTTGCGAAATGTAATCTATCAGGGGCTTCTGCGCGTTTAACACATTCAGTAAAAAAAAATTGCTCGCCAGCATCAGTAAATCTCTCTCCAAACCGTCACTGTGGTCCATCAACGCTACAGGGAACATAAATACTGAAAAATAAAGACCAATCACACTTCAAGCCACAAACGCCTTCCAAACTACAATTTTCTTTTGTCACAGATTGAGAAAACACTCGGGAGGATTGTGCAGATAAATTAAGACTCTTCCCTTACCTCTTTCCAGCGTAAGCGGCCGCAGTGTTGTCGCCATATCTGCAGCAGCCTCAGAAAAGGAGGCGGGAGATAGCAGGGAGTGTGAGAAAGGGAGCACTGGCTGGAGTGATGCGGCTCACACTGCAGCCACGAGGGGCTCAGAGAGAGAGAAACAGCGTTCATCAGCCACACACACATCCAACCCCCAATGCACTTCACTCAGGCTGGGCTGTACGAGGCACGTATCATTACTAAGTAGCAATGGAAGTGCGAACGACCTGAGACGCGCTGTTCAGTATCAGCCACTTCCACTGCAACATTACCCGGACGATTAGAAATTTGCAGCAGCAGAGACAAGTTCAGATATTCAACGAAAAGCACAGCTGGCCAGACAGCATCCGAGGAGCAGGAAAGTTCGGCCCGAAACATTGCCTTTCCTCCTCTTCGGATGCTGTCTGACTACGGTGCTTTTCCAGCTCCACATTTACTGACTCTTGCTTCCAGCATCTGCCGTCTTTACGGTCCTCAAGCTCAGATATTCAAATCCGTTTAAAATTTGAAAAGCTTGTGGCAGAATTGCGAGACTGAAGAACTACTAAAATATCTGAAATACTAATTTCCAGACATTACATTTAGTGAATTTACTAAGAGGTCTCCTCACCTTCATCTGCAATAAATAAAGGCAAATGTCTTAATAAAACAAAACGTCTAGTAGGGAAATAAGAAGGAATGACTACCTTCTTAAAGATGGGGGTTTTAAGCATGAGATGTCTACTCAACGCTGAAGAACGCAGACGCCATTCTCCTGGGCCAACCAAGATCCTTATTCAATTGGTTAACGCAGTTCTCCAAGGCAACATCAGCACTTATTTTAATAATTATTATTTAATAATATTGCATCTTGACAACAAATTGGTAGGTCTACCACATATTTGTTTAAAGCTGCACTGCAAATTGCTTAGGCACTTTAATGGGCAGAATCAAACTTTTCTAAACTTAGTTTTCATAAAATATAGGGGCAGAACTTTCAATCATGGCTATGAAAAACAAAATTGCTGGAAAAGCTCAGCGGGTCTGGCAGCATCTGTGAAGAAAAAAAACAGAGTTAACGCTTCGGGTCTGGTGACCCTTCTTCAATGGGACGCTCTGAGGAAGGGTCACCGAACCCGAAACTTTAACTCTGTTTTTCCCTTCACAGATGCTGCCAGATCTGCTGAGCTTTTCCAGCAACTTTGTTTTTGATCCTGATTTACGGCATCCACAGTTCTTTCAGTTTTTATTTCAATCATGGCCAGTATGTCTCTCAGCACTATTCTCCTGCCTTCTCCCTGTAATTGTTCATTCCCTTACTGATCACAAACCTATCAATCTCTGTCCTAAATACACTCATGTATTGACTTATGTTTAAAATCTACCATTTATACACCACCTTTCATGACTGCTGAACATCTCAAAGTGATTTGCTGTGAATGAAGTACTTTTGAACTGTAATTACTGATTGGAAACAGCAGATTTCTGTTTGTCAGGGTTTACTGTGTACATTGTGATAACGACCAGATAACTTACCTTTGTGATGGTCACTAAGGAACAGACATTGGCCTGAACACCATGGATAAGTCCTTGCTCCACAAAATAATGCCATTGTTAAGATATTTGATTTCCATCTAGGAAAGGGCTAGTTTAATGCCAAATCTGAAAGGGGCATGTTCAACAGTGCAGAACTTTCTGGGAATTCACTGGAATGGCAGCCTACATTTTTGTACTCAAGTCCAGGAGTGCAAATTCAAACCACACTTTATCGCTCAATGTAATGCAAGGGGAGGCGATGGCCTATTAGTATTATCGCTGGACTGTTAATCCAAAGACCCAGATAATGTTTTGGGGGCCCAAATCCTACCACGGCAGATGGTGGAATTTGAATTCAATAAATATCTGGAATTAAGAATCTAATGAAGACCATGAATTCATTGTTGATTGTTGGGAAAAACCCATCTGGTTTGCCAACATCCTTTAGGGAAGGAAATTGCCATCCTTACCTGGTCTGGCCTACATGTGACTCCAGATCCACAGCAACAGGGTTGACTTTTAACTGCCCTCTGGGCAATTAGGGATGGGCAATAAATGCTGCCTAACCAGTGATGTCCTCATTCTGTGAATGAATAAAGGATAAAAGTATGGCACTGTCACATAATTCCATATCCATCTGTCCCATTAAGCTTTCCTTAAATCCTTTCAATCTGGTTTCTGCCCATCCATTTTCAAGACTAATGGCTAAGGCCATGAACTTACTGAATGTTAAGGTTGAGTTTAGGACTCATAGAATACCCTAAAAAGCTGATCAAGGTTAAGCAATGGGTTAAATGGGTAATTAGACAGAGAAAACACACAGACAGGTGACAGCAATTCATTGGTTGCAGAGGGCAAACAGGTTGATGAAGCTATTCCCTGAGACTGGAGGTAGCAGCTTCTCTCCTCTTTTTGAACTAAGAGATACAGTGCTAAAAAGCTCTTCTTTTGGTTTTTCTCCATCTGAAAAACGCAATTGTCAGACAAGATGCACCCTTTATCCCTCTGCACCTAATATATATTTCACAAGGCCACTTGCTTGAATAGAATAGAGGTAATGGTAGTTGTTTTTTTCCCTAGGCTGGGGGATTTCAAGATTAGGGGACACATTTTTAAGGCGAGAGGAGAGAAATTTGAAAAAGACATGAGAGGCAAATTTTTTACACGAAGGGTGGTTCACATGTGGAATGAACTTCCAGAGGAAGTGATGAATGTGGGCTCAATTGTAACGTGAGACTGCACTTTCTCACCCCCAAACTGAATTTTGAATTCGATCATACTATGGTCACCAATTCCTAGGGGATCCTTAACTATGATATCATCAATTAATCTCTCCTCATTACACAACACCAAATCTAGAGTAGCCTGCTCCCTGGTTGGTTCCACAACATGCTGCTCAAAGAAACAATCTCTAATACATTCTATGAACTCTGCCGCCAGGCTACCTTTGCCAATTTGATTCTTCCAATCTGTGTGCATGTTAAAATCACCCATGATTATTGCCATACCTTTCTTGCAAGCCTCTAATATTTCCTTATTTATACTGTGCCCCACTGTGGAACCACTGTTTGGAGTCCTATAGATTACTCCTACCAAGTACTTCTTCCCTTTGCTATTTCTTATTTCTATGCAGACTGATTCCACATCTTGATGTCCCGTGCTTATGTTATTTCTCATTACAGTACTGATCCCTTCCTTCACCATCAAAGCTACACCAACTCCTTTTCCTTTCAGTCTATCCCACTGAAATGTTGTGTACCCTGAATTCCTAGACCTGGTCTCCTTGTAACCATGTCTCAGTAATTGTAATCAAATCGTACCCTTTTGCTTCTATTTGCACCATTAACTCGTTAATTTTGTTTCAAACGCTTCGTGCATTTAGATACAAAGCTTTTAAATTTGTTCTACTGTGAAATTTCCTTATTCTTTTATAAATTCTTGGTGCATAAAGACAATCACCTATTCTGTCCCTTATCTTTATTATCTGGTAGCCATCTGCCACATTGCTAACCTGCACTCTTACCTCCTCCTTTAATTTGTGTTTTCTAATTTCCCTTACAACTGAGACCTCCCACCACCCCCTCCCTCTTAATTTAAAGCCCTGTCAATAGCCCTAGTTATGCAATTGGCTAGGACTCTGGTCCTAGCACAATTCAGATAAAGACCATCCCATCGGAACAGGTTCCTTCTTCTTTAGTATTGGTGCCAATGTCCCATGAATTCAAACCCATTTCTCCCACACCAATCTTTAAGCGACGCATTTACCTGCTTAATCTTATTGGCCTTGTGCCAATTAGCTCGTGGCTCAGGTAGTAATCCAGAGATTATTACCTTTTTGGTTCTGCTTTTTAATTTAGCTCCTAGCTGTTCATACTTCCTTAGCAGAACCTCTGTCCTGGTTTTATCTATGTCATTGTTACCTATGTGGACCACGCCAACTGGATCTTTACCCTCCCACTCCAAGTTCCTCTGCAGCCCAGATGAGATATCCCGAACCCGAGCACCAGGTAGGCAACACAACATTAGGGACTCTCGATCCTGGTCACAGAGAACACTGTCTATACCCCTAACTATACTACCTCCAATTACAACTACATTTGTCTTCTTTCCCGCCAACTTGAATGGCTTCCTGCACCATGGTGCTGTGGTCAGTTGGCTCATCTGCGCAGCAGTCCTCATTCCTATCCACACAGGGTTTTCATGGTGGAGGACAGAAGTACCATTCCTACTGGAACAGGCAAGTCAAAGACACTAGGAAGGGTAGAACTTAGAACAATCAACATCAATAGGGAAAAGGTACTCAGCAAACTATTAGGATTGATGGCAGACAAGTCCCCCAGGCTGCTGACCTGTTAAAGGTGTTAAAGGAAGTGACGGTGGAGATAGTGAATCCATTGGTAACAATATTTCAAAATTCCCTGGATACAGGAAAGATTCAAGTAGATTGGAAAAATGCTAATATAACATCCTTATTCAAAAAGGGAGGGAGGCAATATGTGGGAAATTACAGTCCACTTAGCTTAACATCTGTTGATGGCAAAGTTTTAGAATCAATTATCAAGGAAGCAATATGAGGACATTTGGAAAGTCAAAACACTATCCATCAGAGTCAGCATGGGCAAATCATGTTTGATTAATTTGCTCGAGTTCTTCAGAGATGTAACAAGCAAAGTGGATAATGGGGATCCTGTAAATGTAATATCTGAACTTCCAGAAGGTGCTTGATAAGGTGCTGTACAAAATTTTAATTCACCAGGTTGGATCATATGGGCTTGGGTAATTTATTAGCTTGGTTGGGTGACTGGCTGATGGACAGAAGACAGTGACAGTCCTTGTTCATGAGTCACAGAAAACTAGCATGCAGGTACAATGGATAATAAAGAAAGCAAACGGAATGTTGGTTTTTATAGCTAAAGGAATAGAATATACAGGTAAGGAAGTATTGTTGCAATTACACAAGACATTGGTGACACCGTACCTGAAGTACTGAGTATAGTTTTGGTCCCCTTATCTGAGGAAAGATATAGTGGCATTGAAGGCAGTTCAGAGGAGGTTCAGTAGATTGATCCCAGAGATGAGGGGTTTGTCGTATGAAGAGAGATTGAACAGTTTAGGCCTATACTCTCTGGAATTTAGAAGAATAAGGGGAGATCAAATTCAGGTATTCAAACTATAAAAGGTATGAATAAAATAGATGTGGAGTGGATGATTCCTCTTGTGGGGCATTCTTGGATGAGGAGTCATAGTCTTAGGATAAGGGGTAGCAAATTTAAAACAGAGTTGAGGAGAAACTCGTTCTCCCAAAGGGTTGTGAATCTGTGGAATTCGCTACCCCAAAGTGCGGTGGATGCTGGGACAGTGGGTGAATTTAGGGAGGAGTTTGACAGATTTTTAATTGGTAATGGATTGAAGGATTATTGGGAGAAAGCAGGAAAATGGGGGCGAGGAGCATATCAGCCATGATCGAGTGGCTGAGCAGACTTGGATGGCCCAAATGGCCTAATTCTGCCCTTACATCTTATGAACCTTTGAACTTATAAATGTTTAAAAGACATTTGGATAGATCCATGAATAGGAAAGGTTTGAAGGGACATGGACCAGGAGCAGGCAGGTGGGATTAGTTTAATTTAGGATTATGTTCAGCATGGACTGGTTGGACCAAAGGATCTGTTTCCATGCTGTATGACTCTAGGACAAATATCCAAGGTGTCACTGCCCGCTGTCCATCACTTAGGCTGCTGTCAAATTTAACTTTTCTCATGCTGGAAGCCATTAATTAACATCTGCTAGACCTCAAATATATAAGAGGGTACACAAGGTGCCACGATCTCTCTGGGAGTAGCACCTATGTAGTTAACAACTTTGATTTGCCTCAACTAGGCACTTTATGTTTTTCCAATGACAGAAGAGGAACAACTTTTCTGCCAAGTGATCTTAGGCTATGCCTATGAACACCATAAGAATTCTATAATATTCTGAAAAGTACCATTTGAGTATTGCCATAAAAGATGTGTAACGGTATAAATGTTGGTTTCCCCTTATATTGTATTCTTGCAGATGGTCTGATGAGTACAAAATGAAAATTTTAAACTAAATGTGTCTTCTATAGGTGGACAGTGGTGGCATCTTTGTGTTCTTGTGGGATGGCTCCTTTCTTCCATGTAAATGAAAATAGTTCAGAGAATTACTTTACCAGACATTAACCTCCAGTCATATAGCCTCTGGCTGGTATAATATTTCTGCTCTACATAAGCAAGCTTTGGAACTGTGTACTAGTGTTATGCCAAGATGTTCAACTACTTTTACCTCAATTGCCTTCAGAAGCATCTGAAATTTGGATGGTGGTACAAAACACCAGAAAATGAGCTGCTCACCTCAGCTAGCACACGTTATTGAGAAAGCCACAACTGAGTTGGGTTGGTCTTGTAGTCAGAATGCCAGAGACTTGCTCACCAAAACAAATCATTTGGTCTCTGGATTGTCAGAAGCTAGACATATCACCTAAGATACAGATTGGAAACCCATGAAGACCCAATACACTGACCTCCATGGAAATGGTTTATGAAAGTTGATTGGTCTCCTCCCTGAGGCCCTCTGCAAAACATTATGACTCTGAGCTAGAGTTGGAGACTTCGAACAGTTCCACTGTCATTACTTGGATAGTTTTTCAAGAAATATTAGGCAAATTGATGCCAAATCATTCACATCAAGTTCTCCACCCCCAAGTCTTCATCCCAACACCCCCTGACGAGCCCCAGACACTGCACCAACCAATTTTCAGCCCAATCTTACATAATCTGTCTACCCCTCTGAAAATGCTACCACTTAGACATCTTACTATCTCCTGACTAGCCCTCCAATCCAACCAAATAACCCTTAACAATGTTACTTCTGAATACCTAACTTCCCTAACATCCACCAACAAACTACCCTTGACCTGAAACAAAAGCAGAAGCTGCTGGAAAAGCTCAGCAGTTCTGGCAACATCTGTGAAGAGAAATCAGAGTTAATGTTTCGGGTCGGCTGACATTTCCTCAGTACTCTTAACCTGACCTGCATATCTCCTGACCTATTTGCAACCCACTTACCCCTTACCCACATATCAGTCTCACCCACTTGCCACCTCACACAGCAGCCTCCTACTCATCTACCACCTCAACCATCTACTACCCTACTTACCTCCATTTCAACCACATGCTATCCTATGCAACTACCAAATCACCCAGCCCTTACCCTCTGCTAATACACCCAGCTGTCATCTACCTTCTACCACTTCATCCATCATACCCATTTACACATCATTCACTTGTATTCATCCATTTACCAATATTCATACTGAACGTTTAAATTACCATATGCAGCAAATGCCATAAAACATTGTTGTATCCTGTCTTCCCCTAACTCTGCTTTGCTGCAACAAACTTCTCCAAAGGATATTGCATTCCGTATTTCTGGGATAGGAGAGCGGGAAGCCCTGCAAAGAAATGTGGAGTAGTGTCAAGGCAGGCAAATGTTTGAGCGGAGTAATTTTCCAACAGTAATTTTCACTTCTTGGAAGAATCAAACCTTTGAGATTGAGGTGCATTACAATTGAAAAGTTGAAATATGTCCAACTTTTCACATTCCTCATTAAAGTTAATTGGTCTGAAACAATAATTCTGTTCCTTTCTCTACAGATGTTGTGTGACCTATTGAGTGTTTCCATCAGTTTTCACTTTTAGTTAGCACCCCCATTTTGATTGGTGCATGAAGTCTTTGGCCTAGGCCTCTTATACATACGGAGAAGAGATGAAGTATTTACTGTGTAGAACTTCAAATGTCATGTATTAAGAGGCAATTCAGCTTTTTATGTCAGATATATTAAATGTTATTACAATTAAAATGCTTTATTTTGTTTTTAGTACAGTATAAACACAGACATCATACCTAAGATCACAGAGCTCGGTCTACAAATATTTTGTACAGTCAGTTAGAGGGCATTGACAAGTGTGGAAGATCAATCAGTCCAGCAACTTTATGAGAAAAATGTTTTCTTAAAACAGTTGCCTGTGCTTGGGAAATGGGCCACAGAAAGAAGAAGTAAATATGGTCCAACGGAAGTCAATTATCTAAAAAAATGCTTGGTAATTATTGCTCAAGACTAACAAAGTGAACAATGCTCATAACATTGAAGAAAAGGTGCCTATATTGCTAAAAACATTTCTGGCCTAGCTAGGAAGTACATATAATCCAGTTTGATGACCTTTATTCATCATATGCAGATTTATGCTGTCTGAGAAGGATCAACAGCTTCCACTGTGAGCTATTACCATCTTGCAGCCGACAAGGGAATGATTATATATTTCACAAAGCAAACTGGATAAACATTTCTACTTACATCTGGTAAACTTTTTTTAAACAATGACTTCATGTTTAAATGTTAATGTTTTAACGCATTTTTCAAAAGTGTTAGAATTACAAATGTGTGTAATGTAATGAATTTGCATAATATATACTTTCTACAGAAAAGATTTCTTGAAAGTTCCTAGCAATTCCCTTATGTGGTGATGCTTGATACCTGATATCATTACATGTGGTAATGACTTCAAGGCACACTTCCTTGCTCTTGCATCATATGGTAAAAACCTTTTGTGCACAGACATAATAAACCTTTTCTACAAGAAACTGAAGTAAATAGGTCAAATATCAAAATATGTAATTTCAATCCTTTGCCTTTTAACAAATAGATTTAGGGTTGACTACCCGAAAATGGCCTCTAGCTTGTTTTGGTAAATGTAATATTTTTCTATTAACTTTGACAAATGACACAATGTCAAGAAAAATATGCAGAGTACAGTTTTGTAGCATTTAATGTGGGCTGTGACCAGTGTGGTTGTAATAATTGAAGTTGTTCCGGTGCTTTACTTTGTCACACAGGACAGTTTCTTGTTTATGCAGGACTTTACACAGTCATTGGATGATTGAGAAAATATTGCTAAAACATACTGGAAATATACAAAATGTTTGTGCATACCATGCCCATAAATAATAGCTTAAGATTTAACAGCACTCTACTATTGACTGTAAGAAAAATCAACATGTATATTGGAAAGGTATGTCTGTGGGTGTTATCAAAAATGTATCAAATTCTGATTTCACATGCACTTTTAGCAAACATCCAGTTATTTCATAACTGTTAGCACGCTCAAAATGCCCCAAATATCTTTGCAGTTAATTAAATATTTTTGAAATATTGTCACATTGTCAACTTGGCAGTCAAAAGAAAAATATAATTTGTGTACCTTTAATTACTCTAAGCCATTTTACAGACAATTAAATACTTCTGAGATATCATTCCTGTTGTAATGTGGGAAAGACAGTAGATATGAGAAAAAATTACCAGTTAAACTATTTTTGGTCTACGGTTTGAGTGATAAACGTTGGCCAGTTCAATAGGAGAATTCTCCATATTTTCTTTGACAGGTTTCATATGATCTTGTCAATTCAATTGAGAGAGCAGACTAGTCTTTAGTTTAACCACTCTTCCAAACAGAACAGTTTTTTGCTCTTCCATGCTCCACAAAAATACTGTCAAGATTCTGAGCTGGATTCCCGGCCCTTGTGGCACCACTTTTGATCCTTACGCGGTCACCTGTCCACGTCCACCCTCTTGCCCTGCAGCATTTGCTCAGGGATCAACTCATCATTTGAGCCACTTGACACTAATGATTTCAAACGTGATGAATTACTTCTGGAGGTGCAATCTGCACATACAGCTCATGAAACACTTGGATTATCAGCTGTAAAAAGAGCTGAATATTTAGAGTTCGGAGGAACATGTTCCTGTGAAAATGAATGATAAGGATTGCAAAATCAAGAACTTTGGATCATAAG
Organism: Rhincodon typus; assembly: GCF_021869965.1. Classification (NCBI taxonomy): domain Eukaryota; kingdom Metazoa; phylum Chordata; class Chondrichthyes; order Orectolobiformes; family Rhincodontidae; genus Rhincodon; species Rhincodon typus. Next base: position 37,424,459 of record NC_063349.1, read on the forward strand.
TGAAAATGAAAGTTTAAACAAAAGGAAAAGGAGGCATACGTAAAGTTTAGGAAACTGAAGACACACAGAGTCCTCAAAGGATACAAAGATAGCAGGAAAGAACTCAAACAGGAATTAAGGAGGGCTAAAAGGGGCCATGAAATGTCTTTGGCAAACAGGATTAAGGGAAATACCAAGGCATTTTATACGTATATAAGGAGCAAGAAGGTGGCTAGGAAAAGGGTAGGACAACTAAAGGACAAAGGAAGGAACATATATATGTTGCTGGAGGAAATGAGCGAGGTTCTTAACAAATACTTTGCATCGGTATTCATAAAGGAGAAGGCCATGGTGGATGGTGAGTCTTGGGAAGGGTATGTTGATATTCTGAGCATGTCAAAATAAAAAAAGGAGGAGGCGTTGAGTGTTTTGAAAAGCATTAAGGCAGACAAGTCCCCAGGCTTGATGAGATCTATCCCAGAATGCTGAGGGAGGAAGGGGAGGAAATTGCTGGGTCCTTGTACAAAATTTTTGCATCCTGTTTAGTATTAGGAGGTGTCCCAGAGGACTGGAGAAAAGCACATCTTGTACCTTTGTTTAAGAAAGTCAACAAGGATGATCCGGGAAATTACAGGCTAGAGAGCCTTACATCAGTGGTAGGGAAATTATTGGACAAGATTCGTGGAGTAGGAACTACTCACATTTGGAAACATATGGACTTATTAGCAATAGGCAGCATGGTTTTGTGCAGGGAAGATCATGTCTCACAAATTTGATTGAGTTTTTTAGGAAGTGACAAGGATAATTAATGAGGGTAGGATGGTAGGTGTTGACATTATGGACTTTAGCAAGGCCTGTTACAAGGTCCTTCAATGCAGGACCTTCTCCAAAGGGGAAGTCACATGGGATCCGCTGTGAGCTGGTAAGATGGATACAGAACTGGCTCAGTCATAGAAGACAGACAGTAGTGGCAGAAGAGTGTTTTTCTAACTGGAGATCTGTGACCAGGTGGTGTTCTGTGGGGTTCAGTGCTGGGATGCCTGTTGTTTGTAATATACATAACATTGCAGCTGTATAGGACATTGGTGAGGCCACTTATAGAATACTGCATACAATTCTGGTCACACTTCCATAGGAGAGACGGTGCAGAAATATTTATAGGGATGTTGCCAGGAATGGAGGGTTTGAGTTATAGGGAGAAGTTGAGTAGGCTAGGGCTTTTCTCCTTGGAGCATCAGAGGCTGAGAGGTGACATTATAGAGGTTTATAAAGACATGAAGAGCATGGATAGGGTGAATAGCTGAGATCTTTTTCCTAGGGTGGGGGAGCCCAAAACCAGAGGGCACCGGCTTAAGGTGAGAGGGGGAAAATTTAAAAAGGACTCAAGGGGCAACATTTTCATGCAGAGGGTGGTGCATGTATGGAATGACCTACCAGAGGAAGTAGTGGAGGCGGATACAATTACAACCCTAAAAAGGCATCTAGATGTGTATGTAAATAGAAAAGATTTAGAGGGACATGGGCCAAATGCTGGCAAATGGGATGAGGTCAGATTGGGACGTCTGGTTGGCAAGGATGAATTGGACTGAAGGGTCTGTTTCCCTGCTGTATGACTCTATATAAATGATTTTGAGGAGAATATAGGTGGTCTGATTAGTAAGTTTGCAGATGACACAAAGATTGGGGGATTTGCAGACACTGAGGAGGATTACCAGAGGATATAGCAGAATATAGATAGGCTGGAGACATTGGTGCAGAAATGGCAGAGGGGGTGTAATCCAGACCAATGCAAGATGATGCATTTTGGAAGATCTAATGCAAGTGAGAAGTATATAGTAAATGGCAGAATCCTTTGTAGCATCAACATATTAAGGGATCCAGGCATACAGATCCACATTTCCCAGAAAGTGGCAATACCAGTGGATAAAGTTGTCAAGAAAGCATATAGCATGCTCGCTTTCAATGTTTGGGGAATAGAGTATAAAAAGTGGCAAGTCTTATTGCAGCTATGTATAACTTCAGTTCAGCCACATGTGGAATGTTGTGTATAGTTCAGGTTGCCACACTATGAGAAAGATGTGGAGGCTTTGGAGTGGGTACAGAAAATGTTTACCAGGATGTTGCTTGGTTTGGAGGGTACTCGTTATGAATAGAGATTGGACATACTTAGTTTGTTTTCAGCTGAACATCAAAAGATAAGGTGGGGAGTGACCTTATAGAAGTTTACAAAATATTATGAAGCATGGATAGTCGGAATCTTTTTCCCAGGGTTGAAATGTCAATCACTAAGGGATATAGGTTTAAGGTAAAAGGGGGTAAGTTGGAGATGTGTGAGGCAAGTTTTTTACAGCCATGGTGGTAAGTGCTTGGAATGCACTGCTAGAGTAGTGGTGGAGGTGGATACAATAGCGATGTTTCAGAGGTATATGGTATACGAATAGGCAGGGAGCAGAGGGATACAGGCAGCGTCGGTTTTTAGTTGAGAAAGACATCATGTGTCAGCACAGTCTTAGTGTGCCAAATAGCGTATCCCTGTGTTGTACTGTTCTTTGTTCTTTATATTTGATCAATGCTCCTTGATAACAAGTGAAATGTTCAATTAATGCTATAGACATTGAAGACATCCTTGTCACCACTGGAAATGTCACAGTTTGAAATTGCTCATCATTGCTAAGAAATAATTTGAAATGGGTTTTCTGACACTTAGTGATATCGCTGTCTTGAAAATAATCAACATAGTCTAATCATTCGCTTGTGTAGCTTTTGGCTTTAAAGTTAATCTTTTCTTTGATTTTGCAGTCTATGTTTCTTGTTTTGTGCTGTTCCTTAGATTTTGTTACTGAATTCATAGGTGTTTACAGCGCAGAAGAAGTCCATTCATTTCATCATGTCTGTCAGTCGACAAAGATCTATCTACCCTAATCTCGCTTTCCTGCTGTTGGCCCATAGCCTTGAGCCTCTGGCAATGCAACTGAATATCTAAATACTACTTAAATTTAAGACAGGTTCTCACTCAACACCCTTTTCAGGTAGTGAGTTTCAGAATTGTTTTAAGTCTGTGCAGACCACATCAAGTGCATTACTCTTAACAAAAGTCCAGGTTAACTCCCCAAAACATTTGATCAAATTTATCAAACATGACCATCCTTTAACAAATCTATGCTGACTATCCCTGATTCATCTGTATCTCTGATGCAGGTATATCATGTTCCACGGAATTGATTCAAATAATTCCCAACCACTGAGGTTAGAATGACCAACCTGTGATTGTTTGATCTAACTATTCCTTGCTTGTTTAATAATGGGACAATGGTAGCAGTCCTCCAGTTCTCTGACACCTTACCTATGGCTGGAGAGGATTTTAACATTATTACAGACTCCCTGATATCGCCCCCCTCAACTGTCTGGGATACATTTCACCCAGGTCTGTAGGTTTATCCACTTTTAAGGCTGCTAGGCCCACTAATGCTTCCTTTCTTTCTATGTTAATTTTTTCTAATAATTCCCAGTAGTTCAGTCTATACCTGTGTCATCCTTTCCCATTATGAAGCCCAATACAAAGTATTTATTATGGACTGTGCCATGTCTTCCTGGTCCACACACACATTATCTTTATGGTTCCTAATGGGCCCTATCCATTCCCAGTTATTCTCTTGCACTTTATATATTTAAACAAACCCATTTAGGTTTTCCCTTATTTTATCTGCCAATGCTTTCATATGAACTGTCTTTGCTGTCCTAATTTCCTTTTTTAAGTACCCCACTGCAATTTTTGTATACTTCTAGGGACTCTGTACTGAACCCTCAGTGTCTGCCATTGGCTTCTCTTTTTTTCTGAATACTAACCTTTCTGTCCCCTGATATCCAGGGTTTTATTGTTCTTGGTCCCATCCTTTGTTTTAAAGGGAACAGATTTGCCCTGTACGCTTGTTATTTCTTCCTTGAATGCCTCCCGTTCCTCTGTCATAATTTATCTGCAAGTAGCTGATCCCAATTCACTCGGGCCGAATTGTGTCTTATTTTGGTAAAAAATTAGCCTTTCATTTTAGAACTTTTGTTCCCAGCCCATTATTCTTCTCCATAACTATCATAAAACTAACTGAGTTGCGGTCAGTATTTCCAAAGTGTTATACCTTCCAAGTGCCCGCACTCATTTCTGAATGCAAGGTCCAAAATTTTCCATCCCTTGTTGGACTTTCTATGTACTGGCTAAAACAGTTGCCCTAAATACATTTAAGACTTTTTCCCCCATACTTTGCACAGTAAAGCTATTCTAGATAATATTTAGATAATTGAAATTCCCTACTATCACTGCCTTATTATTCTTATAGTTCTTTGAAATTTGATTCCAAATTTTATTTTCTATCTCTCCCTGACTGTTTGGGAGCCTGTAGTCCACATTGTCAGTGGCTTTGTCCTTTTGTGTCTTTTACTCCTGCCTTTACGGCCTAGTTTGATGATCCTTCTGAGATGTCATCTCTCTTCACTGCTATATTCGATTTCTTGATCAATATTGTGACGCCAACCCCTGCCATCTGAGTACTGTGTAACCAAAAATGTTCAGCTGCCAATCCTGCCTTTTTTTCAACCAAGTCCCAGTCATAGCTATGATATCATACTTCCATTTGGATATCTGCGCTTTCAGCTCTTCTGTCTTAGTCCTCAGGGTTCTTGCAAGAAGATTTATTCCATTTAGCCTTGCTAGACTCTCTTCTATCTTATCTAGTTACATTTCCTCTACCTTCCAGGTTCACTTATTCACATTTTAACTTCTAATTTCATTTTAGGATTGCTCCCCCATGAACTATTTCTCAGAATCCCTTCTCCTTGCCAATCTGGTTTAAATCCACCCCAAAATCATAAGTACATCTCCTCAAGATGATGTTGGTCCCATTCCTATTCAGAAGTAATGCGTCCAATTTATATTGTTTTCATTTCCCTCAGCAATGGTCCTAATGCTGAAAAGCTCTCCCCCCTGCACCATCTTTTCAGCCATACAAACATCTGCTCTGTCCTTCTATTCCTATACTCACAACTGCATTATTCCACAGGTTACTATCTTTGAAATCCCACTTTTCAATTTTCAATCAAACACCCTAAAATCTCATTTCTCTTTCTTCTTATATCACTGTTCACCAACATGACTGCAACTTCTGACTGTTCACCCTCCCGTTCAGAATCGCCTTCAGCTGAACTGTGACAGCCTTGTCATCGACACCAAGAGGCATCATACCATCCTGGAATCACGTATATGGCTGCAAAAGTGCCTGTCTACTCCCCTCATGAACAAATCCCCTACCACTATTGCCCTCTCCACCCTTCTTCCTTCCTCTGCAACTGAGCAGCTAACCACTAATCGTGTCATGGCCTTAATTCTGGCTGGCCTGCAAAGGCATTCTGTTACTCTCATTGATTTCCAAACTCAAAAGACTGTTTGCAAGTGAAATGCACTCGAGGATTTTCTCACTATCTGCTTGCACCCTTTCTTTCGGCTGGTGGTCACTCATTCCCTCTTTGTCTGCACTTACATAAGCTGTGGGATGACCATGTCCTGAAACATGCCATTGACGAACCACTCAGCCTCATGAATGTACCATCATACCACAGCTGCCAGTCACTCTCAAAAGCCCAGAGCTTGAGTTGCTGCAGCCATCAGCACCTCCTGCACAAAAAGTAATCCAGATAACCAGGAATGTTTAGGATCTTCTACACAGTGCAGGATGTGCAAATCGTTGGCCTGAGCTCACCAGATATATCCTAACATAATATGGGCCCTTGCTTTTATTTTACCCTAACTCCAAGAACAATCTAACTGTTGCGAATCCCCCATTCGGGTCCACCAGCAGTCTGTCTGCTTCTCTGAGAAGGTCCTCACCTCGTCTACTCCTTTCACTTACAGCAGGCATCTGATGTAACACTGTGTAACTCATTGCAAGAGATTAAAATAAACAAGATACAATTTAGTTTGGGTCAGGTGATTATGGTCTTGCCTTTAAGGATAGAAGTCGTTTTTCTGCCACATTCTAGGATTTTAGATTTGAGTCATAGAGCAGTATTCAAGCATTACTACATTATCAAAAGTAACCCATCCAACTTATATAGTTTTCAGCTCCCTCAGGTCCAAATGCTTCTGAATGTTCCATGGGAAGAGTCCATTCTAAAAATTATATTTGACATAAAGAGAATTGAAGAATTTGCAGGTTTAAATGTTGCTTTTCCAAAATTGTGTTTTTTTTTAAATTGATGATACTCTTAAAGTGTTTATATCATTTGAAATTACTTTTCTGATTAGACCCAATTAAAATTTAAGTTTTTGATTATGAAAAATTATTTTGTTTTAAGGTAGATCGATTTCACCTTAGTTTTGAACTGAATTAAGGGAATATAAAACCAAAAAATCAAAAGACTTTTGAAGCAGTTTGATTTTATGGCCTCACATTTATTACATAATAAAGAACAGATTAAGTGACAGACAGTTCCTGTTTACTGTTCAGGGTAACCTCCCTGGGAACATTAATAATTCCCACAGTACTAGGCCATGTGATGGAAGCTTGATGAAACAGATCCCTTACTGTTTTGGACGAATACATGCACAACACAGAGCTCTGCACATCACACAATACCATTAGTGCTATCCAGCTGCAATAGCCAAACAAAAATGTTTATAACTTTTAAAAAAGATAGTACAGATTATATTTTTACGTCGTATTCCAGACAAGCTCATCTTCTCAATACACCAGCAGTAAAGATCTTGCAATCATGAAATTTCTAATGCAAACTCATTGCATGAATATTATAAAATAAAAAAAAGACTGAGAATACCTGGCTTAAACTCATAATAATTCAGGTCAAGTTCCAGATCTAAGTGATTGTCAGCTGAGATGCAGAATGGATATATTACGAGACTTAAGGCATTGCAGTCACATGAAACTGTTTGAATGGACCAAAGGGTCTTTCCTGTCCATCATCATTTGTATGTTCATAAAACCATCAACTTTATTGTTCTCTAATTCACCCATTACTCTCAACTACCCATTTCCCCCAATTATTCTGATAGGACAACTTGAACAAAAATAAGAAAAAGTTGAGATGCTGAGGGCATCTTAGTTTCAGTTTATAATTCAGCGTTATTTTATTCTAATTCAATGATATGATGCTGGGAAAACTGAGTGGTATGCAACTAAGTAAAACTTAAAGTTTTGAATACTTTGCAATATTTGTCAGTCTAGAAAGCAAATTGACATTTTAGCTGTTTTCCAAATTAGCTGAACAGATATTCATAAAGATAGTCAAGAGGTAAGGGAAGGAAATGGTACCTATGTACATATAAAATTGATATACTGTTTAGCATACCATTTGAAAAATGTATTTTAATGTAATGGCTTTTCTAATTATCAAAAGAATTCCAATGGTTTAATGTGCAAGTCAATAGTAATGTACATTAAAAAGGGACATAATCAAACAAAAAAATTGAAATTTTATTGTATTCAGTGAGTTTACAATGGTTTTGCTTAATAACTGAAGAGTTTATATTGAAATGCTTTCATTTTTATTTAGGTAACAGCCTCTAAGAATACACGTAATGTTCCTGGAGTGTAAACTGCTTTTTCAACAGTAATAATATGTTGGCAGGTATAGGATGGAAAGTTAACAGGCTGAGAGTTTAAGAAGAATCATTCACCACCTCAAGTTTCACTAGAATATTAGAACATTAGAACATTACAGCGCAGTACAGGCCCTTCGGTCCTCGATGTTGCGCCGACTTGTGAAACCAATCTGAAGCTCATCTAACCTACACTATTCCATTATCATCCATATGTTTATCCAATGACCATTTAAATGCCCTTAAACTTGGCGAGTCTACTACTGTTGCAGGCAGGGCATTCCACGCCCTTACTACTCTCTGAGTAAAGAACCTACCTCTGACATCTGTCCTATATCTATCACCCCTCAATTTAAGTTATGTCCCCTCGTGCTAGCCATCACCATCCAAGGAAAAAGGCTCTCGCTGTCCACCCTATCTAATCCTCTGATCATCTTGTATGTCTCTATTAAGTCACCTCTTAACCTTCTTCTCTCTAACGAAAACAGCCTCAAGTCCCTCAGCCTTTCCTCATAAGACCTTCCCTCCATACCAGGCAACATCCTGGTAAATCTCCTCTGCACCCTTTCCAATGCTTCCACATCCTTCCTATAATGCGGCGACCAGAACTGTACACAATACTCCAAGTGCAGCCGCACCAGAGTTTTGTACTGCTGCAACATGACCTCATGGCTCCGAAACTCAATCCCTGTACCAATAAAATCTAACACACCGTACACCTTCTAAACAATGCTATCAACCTGGGTGGCAACTTTCAGGGATCTATGCACATGGACACCGAGATCTTTCTGCTCATCCACACTACCAAGAATCTCACCATTAGCCCAGTACTCTGTATTCCTGTTACTCCTTCCAAAGTGAATCACCTCACACTTTTCCGCATTAAACTCCATTTGCCACCTCTCAGCCCAGCTCTGCAGCTTATCTATGTCCCTCTGTAACCTGCAATATCCTTCTGCACTATCCACAACTCCACCGACTTTGGTGTCATCCGCAAATTTACTAACCCATTCTTCAACGCCCTCATCCAGGTCATTTATAAAAATGACAAACAGCAGTGGCCCCAAAACAGATCCTTGCAGTACACCACTAGTAACTGAACTCCAGGATGAACATTTCCCATCAACCACCACCCTCTGTCTTCTTACAGTTAGCCAATTTCTGATCCAAACCGCTAAATCACCCTCAATCCCATGCCTCCGTATTTTCTGCAATAGCCTACCATGGGGAACCTTATCAAACACTTTACTGAAATCCATATACACCACATCAACCGCTTTACCCTCATCTACCTGTTTGGTCACCTTCTCAAAGAACTCAATAAGGTTTGTGAGGCACGACCTACCCTTCACAAAACCGTGTTGACTATCCCTAATCAAATTATTCCTTTCTAGATGATTATAAATCCTATCTCTTATAATCCTTTCCAACACTTTACCCACAACCGAAGTAAGGCTCACTGGTTTATAATTACCAGGGTTGTCTCTACTCCCCTTCTTGAACAAGGGGACAACATTTGCTAGTCTCCAGTCTTCTGGCACTATTCCTGTAGACAATGACGACATAAAGATCAAAGCCAAAGGCTCTGCAATCTCCTCCCTAGCTTCCCAGAGAATCCTAGGATAAATCCCATCCGGTCCAGGGGACTTATCTATCTTCACACTTTCCAGAATTGCTAACACCTCCTCCTTAGGAACCTCAATCCTGTCTAGTCTAATAGCCTGTATCTCAGTATTCTCCTCGACAACATTGTCTTTTTCCTGTGTGAATACTGAAGAAAAATATTCATGTAGTGCCTCTCCTATCTCTTCAGACTCCACGCACAACTTCCCACTACTGTCCTTGACTGGCCCTAATCTTACTCTAGTCATTCTTTTATTCCTGACATACCTATAGAAAGCTTTAGGGTTTTCCTTGATCCTACCTGCTAAAGACTTCTCATGTCCCTTCCTGGCTCTTCTTAGCTCTCTCTTTAGGTCCTTCCTGGCTAACTTGTGCCTCTCAAGCACCCGAACTGAGCCTTCACGCCTCATCTTTACATAAGCCTCCTTCTTCCTCTTGACAAGAGATTCAACTTCTTTAGTAAACCAGGGTTCCCTCGCTCGACCACTTCCTCCCTGCCTGACAGGTACATACTTATCAAGAACACACAGTAGCTGTTCCTTGAACAAGCTCCACATTTCAATTGTGCCCAGCCCCTGCAGTTTCCTTCTCCATCCTATGCATCCTAAATCTTGCCTAATCACCTCATAATTGCCTTTCCCCCAGCTATAACTCTTGCCCTGTGGTATATACCTATCCCTTTCCATCGCTAAAGTAAACGTAACTGAATTGTGGTCACTATCACCAAAGTGCTCACCTACCTCCAAATCTAACACCTGGCCTGGTTCATTACCCAGTACGAAATCCAATGTGGCCTCGCCTCTTGTTGGCCTATCTACATACTGTGTCAGGAAACCCTCCTGCACACATTGGACAAAAACTGACCCATCTAAAATACTCGAACTATAGTGTTTCCAGTCAATATTTGGAAAGTTAAAGTCCCCCATAACAACTACCCTGTTACTTTCGCTCCTATCCAGAATCATCTTTGCAATCCTTTCCTCTACATCTCTGGAACTTTTCGGAGGCCTATAGAAAACTCCCAACAGGGTGACCTCTCCTTTCCTGTTTCTAACCTCAGCCCATACTACCTCAGTAGACGAGTCCTCATCAAACATCCTTTCTGCCACCGTAATACTGTCCTTGACTAACAATGCCACACCTCCCCCTCTTTTACCACCTTCCCTGATCTTACTGAAACATCTAAACCCCGGAACCTGCAACAACCATTCCTGTCCCTGCTCTATCCATGTCTCCGAAATGGCCACAACATTGAAGTCCCAGGTACCAACCCATGCTGCAAGTTCACCCACCTTATTCCGGATGCTCCTAGCATTGAAGTAGACACACCTCAAACCACCTTCCTGCCTGCTGGTACACTTGAAACCTTATTCATGACCTCACTACTCTCAACCTCCTGTACACTGGAGCTACAATTTAGGTTCCCATCCCCCTGCCGAATTAGTTTAAACCCTCCCGAAGACCATTAGCAAATTTCCCCCCCAGGATATTGGTACCCCTCTGGTTCAGGTGTAGACCATCCCGTTTGTAGAGGTCCCATCTACCCCAGAATGAGCCCCAATTATCCAGGTATCTGAATCCCTCCCTCCTGCACCATCCCTGTAGCCACGTGTTCAACTGCTCTCTCTCCCTATTCCTCGCCTCGCTAGCACGTGGCATGGGTAACCAACCAGAGATGACAAGTCTGTTTGTTCTAGCTCTAAGCTTCCACCCCAGCTCCTTGAATTTCTGCCTTACATCCCCATCCCTTTCCCTACCTACGTCGTTGGTGCCTATGTGGACCACAACTTGGGGCTGCTCTCCCTCCCCCTTAAGGATCCCAGAACCACGATCCGAGACATCACAGACCCTGGCACCTGGGAGGCAACACACCAACCGCGAGTCTCTCTCATTCCCACAGAATCTCCTATCTGTCCCCCTAACTATGGTGTCCCCAATGACTAATGCTCTCCTCCTTTCCCCCCTTCCCTTCTGAGCAACAGGGACAGACTCTGTGCCAGAGACCTGTACCCCATGGCTTACCCCTGGTAAGTCATCCCCCCCAACAGTATCCAAAACAGTACACTTGTTATTGAGGGGAACGGCCACAGGAGATCCCTGCACTGTCTGCCTGTTCCCTTTCCGTCCCCTGAATGTAACCCATCTCCCTTTTTCCTGTACCTGAGGTGTGACTACTTCCCTGTAACTCCTCTCAATTACCCCCTCAGCCTCCCGAATGATCCGAAGTTCATCTAGCTCCAGCTCCAGTTCCCTAACGCGGTTTCCGAGGAGCTGGAGTTGGGTGCACTTCCCGCAGATGAAGTCAGTGGGGACACTAGTGGTGACCCTTACCTCCCACATTCTACAGGAGGAGCATGCAACTGCCCTAACATCCATTCCCACTGTTTTGAATTCTGAAAAAAAGTGTACAAAATGGAAAATTGTGAGAGACAGTGTACGTTATGGCAGTACTGGAAGGAGATCAACATCAAGCTTGAAAGGTAAAAAGCTATATGAAAAGAGACTCAAAGAAGCCAACTGGCCAAAAAGATTTGTGATACAGATGTGTGCTGTGAAATCAATGAGAGGAATCAACTCAAATATCTAAGGGAAGAGAAAGAGGTTTAGAAAGGAGATCAGTCAACTTGGATGAATCTGTGTAAGTTTAATTTATCACAGGATCTTGGAAGCAAACTAATGAATTTAAAGAATCTATAGGGAAATCTGCCCTCTTGCAGGGCTCAGAAAGCAAAAACAGTGTGTTAGAGGTTTCTGGAAAGGAGTCTCATTGTACCACAGCTATGGCAGCCTAAGTAGAGTGTTCGGAGGATCTAGAAAAGAAATTTTTCTTTAAGCAGTTTGTAAGAAAAAGTAAGAGGATTATGGGACAATTGTTTGAATTTCTGAGCGTTTGAGACGACATCCCGCTTATTCAAGGAAGAAAGATAAAGTATTGTAGGATTTAGAAAGAAAGCAGAATGAAAAACAGATTCACATTTCAATCAAGAAGTATTCAAATTAAAATAAATGTTGTCTGACTGAAAGTTAAAATATCTAATCTGATCTAGAAAGCACAACAAATAATCAAGCAAAGTGTTTGAATAGGGTTAATATTGAGTCTGGAATACCACACCTGTACAGCCTATTAAGGTGGATATTGAGAGATATCCAAGCTTTAGGGTTTGAGGTCTTGAAAAAGGAAAATATATTTGTTAAAGTTTAGAAGAGAGGAAGAAAAAGACAGAGAGATAAAGAGACAGAGAGGTGCACATGCGCACAGTGTATTAAAGGCAATGTGCTCGGGGATCTGGGACAACAGGCAACAGATGGCAAAATAATCTCTACCACAAAGGGATCGTGTAGCTGAATCCGACTGAGAAGACCTTGGTCTAAACTTAGTTCCATACAGACTATCTGTTTCAGACTCAATGTGTAACTGGATCTGAATCCATGGTCATTAAGTATACAACAAAACTAAAATGTTGTGGGCAGTTTTACATCAGTTGTATCATGTGGGATTGTGAGATGGGTTTGAATGTGTGACAGGGACATGTCTGACAGAACAAATCACACCACACAATAATTTGAAGGCTGCTTTTACTGACACTCAGTAGCAAGTGGAGTTGAAGCAAAATCTCTGAACCAGATTGAAATAAAGAGTGATGAAAACCTAACGAAATATTTTGGTACAGAGAAAAAAATGAAGTAGACTTTTTTTTATTTTTAAAGCTTGGCTTTATATTCTGCATGGTATGCAAATGCATATCTTAAAAACAATCAGAAGTAAGCAGGCACAGCCAGAATATATTGTTGGATGGTTAGAGTCAGCGGTCTCTAATTTGAATGTACTCTGTTTATGCCATGAATTGAAAACAATTAAAATAACTAGATAATGTTAATTTGATAAGGACGATAAATTTGATGGGTTTAATTATTCTTTACATTTCTTTTTAATCTGTCCAGCAAATTGGAAAGATATTTAATATAAGTCTGTTCAAACAACTTTTTGAATGAAAACTGTACAATTAAATTGTCAATGTTTCTAAAATACACAAGCTATTGAACAGGATATTTTTTTCAATTCAACAGTTATTCTAGGAATGAAATAGACCATATGTAGCAAAAATGGAGAAAATGTTTGTGATTAGGGTTTGAGTTATAAGGAGAGGCTGAATAGGCTGGGACTGAAACGTTGGAGTTGAGGGGTGACCTTATAGAGGTTTATAAAATCATCAGAGACATAGATAAGGTGAACAGCAAAGATCTTTACTCTAAGGTAGGGGAGTTCAAAGCTAGAGGGCATAATTTTAAGATGAGAGGAGAAAGATTTAAAAGGGACCTGAGGGACAACTTTTTCACACTGAGGGTAGTTCTACGTGGAATGAACTGTCAGAGGAAGTGGTAGATGCAGGTACAGTTACAACTTTCAAAAGAAATTTGGACAGGTACATGAATTGGAAAGGTATAGAGGGTTTTTGACCAAACGGAAGCAAATGGGACAAGTTGAGTTTGGGAAACTTGGTTGGTATGAATGAGTCGGACTGAAGGGTCTGTTTCCATGCTGTATGACTCTATGACTCATGGAACAAAGACAGTTCAAGTTAATATGTAGCTTTTTATTTATAAAATCTATTAATAAACTGACATCGTGTAGGGGACTTTGTTTAGTTTGGTGCACTAGATTTTTCCCATAATGTCATATTCTTTACATAACGTCATTGGACCCTTTACATTCTCCAAAGGGCAAATGAGGCTGTATCTTAATGTTTTGTGCAAAATACAGTACCCGACAGTGCAGTACTCCCTCAGTATTGTGCTGGAAGAACCATCGAGCCTTTTGCTCTCAAATCTCTGGAGAAGCATTTGATTTCAGCACTTCATGACTCACAGATGGAAATGTTTTCAATTGAAATATAGCTGATAAATTAGAAAAAGGGGGACAGAATTTACTAGCCAGAGGCTTCATATTAACAAATTAAGGGCCTGCCAAATGCACATGAGGGTGATAAATGTTATCCAGTACATGTGCTAAATTTGGTGACCCTGAACCTTGGCAAAAGACAGGAACATAGACTGAGGAAAATATCAGCTGAGGCCTAGTCACCCAAGGTCAGTGGTTCCAATGCAATTAAAATTGTGTACCGTACAATAATCATTAGTCATTATAATTCAAACATACTGCCTCTCTCTCCTTCCTGGACCTCTCTGTCTCCATCTCCGGCAACCACCTAGAAACCGATATCTATTTCAAGCCCACCGACTCCCACAGCTACCTAGAATACTCCTCCTCCCACCCACCTTCCTGCAAAAATGCCATCCCCTATTCCCAATTCCTTCGCCTCTGCTGCATCTGCTCCCAGGATGAGGCATTCCACTCCCACATATCTCAGATGTCCTCCTTTTTTAAGGGCCGCAACTTCCCCCGCTCAGTGGTTGAGAACACCCTCGACCGTGTCTCCCGCATTTCCCGCAACTCATCCCTCACACCCCCTCCCCGCAATAACAACCAAAACAGAATCCCCCTCATCCTCACGTACCACCCCACCAACCTCCGGATCCAACGCATCATCCTCCGACACTTCCGCCATCTGCAATCCGACCCCACCACCAAAGACATCTTTCCCTCCCCACCCTTATCTGCTTTCCGGAGGGACCACTCTCTCCGTGACTCCCTTGTCCGCTCCACACTCCCCTCCAGCCCCACCACACCCGGCACTTTTCCCTGCAACCACAGGAAGTGCTACACCTGCCCCTACACCTCCCCCCTCACCCCCATCCCAGGCCCCA
>NC_063349.1:37439829-37522590 GCF_021869965.1 Rhincodon typus
ACCATTTCAACTCCCCCTCCCATTCCTCAGACGACATATCCATCCTGGCCCTCCTGCAGTGCCACAACGATGCTACCTGAAGGTTGCAGGAACAGCAACTCATATTCCGCTTGGGAACCCTGCAGCCCAATGGTATCAATGTGGACTTCACAAGCTTCAAAATCTCCCCTCCCCCTACCGCATCCCAAAACCAGCCCAGCTCGTCCCCGCCTCCCTAACCTGCCTTTGCTCCCACCTATCCCCTCCTCCCACCTCAAGCCCCACCCCCATCTCCTACCTACTAACCTCATCCTGCCCCCTTGACCTGTCTGTCCTCCCTGGACTGACCTATCTCCTCCCTACCTCCCCACCTACACTCACCTTTACTGGCTCCATCCCCACCTCTTTGACCTGTCTGTCTCCTCTCCACCTATCTTCTCCTCTATCTGTCTTCTATCTGCCTCCCCCTCTCTTCCTATTTATTTCAGAACCCCCTTCCCCTCCCCCATTTCTGAAGAAGGGTCTAGGCCCGAAACGTCAGCCTTCCTGCTCCTCTGATGCTGCTTGGCCTGCTGTGTTCATCCAGCTCTACACCTTGTCATCTCAGATTACAGTAACATATGCTTTTTACTGTATTTCATAAATACAAGTGACAATAAATTACCATTCTATTATGCTTGTGTCTTTCGTTACTAAGTTTCAGAATGCACATGGTGGAAGTAATAATTCGACATCTAATCCTCCCCTTTCCTTTACGATCCCCCGCATAGCTAATCTCTCTAACTGAATTCCTGTTCTCCTTTTCCAATCCCTCCTCTTTTGATTAGTTGGCAATTCTCAAATACCTCTGTGAAATATTTTGGTACCCTTTTCTACACTAAGTGTTCTACGTATGTTAAATTCAAGTTTCGTTATAATGCATTTATCCATTTGAAATCTTAGCAATCCCAGTTCTTGAAGTAATGTCACAGGATCTTTAATGTCAGTTTAACCAGCACAACAGACAAACTTGACCAGAGATAGTAAGAACTGCCAATGCTGGATTCAGAGATAACACAGTGTGGAGCTGGAGGAAGTTGACCTTTCGGTTGGGACCCTTCTTAGAAATGGGAGAGGGGGAAGGGAGCTCAGAAATAAATAGAGACAGGAGGGGTTGAGGAGGGTAGGTGGTGATAGGTGAGTGCAGGTAGGGAGTGGTGGGAATTGGTCAGTGGGATGGGAGGGGCGGATAGTTGGAAGGGAAGATGGACAGGTTGTGTCAGGTCAAGGAGGCAGGATGAGAGGGAGGGTCAGTCATGGGATGAGGCAGGGGGTGGGGAGATTTTAAAACTGGTAAAGTCCATATTTAGGCCATTGGGCTGTAGGCTTCCAAGGCGGAATATGAGGTGCTGCTCCTCCAGTTTATTGGTGGCGTCATTGTGGCCCAGGATGGACATGTCACCCAGGGAGTGGGAGGGGGAGTTAAAATGGTTTGCGACCGGAGGGTGTTGTCATTTGTTGCAAACAGAGCGCAGGTACTCTACAAAGCAGTCTCCCAGCCTCCGCTTGGTATCACCGATGTAGAGGAGGCCACATCGAGAACAGTGGATGCAATAGACCACATTGACGGATGTGCAGGTGAACATCTGTCTGATGTGAAAGGTTTGTTTGGTGCCTTGAATGGAGGCGAGGGGTGAAGTGTAGGGGCAGGTGTAGCCTGCAGGGAAAGGTGCCGGGGATGGTGGGGCTAGTGGGGAGTGTGGAGCAGATAAGGGAGTCACGGATTGAGCAATCCCTACGAAAGGCAGATAGGGGTGGGGAGGGAAATATATCTTTGGTTGTGGGGTTGGATTGTCGGTGGCGGAAGTGGAGGTGAATAATACGTTGGATATGGAGGTTAATGGAGTGATATGTGAGGAGAAGGAGGATTCTGTCTTTGTTTTTGTTGGGGGGAAGGGATGTGAGAGCAGAGGTGCGGGAAACGCAAGAGATGTGGTCAAGAATATTTCAACCACCGAAGGGGGGAGGTTGCGGCCCTTGAAATACAAGGACATCTGGGAATGACAACACCTTCCTGTCGCAAACCACTTCAACTCCCCCTCCCACTCCCTGGGTGACATGTCCATCCTGGACCTCCTCCAGTGTCACAATGACGCCACACAAAAACTGGAGGAGCAGCACCTCATAATCCGCCTTGGGAGCCTACAGCCCAATGACCTAAGTGTGGATTTTCCCACGTTCAAAATCTCCCCACCCCCTGCCTCATCCCATGACCAACCCTCCTTATCATCCCCGCCTCCTTGACCTGACACAACCTGTACATCTTCTTTCCCACCTATGCGTCCCTCCGACCTCACTGACCAATCCCCACTGCTCCCTACATGCACTCACCAGACAAACTTGATTATCATTTTCAAAGAATGATTTACAGGAAATGCTGCAGAAATGTGAACTTACATTGTTGCCTCTAACATTGTATATCATCCCATGATATTTCCTAGGAGCAATGTTCCCTGAAAACTGCGTGCCTGCTCAGCCATCTGGAGATTCTGCATGTGCAGAAGCTGTTTCCAGCTTTGACTTATGGTTTTAGAAGCTATTGCCACAAGGGACCTTAGAGGTCAAGGCAGCAGCAGAAAAAAATGCTTAGAAGAAACATTGCTTAGAAGTATTGCCAAACACCAAACCACAGAAGGAGATATTACCATACTGGATGCAGGAAAGCTTATGGGTCCTTATGTTGTCCTGGCTGTGGTACTGAAGTCTTTTGCTCCAGAACTTGCCACGGTCCTAGCCAATAACTTTAATACAGCTGCAACAATGGCTTCATCCAACAGAGTGTAAAACTGATCAGATATTTCCAGTCCTCATTAATGAAAACAAATTAAAAAGAAACTAAAAGTCCAATCTGGTCAATTACTGCTGCATCAATCTACTCACAATCATCCCCAAAGAGATAGAAGCTGTCATTGAAGTGCTGTTAGCACTAGATACTCACATACGGTCATATTGTCATACATCATGAAAACAGATCCTTCAGTCCAACCAGTCCATTCCGACTGTAATCCTAACGTAAACTTGTCTCACCTACCTGTTCTTGGTACATATCCCTCCCAAATATTTCTGTGTCCCTGTCCAAATGTCTTTTAAACATTGTAACTGTACCCACATCCACCACTTCATCTGGAAGCTTGTTCCACATGCACTCTCTGTGTAAAAACAAATTCCCCTCATGTCATTTTTAAATCTTTCTCCTCTCAGCTTAAAACTATGCCCCGGTCTTGAAATCCCCACATTAAGGAAAAGACACCTGCCATTCACCTCATCTGTACCCGTCATGATTTTATAAACCTCTACAAAGTCACCCCTCAACCTATCCAGCTTCCTCTTATAGCTCAAACCTTCCATTCCTGGCAACATCCTGGTAAATATCTCTTCTGAACCCTCTCCAGCTTAATAATATCCTTCCTATAGCAGGGTGACCAGAACTGGACACAATACTCCAGAAGAGGCCTCACCAACATCCTGTAAACCTCAACATAACAACGCAACTTCTATAATCAAAGATCTGATTAATGAAGGCAAGCATGCTAAACACCTCTTAATCACCCTATCAAATGCGATGCAAACTTCAAAGAATTATGTACCTGGACCCCTAGGTCTCTCTGTTTCAAAACATTACCCAAAAACTGTTCATTGACATTTCAGTCAAGATGCATAACTTTTTCTGTATCTAGTACTTGCAGAATTTCCTGATATCATGTGGAATTAATCACATTGGCTGAAAACTGTAATGGTAGAGACATTGGGAGGAGGTTAAAAGGGATCATCCACTGGAATTCTGGCTGATTACGAATGCTTCAGTCTTTGTCTTTTGCACTGATGTGCTGGCACATCATCGAGGATGGAGCTGTTCATTGGGCCCCTTATTTATCTCTTAGTTGTTTAATTGTTTTCCATCATTCACAAGTGGTTATGAAGAATTGTAGAGCCTTGATCGAATGTGCTGCTTGTGGAATTGCTGAGGTCTGACTGTATCATGCTGCTATGGTCATACGACGCAATACCTCATTACAATCTTGAACCAAATGTGGACTAAAGAAACAGATTTTTAAAATTCTTTCATGGGATATGGGCTTTTCTGGCAAGGCAAGCATTCATTTTTCATCTCTTACTACCCTTGAACTGAGCGGCTTGATTCACTATTTAAGAGTTAACCATATTTCTGTGGATCTGGATGGGTAAAAGTGGGTAAGATTTCCCTCTCTAAATGACATTTGTAAAACCCATCTGGTTCAGTAAGATCAAGGGTAGTTTCATGGTCATCATCACTCAGACTAGCTTTCAATTCCAGATTTTATTGATTGAAGTTAAATTCCAATTGAAATTTGGATTTGAATTCATGTCCACAGCTCATTAGCCCAGTCGTTTGATTTACTGTTCCAATGACATTATTACTATGCTACTGTCCCCCTTTATTCCAGACATGGAGTTAGGGCAATGATCTCTGACATTGAGAAATAATTTGCTTGAGTATCACAGAGTCCTAATAAAATTTAAATCAATAGGAATTAGAGAAAAATCTTCTGTCTCTGCCTATAGTTGTGAGGCTGGAAAAGCACAGCAAGTCAGGCAGCATCAAAACAGCAGGAAAATCAACATTTTAGGCTGAAACCCTTTGTCAGGACTGATTGTCTCCATGTCACTAAAAAAATCTTCTTTGTTTGGTATCATGCCTAACAAGAAGAAAGAACGTCATGGTTATTGGAGGCCAGTCATGTCAATTCAAAGACATTATTGAAGGAGTTCCTCAGGATTGATATTTTGTTATCGCCTGGTCAGACATGTTACTATACACCACAATAAGGTTAAAATTAGGTATGTTTCCTAATGAGTGCAGAGTAATCAGTTCATAGGTCTTCGGATAATGAAGTAATTGTTGCTTGCATGCAGCAAGACATGGACAACATATAGGTTTGGGTTACTAAGTGACGAGAATGACAGCCAAGAAATAACATATAAAACTGGATAGAGACTAATAGTTCCTCTTAAAATTCAACAGCATTGTGTCCTACCATTAACACCCTAATGGATACTGCTTAGCCAGAAACTAAAATGGACCATCCTTACAATTATTCTGGTTACAAGACCAGATCAAATGCTTGGTGCTCTCCAGTGAGTAAGTCATCTCCTGATTCCCAAAGTCTTCCAACAAGGAATAAGTCAAGTGGATGATGGAATACTCTCCATTTACCTTGCGGGGGCGGGGTGTGGGTAGAGCTTCAAAATCAATTAAGAAGCTCAGCAGAGTTTGGAACAAAGCAGCCTGATTGATAGGCATCCAATATCCCACCTCAAACATCCCTTCCTTCCACAACTGTTGCTCAGTGGCAGCCAGCTCTGAAAGATGCACTGTGGCAACTCACCAAGGCTCCTGCGACAACTCACTTCGAACCCATAAATGTTACCATTAGAGAAACAAGGATAGCAGGTGCAATACAATCTTGAATTTCCCCTTTAAGTCACACTCCTTCTTGATTTTAACTGTATCATAGTTTCTTTTACTCCTCACTGGACCAACATCCTTCATATCCCTCCTTAACAACATTGTGCGTGTATCAATCTCATGCTAACTTCAGCAGATCAAAGTGGCTTCTCACCAGTGAATGATGTGGTTTAATGATTGTCATAGAATGCACACAAAAAAACACTTACAGCAGATGTGGGGGAGGGGTTGGGGTAGAGTGGGGGTTGTTTGAATCACATGACAACAGCAAGCCAGCCAATAAACTGAGCACAACTGTATTTCTTCAAACTCCCCCCTTTTAATTAAAAGAAAATTTGCATACATTATCATTTGCCGTTACAGATAACCCAGGTTACCCAATATACATGGTCACAGAGAAAATTATCATTCATGAACAGAACAGTCCATCAACTCTAGTCAGTTCACTTTCCATCAGTTGGTGATCATGCATTGTATACCTGGTCTTTAATTCATGCAGTTTGGCTTGATCATTGGCTGTTCCTCTGGTATCTGTTCAAGGTGGTATTCTCTCTCTGAGGAGCTTTCGTTCTGTAGGGAGTGCTGTTGCCTCGGTAACTATTGTTGCACATCCATTTCTGTTGTTGAGGAATGGTAAAACTCTGACTGATTTTCATTCTGTATTCTCTACAGATGGTGAGATCACATCTTCCCGTTCAGCTGCATGCAGTGAAGACACAGCTTCTCCACCTAATGTAGATGTCTACACTTGTGATAATCTGTATATCTCGTTCATGTATACTGCATATCAAATCAACACAACAACTGCTCAGCACGGGTCACAATGGCCATATGGGCTGACTTTCATTGACAGTGATGAATGTTTGTACTATGATTGATAAAACTGCCGAATCATTGCCGGAGCTGAGCATTTTGAAAGTCAAAGTGTAATTTTGCTGTTGCTTAACATTGATTTTGTCACTCATGTATTACTACTTTTGGCTTCAGTAGTTTTGCACTATTGAAAAAGTATTTTGGATGCAGTGTCACAATAGTCTTTGGACTGGACTTTTTGCAATGGCTTCAGTAGGTGTATTTCTCCACTCAAGCATTGCCTTATACTAGGCTATGCTGGATTTGTTTGATTTCTTTATGATCTCTTTAATGATATTTATTTGCTGACTTAGACTTTTTATTTGATTGAGGATAGTGTGGCAAAGATGTCTAGGATTGAACTTCTCATCCTTTATGAAGCAGCTGAATCCTTTGCTTGTGAATTAATGACCATTGTTACTCATCACAAATGTCCAAAACACTGAAGTATACCTGAAGTATGCCTTCTAGGATTCCACGATCTCACGAGCAGTCATTGACATAAGTTGGGTTAGCTCACTGTAGTCAGAATAAGATAATCAGTTTCTATGAGAGTGAAGAGGTTTTCTCCAAGCTTCAGTTAAGGTCTTTCTGGGATGTCATGTTTTATAAGTGACTCTTTCACTTGCTATTCCTTACAAACACTACACTAGCTGATATGATCCTGAATCTCATTATTCATGTTTCACAAGCAGAGCACTTCTTCTGTCTTACTTAGACCAGACTCAATTTGGATGACTTGCATCTCTTATCTCATCTCCTTTGGGATAACGAAATAATAATGCTGTTCCCTTTACTCAGGATGCCACCTTGAGCTATCACTTTATCTCTGCATGCCTAATACTTGCTTATAGTAGCAGGTGTGTCCTTGATGCTTTCAGGCTATCTTTCTACCTTTTCACTATTTCTTGCAAAACTTGGATTATTGCATCTTTTGTTTGATTTGAACAAGACAGGAACAATAGAGGCAGAGGCTATTTTTTAAGTGGGGAAAGGCTTTGGAAATCTGAACCACAAAGAGACTGTGGAGTCCTAGTTCAGGATTCTTTTAAGGTTAACATGCAGGTTCAGTTGGCAGTTGGAAAGGCAAATGCAATGTTAGCGCCATTTCAAAAGGGCTAGAATGTAAGAGCAGAGATGTACTGCTGAGATTGTATAAGGCCACATTTGGAATATTGTGAGCAGTTTTGGGCCCTGTATCTAAGGAAAGATGAAGGGGGACCAGAGGATGCTTTACAAGAATGATTCTGGGAATTAAAGGCATGTCATATGTGGAGTGGTTGATGACTCTGAGTCAGTACTTGATTTAGTTTAGAAGAGGGGTTCTCATTGAAACTTAGAGTTTACTGAGAGGCCTGGATAGATTGGATGTGGACAAGTTGTTTCCACTAGTGAGAGAGAGTAGGTAGGACCCAAGGGCACAGCCTTCAGAATGAAGGAGCAATCCTTTAGAACTGAGACAGAAGGAATTTCTTCAGCCAGAGGGTGGTGAAGCTGTGCAGTTCATTGCTGCAAAAGGCCGTGCAACCTAAATCATTGAGCTATTTAAGACAGAGATAGATAGGTTCTTGATTAGTAAGGGGATCAAAGGTTATAGGGAGAAGGCAGGAGAATGATGCTTAGAATCATATCAGCCATGATCAAACAGTGGAGCAGACTCAATAGTCTGAATGGCCTAATTATGCTCTATCTTTATGGTCTTATGGTCTAAGACATTTATCCTTCATATTTGATGTCTCGATTGGGTCAATGCATTCCATAGCATGTCTAACTGTTGCTTCTTATTGAATCTGAAAGATATCTCATTCTGACTTAGCATCCATGACTTTCTTTTATAGGGAGTGCTGCTCCTGACAGCACATCAGCAATGTACACCTGTTTTCCTTAATTGTATTTCATATCCAAATAATATCTCTGCAAATGAAGAAGTATTCTTTTTGGAGGGGTTGCCCCAAGTCCTGTCTCATTGGCATCACGTTGTAAAGTGACTTCTTCATTGGCATCACAGTACCTCAGCACTGGCATTATCATCACTAGTTGTTTGATTCGAGTGAAAGCTGCTTCTTGTTTTGTGCTCCAGTAACACTGGATGTCCTTACGTATGAACTTGCATAGAGGATCACACTCTGGTGAAGAGATATGCATGAACTTTGCTAAATAATTTATTAAACCAGTAAATCTTTGCATTGATTTCACATCTGTTGGTTCCTGTATCTCTGCTATAGCATTCACCCTATCAACATCCAGGTAATGTCCTTTTGTGGACAGTACTGTTGTGATCCCAGCCTATGTTATTCCTGGACAAGGGAATGGGAAAAGGCAGGAGACTGGCACAAGGCAATGATGCTCATTTGAACAGCCGATGCAAACATGATGGGCTAAATGTCCTCCTTTCGAGCTGTAAAAATCCTTTGATTCTGTTACAAAAATAGAAGTTGCCGGAAAAGCTCAGCAGGTCTGGCAGCATCTGTGAAGAAAAAATCAGAGTTAATGTTTTGGGTTTTGTGACCCTTCCTCAGAACTGTGAAGTCAGGTCCCAGACTGAAATCTCGCTTAATACATCTTACTACTAATTTAACAAGTGAACTTTCTCCATAGCACAAGCACACGCCACTGTAGATTATATTTTAGCAATAAAATAGAAGTTTATTATACAAAAGAAATGTAAGCACTGTGGAATAATACAAGCTATTCACATATAACATGATTTGAAATAGCATACAGAATTCCATTCTCTACCACTTCTATAGGTTTGATTTATCTGTTTCTTTCAATTCCAGTTGAGATTTTGAAAGCCTTTTCATTGATTCTTCGCACAGTTGAGCTTAGACTTTCAGCTTCAAATAGCCATGAAAGGTTCCAAGCAAACATTTCTGGTCTGGAACGTTCTAATGAAAACCCTCACGTGAAGGTAGCCAATTTCCTAACTGTTCTGAATAAATTCTTCCGGAAAAACTGCTCTTAAATTTTAAATCTTGCTTCAAGCAGAACTTGTGTGAACTGAAACTAAAAACTTTCCAATGTATGAGTTCTTCAATTCCTGATCAAATTACTGGTTATTCTACATGAAAGCACACTAATGTTTTTCAATGTTTACTGTGTCCAATTGTAGAACCCTCACAACATAAATTCCCATTATCACTCCAAGAATTCTTTCTCTCTCATGCTAACTAAAAACAAGATAGACAAGTTAATTATTGAACATCTTCATACACAGAGTCTAAAGCCCGAGTGCTAAAATAAAATGGTATTAGAATACTACTAGATATAAATCACAGGCCTTACATGACCTACACACTTGATTTCAGACATCTTTTTCTTCTTTAGCTTCAAATTCACTTGGCAAGCTCTCTCCAGCATGCACTCTAGATTCTGATCATTATCTGTGCTGGCTTCTTCCATTGCATTTCCACATCCATAGACTAGCAGATCACCCAAAGTAGCTTTCACTCTGGGAAAAACCACTGACTATATTCTGTTGGTACTCTTCCAGAGGAGTAGAAGTCAAATGGTGTATACAGCTACCCACAGTTAGAAAACTGCTGCTTTCATCCAAATTTACTTGCCAGCAATCATCCTCCACAGAGGTGGTAGTAAAGATCTTTGCCTTGGCAAGTTATAACAAACATTTCTTCAATGGTTGGTATGGGATAGTGACAGTTTTTCAAAAGCTGTGAGATCCTCTGAGCCTGTGCATATTCTCAGCTTTCGAACAACCAATGGTGCAGTGGTTTTGAGCCATTTCAAATGTATTCTGGCATGTTTAGGGATACTAGTCCAAGCTTTAGACTTGCTTCATTTGCAATGAGGGAATTTTGCTTAAAGTCCACTACCTGAAACTCCAGTCTTCATTCTTCCCATTGCATTGGGCTCTCTGATTCATTTCTCCTCTTAGCATAGTGAAGTCTAAGCCTTACTTTTGAAGGCTTCACATTTTTTGTCACCATTTTGAACCACTTTGCATGGACTGTGCTGTATGACTCTATGACTCATGACATTGTATAAGACATCGCTGTCTATCTAATAATGCACATTCACTTGTTGCTGTCTTTCTGCAGTCATCATTCTAACAGGAAAACACTATTTATCAGCTTCAACCTGATGATGCCAACCTGTTGTATGATACTTAGTGATTCATCAAGCTCAATTGGCCCAT
The DNA here is from genome assembly GCF_021869965.1 of Rhincodon typus. Classification (NCBI taxonomy): domain Eukaryota; kingdom Metazoa; phylum Chordata; class Chondrichthyes; order Orectolobiformes; family Rhincodontidae; genus Rhincodon; species Rhincodon typus. The sequence goes on from NC_063349.1 coordinate 37,450,302, forward strand.
GTGTGTTCAGCAGCCATTTTTAGAGACTTGCCATTTCCATTTCAATACATCATTTTGGTCTCATGCTAATTTTCTCTTCTAGATCTGCTGTGGTGCTACAGAAAAGCCCAGTACAAGCGATGAAACACCACCTCATTTCCACGTAGACACTTTTACAGCTTTCAGAGCTAAGCAATAAGTTTGACAACCTCAGAGCATATATACAGTCTTCCATTTGATTACACTACCTCCCTACTCCCTCCCCCACCCCATATCTTGCTTGCATGAGTTTGCTGTCAGTAAAGTTGGCCTATTTTCTACTACTCACACTTGCCATTAACAACTATTTAGCCTCCATATCCATCCTCTACAAACATCAGCACTCCTTTTGCATTTCTCTCTAGGCACCATCGCCAACTGCTCCATCGGCTTGCCCTCCCCTTTTGTCAAAAGCATGAAAAAAATAATTCCAGCCCCTTTCAGTTATGTTGAAATGAAACCATTAACTCTTTCTCTTTTCACAGATGCTGCCAGACCTTGAGTTTCTCCAGTATTTTGCTTTTATATCAGATCTTCAGCATCTGCAGGACTTTTATCTTTCTAGAATTGCTCGGATTCTTTCTAGGTAAGTACTTGTGTACAAAGTAATTCAGCTTCTTGCAATTTAATACTACGTTTCCAAGTCAGACATGCTTCCTTTTCTTTTGTGTATTGTCCTCTGCAAAATGTATATCCTGTCTTCTGGCCTCGGTCTTTCTGCCGGCTTTATTTCTCCCTTTTTCCTCTAATTGAGTGTTCTCACTCTGCATGGATTAACCCAGTATAAAGCAAATACATGTCAGGTCTCCCATTTAATACATTGCAGTGATGGTGGAGAATTTCAGAATTCCTGAACATGTTGATAGCTTTCTGGCCAGCAAGCGTCTCAACTCAGCAGATGTGCTTTTATGGCAGCATGTGTGTGTACAGCACAGTCCTATTTCTGATAAGATCATCTTTCAGTTATTCAGACTCTCATGTAGATGTATCAGTGCAGTCACATACTGATAAATAGTGTATAAAATCTGAAAGAACTACAGATGCTTTAAATCAGGAACAAAAACAAAGTTGCTGGAAAAGCTCAGCAGGTCTGGCAGCATCTGTAAAGGAAAAAACAGAGTTAACGTTTCAGGTCTGGTGACCCTTCCTCGGAACTGATGGTGGCTGGGAAAACGTCAGTTTATATGCAGAAAAAATGGGAGGGGGATGGGGTAGGGAGTAAACGTTAGGATAGAGCCTAAAGAGAGAGAAGAGCAGTTGGACAGACAAAGAGTTGATAATGATCAGGCTAGGAGGGTGAATAGTTGTTAATGGGGACTGTTAGTGACTAACAACAGGGTGAGTGTAATGGCAGGCCATGTGGTAACAAGGCCTAGTGTGTGGGGTGGGGTCTGGTTCATGGGAGAGTTTAGGCCTTAAAATTGTTGAACTCAATATTGAGTCTGGAGGGCTGCGGGGTCCCTAAGCGGAAAATGAGGTGATGTTCTTCCAGCTTGTGATGAGCTTTGTTAGAGCAATGCAGCAAGCCAGAGACAGAGATGTTGGCCAGGGAACAGGGTGGTGTGTTGAAATGGCAGGCAACAGATAGTTCAGGGTCAACAAGGTGCAGAGCTGGATGAACACAGCAGGCCAAGCAGCATCATAGGAGCAGAAAGGCTGACGTTTCGGGCCTAGACCCTTCATCAGAAATGGGGGAGGGGAAAGGGGTTCTGAAATAAATAGGGAGAGAGTGGGAGGTGGATAGAAGATGGATAGAGGAGAGGATAGGTGGAGAGGAAACAAACAGGTCGAAGAGGCGGGGATGGAACCAGTAAAGGTGAGTGTAGGTGGGGAGTTAGGGAGGGGATAGGTCAGTCCAGGGAGGACGGACAGGTCAAGGGGGCAGGATGAGGTTAGTAGGTAGGAGATGGGGGTGCGGCTTGAGGTGGGAGGAGGGGATAGGCGGGAGGAAGAACCGGTTAGGGAGGCGGGGACGAGCTGGGCTGGTTTTGGGATGCGGTAGGGGGAGGGGAGATTTTGAAGCTTGTGAAATCCACATTGATACCATTGGGCTGCAGGGTTCCCAAGCGGAATATGAGTTGCTGTTCCTGCAACCTTCGGGTGGCATCGTTGTGGCACTGCAGGAGGGCCAGGATGGACATGTCGTCTGAGGAATGGGAGGGGGAGTTGAAATGGTTCGCGACTGGGAGGTGGAGTTGTTTATTGCGAACCGAGTGTAGGTGTTCTGCAAAGCGGTCCCCGAGCCTCCGCTTGGTTTCACCAATGTAGAGGAGGCCACAACGGGTACAGCGGATGCAGTATACCACATTAGCAGATGTGCAGGTGAACATCTGCTTGATGTGGAAAGTCTTCTTGGAGCCTGGGATGGGGGTGAGGGAGGAGGTATGGGGGCAGGTGTAGCACTTCCTGTGGTTGCAGGGAAAAGTGCCGGGTGTGGTGGGGCTGGAGGGGAGTGTGGAGCAGACAAGGGAGTCACAGAGAGAGTGGTCCCTCCGGAAAGCAGATAAGTGTGGGGAGGGAAAGATGTCTTTGGTGGTGGGGTCGGATTGCAGATGGCGGAAGTGTCGGAGGATGATGCGTTGGATCCGGAGGTTGGTGGGGTGGTACGTGAGGACGAGGGGGATTCTTTTTTGGTTCTTATTGCGTGGACGGGGTGTGAGGGATGAGTTGCGGAAATGTGGGAGACACGGTTGAAGGCGTTCTCGACCACTGAGGGGGGAAGTTACGGTCCTTGAAAAACGAGGACAACTGAGACGTACGGGAGTGGAATGCCTCATCCTGGGAGCAGATGCGGCGGAGGCGAAGGAATTGGGAATAGGGGATGGCATTTTTGCAGGAAGGTGGGTGGGAGGAGGAGTATTCTAGGTAGCTGTGGGTGTTGGTGGGCTTGAAATGAATATCGGTTTCTAGGTGGTTGCCTGAGATGGAGACAGAGAGGTCCAGGAAGGAGAGAGAGGTATTAGAGATGGTCCAGGTAAACTTAAGGTTGGGGTGGAAGGTGTTGGTGAAGTGGATGAACTGGTCGAGTTCCTCGTGGGAGCATGAGGCGGCGCCGATACAGTCATCAATGTAACGGAGGAAGAGATGGGGTTTAGGGCCAATGTAGGTACGGAAGAGGGATTGTTCCACGTAACCTACAAAGAGGCATGCGTAGCTTGGGCCCATGCGGGTACCCATGGCCACCCCCTTTGTCTGTAGGAAGTGGGAGGAATTGAAAGAGAAGTTGTTGAGGGTGAGGACGAGTTCGGCTAAGCGGATGAGCGTGTCAGTGGAGGGGGACTGGTCGGGCCTGCGGGACAGGAAGAAGCGGAGGGCCTTTAGGCCATCTGTATGGGGAATGCAGGTGTATAGGGACTGGATGTCCATGGTAAAGATGAGGTGTTGGGGACCAGGGAATTGGAAGTTCTGGAGGAGGTGGAGGGCGTGGGTGGTGTCACGGACATAGGTAGGGAGTTCCTGGACCAAGGGAGAGAAAATAGAGTCCAGATAGTTGGAGATAAGTTCGGTGGGGCAGGAGCAGGCGGAGACAATGGGTCGACCAGGGCATTCAGGTTTGTGGATTTTGGGAAGGAGATAGAAGCGGGCGGTGCGGGGTTGGGGAATGATGAGGTTGGAGGCCGTGAGTGGGAGGTCACCTGAGGTGATGAGGTTGTGGATGGTTTGGGAGATGATGGTTTGGTGCTCGGGGGTGGGGTCATGATCAAGGGGGCGGTAGGAGGAGGTGTCGGAGAGTTGGCGTCTGGCCTCGGCGATGTAGAGGTCAGTGCGCCATACTACAACTGCGCCTCCCTTGTCCGCGGGTTTTATGGTGAGGTTGGGATTGGAGCGGAGGGAGCAGAGGGCTGCAAGTTCTGCGGGGGAGAGGTTGGAGTGGGTGAGAGGGGTAGAGAGGTTGAGGCGATTGATGTCTCGACGGCAGTTGGAGATGAAGAGGTCAAGGGAGGGTAGGAGGCCTTGTCCAGGAGGAGGGGGTGTGTTGGAGGCGGGAGAAGGGGTCAGTAGAGGGAGGGTTAGGCTCACGGTTGAAGAAGTAAGCGCGGAGGCGGAGGCGGCGGAAAAACTGCTCTATGTCCAAACGTGAGCGGTATTTGTTGATCTGTGGGTGGAGGGGGACAAAGGTGAACCCTTTACTGAGGACTGACCATTCGTCCTCAGTAAGGGATAGTTCAGGGTCCTTTTTTGCGAGCAGAACGTAGATGCTCTGCGAAGCGGTCACCCAGTCCTTTTTCCTTCACAGATGTTGCCAGACCTGCTGAGCTGATCAATAGTCTCCCGTTCCACCTCATTCTGAAGTAACATCAATATCGGGTTCAAAGCTTTCAAAATCTCTCTTTTTTTCCATTCCTCATGAGATTTGGACTACGATACGACTTAGGGGAACTAAACAAAAAGACCTTATAGTTTCGGATCTAACCATAGCTCGCCGCTTACACACTTTGCTCGCAGGTTCAGTTCAAGTGCTCCCTGTGACCGAGGGTAGACTGTATGTAAAATTGTTTAATATTCGAGATAGTGAAGGTCGGTAAATATGTTTGGGGTAGCACCCGTGTGCTTTCACTTTCAGCTCCAACCTGACGAAGTTTAACAGAACTCGGAGACATCAAGAACTGCAGATGCTGGAGTCAGAGATAACACAGCGTGGAGCTGGAGGAACACAGCAGGACAGGCAGCATCAGCCTCAGAACTTAAGAAACAAGGGTCTCGATCCTAAACGTCAACTTTCTAGCTCCTCTGATGCTGCCTGACCTGCTGTGTCCCCCGCACAGTGTGTTGTCTTTAACAGAACTCGCTGGGGATCACTGTGACGTTCGCTTCCCCTTGTTGCCGCTGGAGGCGTTTATTCACGCAAACCCGTAAAGGTGACGGCAGCGCTTTGCAAGCCCTGAACCCGGGGGAAGCTCCTCATGAGGGTAAAGTTGGGAGAAAATGCGATTGAGTGCACTGAAAGTGAACGGGTTGTGCTTGGCGAGGCCGTGGAGAGGTGCAGCGGTTGCCCGGTTTGGTAGTGCAGTTTGCAAACATGGCCAGACTCCCCGGGGAGGAAATGTGGAGAGGCTGAGGCTGAGGCTGAGACTGGACTTCAGGACAGCGGTGGTTCACTCACAAGCACTTTTGCAAAACGCTCAGATCCGGCGAGCATTTTACCGTTCCGCCGCTTGCACCGGCGATTTCCGGGCAAGTTATGGAAGTGCGTTTCGCAAATCTGTCGAGGAACCAGAAGAGTTTTGGAGCGAATGTGCCCAAGAGATCTCGTGGTTCAAACCATGGCAAAAGACCCTGGATTTTTCAAATCCACCTTTTGTGCGCTGGTAGGTTAAGTTTCTATACTGTACTTCATCAGGATAATACTTCCAGAACACGTGACAAATTGGAGTCAATCCATGAAATTCGGTAGATTTGATGAATTTTATCTCCCACAGGAATGATTCGGAAAGGGTAAGAAGGACTCAGACAAGTGACCAATTACATGTTTATATATCTTTGACACCTAAATTTTTATACTTAGAAATGCAAGATCCGTTAATAGTTTGTTTCCTAACGCCTTTACGCACATTCCTCTGCATTTTTATTTATTTTACTAAGTGCAGGTCTCACTTTTTAAACCTGTTAGTGATTATCCATTCTCCAATACTTCGGGCAGAACATTCCATGCCTAAACAAATCTCTGCTTTAAACAAATCTTCTAGCATTTTGTTTCATTCTTGTAACGGTAGTTGACCTGACTGATTTGATTTTGTCAGTTACACATTCTTGTCTCAGAAACTAAACCGTGAGCACATTGAACGGAGAAAGTTCATTGGCTCACATTTTGTTGTGCTCTTGTTCACTGACGCCACTCCATATACAACTGGAATCTGTCCAAGTGTTGAATAATAAAGCTGAAAATTCAAAGTGGCTGACACTGGTTCAACGCTTTTTCAGAGGATGGGCTGTTAAGCATTCCCAGTTCTTCACTCAATGGAAATCAGTTGAATTAATGACAGTTTCCACTTATATGCTATTATTTTCCCTGTAAAAAAGCCTTGAAAACATTGTACCTTGTTGAATGAGGTGTGTGTGTTTAATTAGAGCTTCATAATTACAGTTGAACACTCCCCTTGACCTTAAAAGGCTAATTTTATATTTTGTGATGTCAGATTTTGTTACTATAACATAAATCTAATGCTTTATGTTGATACTTTAGCTTCTAACTTGATCCAATCCTCATAATTTACTTTGCCATTTGAAAATTGTGAAATACTTGCTGGTTTGCTGAATGTAGGCGCCATATGTGACTACTTAAATTGAGCAGCATCATTTCTCTTAACTTGGTGCTACCTGCCCTCAAACAAGGGGAGAACAAAGAAATTTGTGGGCAGCTGCCTTCACTGTCAACCTTTCTTCACTCCTGAGTGCAAAATCTGTATCATTGGATTAGTTATAGATTCTTTGTTTGTTCATGGATAACTGTGTAAGTTTAGTGCTGACAGATGCCAGTGAGTGCGGACTTTCTTGCAGATATGTGCACTTTCCAGATCCAACTTCAATCAGCAGTGCCTTCAGATGTGCAGGCTTACTTGCTTGACCACGAACCCATCAATCTGGCTGCTGGGAAGCAGACGTCATCATGTTTTAAAGATTTTATTGTTAAATTTGACAATATAGCTGCATTAGTTGAATTTATGAGTTTCCTGACAGCTGTGACCACCTTCTTACCCCACCTGTTGGTCTCCTCACTACAATTATGTCCAATTCGGAATGCACGGTTGCGCCCTGTCTGCTCATTGTATAATCAGATACTGTGTCCAGCAGGTTTATGTGATGTATCATGTGTGGATGAAGAAAATTGCCATGTTATTTCCTTCAACGTTCTAGTTGGCTTCTTATTTTCAGCCTACACCACTGGCTCACAGTGGTAGAAAAAAAAAGGAGCCAATTGTGTACGTCTTTCCCTGTTAATATACAGCTTCTTCAATAGCAACCGCTCAGCTGTGCTCCCTTTTGGTGACACATGTCCGACTGACGAAAACCTCAGAGAAATTCAGAGGAGGTTTGGCCTCCAAATGCAGAAGCCCTCTGTCATGTGAGCATGCACTGGCACTTATGGAGTTTGGTTCATGAATGGCCAAGTATGTTATGACAGATTTTGTCATAGCATTCAGGCATACCCCAACATTTTGTCATAATATTCAAGGCTATGGGTCTAGGATTGAAAAGTGAGACCAGTGTAGATTTAGTGTATTTTTGGCAGTACAGACTCAATGGGCCAAAGGGCCTTTCAGTACTATGTGATTCTATGATTGTATGAAATAGACCTACTGTCTTGTGGATAGCTCAACAAGTTGAAGGCTAAGAGAGTAGAGTCTGACAAAAAAAATCTACAATATAACCCAAAGATGAACTGATGTCTAAATATGTTATCTTTCCAGCACATCCTATGCCAAATGATATGCATTTCTTTGGACTTAACTGGTGAGGTTGAGATGGGACCTTGATGTTTGAGTAACCTAGTATCTTCAGAGATTTGCCCATGCTTGAGAATGTAGTCCACTCTTGCTGCACAGTATTAGCACAGCACAGAAGACAACAGTTACAGGCACAATGGGCTATTTCTGACCATGGGAGGGACTATCATGTCTCACTCGTCAACCATGATGAGGGTCAGGTGCTGACCCTCCATAATTCATCGCCTTCAGTGGGTGCTAGGAGCCTAGAGTCTTAGACAAAAGGATGGATTCCGTTGCTCCAGATGTACAAAAGAAAGAAGGTGCTCACTCTGAGATTCAAGCTGAAAGATCAAGACTGTTTAGATGGGATTGACAGATGACAGCTGCTCAGTACTACGCACAGGACAGCTATGATCATCATGGAATTTGATAGGCTGAACAGAGACATAGCTTCCTTATGAGAGACCAGGCTCTCCAATTAGGGACCATTGAAAGTAAAAACATTATTCATTCATCTGACAGGTTTCAGAGGAAGACTGTGAGGACAATGCAGTTTTTGCTGTCAGGAACTTTATTATTTAACTATTATTTAACTTTCTATTAATGATAGAATCCCCCACAAATGGTTCAGAATGTGTTCCCTCCAGTTGCCTTTTTCAAACAGGGTCTGTTAACCACATAAGTAGCTATGCCCCAATATTTCGCTGCATGACACAGGCAAAAATCAGCCCCGACATGATTAATGCTATCAACAGAATCCTAAAGTCAGAACATCTTCACCTACAGGGGATTTCAAGACAACAATAGGTGCGGACCATGAATCGTGGCCATTCTACCTCAGACTTCATGGCTTGGAAAAGATAGATGAAAATGGACATAGTCTACAGGACCTTTGCTGCTACCATGAGCTTTGTGGAGCTAACATCTCCTTTCAGAACAACCTAAACCACACAGTGTCCTGCAGAAACTCAAGATCAGGGCATCAGCGATAGCTAAATCTGATCTTCAACAGATATGACTCTGAACAATATTCTTGATGAACTACTGCAAGACTGACTTTTATATAGATCACTCCCTGATATGGCATGCAAATCCTTGAAGCTTTTTCATTCACAATAGAAATGCAATGCCGTCTATAGAGATTAAAACCAACAGTCCCTTGATTCAATTGTGTTTAGCACTGTGTTCAGTTTTGGTCACCTTGCTATATGAAGGATGTTATTAAATTGGAAAGAGTGCAGAAGAAATTTACAAGGATATTGCCAGGACTCAAGGGACTGTGAGTTATAGGGAGAGGTTGGACAAGCTGGGATGTTTTTCTTTTAGAGTGTAGGAGACTGAAGGGGTATCTTATAGAAGTGTATAAGATCATGAGAGGCATGGATAGGGTGAATGCACTCAGTCTTTTTCCCAGGGTTGGGGAATTGAGGACTAGGGTGTAAGATGGGAAAGAATACATGGGAAACTGAGGGGCAACTTTTTTACACTGAGAGTAGTACGCATATGGAATGAGCTGCCAGCGGAAGTGGTTGAGGTGGGTACATTAACAAGATTTAAAAGGCATTTGGACAAATACATGGATAGGAAAGGTTTAGAAGGATATGGGCCAAGTGCAGGAAAGTGGGCTTAGCATGGATGGATGTTTTGCTCAGCATGGATCAGTTTGGGCCAAAGGGCCTGACTGTCCTATAGGACTCTATGACATGAGCAGGGGGAGGGTTCGCTGAAGCTGGTCATTGTGATCTCCTTTTTTCAGTGACAACATGATGGGTATGTTTAGAAAAAATGGGCCAACGTCAGAATACAGGATTGTGTTCTGGCCCTGTCACTCTTCGGCACATTCTTTGCTTTATCGCTGTCATCTGTCTAATGTACCAGAACTGACAGAAAACTGTTCAGCCTTGCTCATCTGATATCCAAGGCAAAGGTGAGCCAAGTCGTCATCAGAGAGTTGGTCTATGCTGATGATTCACACTAGCATTTCCTACCAAAATATCTTTCAGTAACAAATATACAGACTCTCCCATTGCCTGGAAAGAGTTTGGTTTCAGGAAGACAACGTCAATATATGTTGCTTTATTACCGTCTATCAGCATTGGCAAGTGATGCTGGAGCTAGTTGTTAGAGTCACACATCAAGACTCCACATTTACCAGCAATCTGTCACTTGATGCTAAAATCAACATAACAGTTGCGACTTTTGCAATTTCTGTGACCAAGCTGTGGGAGAGAGTGTGGAACAACAGGAACGAGACAGATAACACCAAACTCTGAGTCTATTAAGCCTGCATCCTCAGCGTACTGTGACAGTGGTGAGACAAAGAGAACATACGTTAGGTAGGGAAAAAAGGGTTGAAAACGTTTCACCTTTGCTGTCTTGAATATACCTCTAGAAGACCAAATGAATAGTAACAGGAGAAGCCCTTCGAGCCTTCTTCACCATTCAGTAGTATCATGGCTGGTCCAACATGTCTTAGATGCATCTCCCTACATTTGAGGTGTGTGTTAATTCCATCAACATATACTCATTGTGATGTTTGTGATGCTTGGTAACATTCGTTATGTGGATGATAGGCCATAAACCAAATCCTTCTGTAAGGTGAACTGGCCACTGGCTCACAGCCTTCTGGGCATCCATACCTTCACTAACAAGGACATTTTAAAAGCAAAAATTCTTTCATGAGATTTGGGTCTCGATGTCTGGGTACCAGCATTTATTGTTTACATCTCCGTATTATTGACAAAGATGGTAGTGAGCTGCCAGTGTTGTCTTACTATTGTAGGCACACCCACGTGCTGTTAGGAAGGGAGTTCCAGAAATTTGACCCAGTGCTAGAGAATGAATAGTGGTATTGATATAAGTCAGGATACTGTGTGGCATGAAACACAACTTGTATGTGGTGATGGTGAGACCGTGCATTAGCTACCCTTGACCTTTGGGTTTTTGATGAGGGTACAGAAAAGTTGCCCCTTACCTAAAATGACATCCTTAATGGTCTTGTCACATGACTAAAATTTTTATACTCTTGAACAAATGTTTAATTGTACATTTTCTGCATTCCCACTACAGTCTGATTTTAAAATCTGGTCTGCTGTTAATTTCAGTCTGTTAAGAATCTGACTTGCTAATGTCACAGTCTGACAATGTTTTTCCAAACCTTGGAGCATCTCTTCTCCTGGAGTGGTGTTTCATTACTTGTGAAAATCAGACAATAGCACCTACCGAGGAGAGGTGTGGCTCTGTTATGCTTTGGCAAGTGTATCCACCAGGGCTACAAAGAGTTCGATGTGGGATTTCCTCCATTAACTTTGGCTGTGATCTCTCCCACCAAATGAAATGCATGTGTCTCTGGTCCTGCCAGCAGCATGGACTGAGGTCTTGAGCATGGCTGTTGTGGTGGTGCTAACTGCCTGAATACCCTGCTGCTTATCCTTATTTCTCACTGTGGGATGATATATGGAGGTGGATGGCTCCAATAAGCTCTCTTGTTTTAGTCGCCCAATTTGTTCCTTCACATGGGACTGGGATTTGAGGATTTACTGAGTGCATTTTTCCCTTGCCTGATTTTGGGGGTGCTCTGATTCATGAATCTCTTTCTCCCAATCCCAGACTAACCTCCTTTACCACCCAGTCTTCTGTGTGAATGTTTTTTGCAAGATTGAAATTGTCGCAGGCTTTTCTTGCTGTCTAAGTGCCATGGGAGACGAGCATTCAGGTCCAATTTACTCCATTTTGTGGTGTCAGTGCGGTCTGATCTAGGTTACCAGAGGCTCCTATGAACTCTGTCCACAGGTGCCTGGCAAATGCAGTTGGGTGGTGCTCTCTCTTTTCATGCCTACAATTATTTGATCCCTCAATGGGGTCTCCCCTATTGTATCCTATAGCGTCTAGGATTGCCGTTTTCGTGGCCTGAGCTCCCTTCCTTCCCATATTCTGAGGACTGGGTAAGGCAGAATAAATCTTGGGGTTCAGGCACCTTAACACTAATTTTATCTCCTCAATGTCGTTGAGCCCGTGAAGAACTCTTTGCTATATTAGGGTCAGCTGTGGGCTCAAATATAGGGATCTTTTTCCCTATCTCCACCAATTGTGCCACCATAAATGGCATTGTATAAGTAATTGAATTATTGTTCTGACTGAACTGATGAGTTGTGGTCAGTGAGTTCATCAGAGCAGGGTAAGATCCTTGGGCTGCCAAAGGATCTGCTCCCCCTGGAAAGGGCGGTTGGGTCCCCCATTTTTGCTGCTCTCAGCATATATACTGGCTTGTTTTTCCATTTTCTTCCAGTCTATCCCATCATTGCTAATACCATCTGATTCTATTGTCTCTAATGCCCATGTCGTTGCTTTTTGCACTGAAAGTTGGAACTTTAACTTTCAGTCTCATGCTGGCATTTCAAATAATCTGCGATGTCGGCTCTGTTTTCTTTGCCTACCTGGTGCAGGACTCTGAGCACAAGCTGTAGGTTTTTGCATTTCTTGGTCGGCTTGTCCACAGCTTTTTGGGCTGTGTCTCATTCACTGGCCCTGTGCGGTGCCTCCTGATACGCTCTATCTCACTGGATCTGAAACTGTACTAAGCATACCACTGCCCCTGCTTTGACTCTTACTTTCTCCATAGCCTGCTTCACTTCCTCCAGTCCCTTACTTAGCTTCACCTTCTCCTGTTCCCTACCTTGCAGCTGCTCCAGGCAGCTGGCTATCATTATGGGCTTGCTGAGGCTTAAACCTTGCTTCCCTTTAGCTTTCTGCGCTGCTTCCCAGCATTTCTGTCCCATGGGTTCTGGATCCAATATTTGCTCACAGCAATGGTTGACCCACCTGGGCTGCTGCTTATAGGTACTTTCTTATTACCTGCTCTCACTCTGGCATTGCATCTATCTCCTTTGTTTCCTTTCAACTTACTGCTCCCTCTCCTTTTCTCCAGTTTCCAAGGCCCCTACATTTCACTTCTCTGGGTCTCTGACCCTTTTCATTGTCTCTTGACTCATGGGTCCCTGACCTTGCTCCAGATTCTCTGTATCCTTGTGGGTTTCAGACCCCAATATCTGATTTCCTGCTACCTCATGGGTCCCCTGACCTTGTGTTAGGGCTCCTTGTCTCTGATTTCTGTAGGTCGCTGACCTTGCACTAGCCAGTGCTAGATTTCCTTTCCTGTGGGTCCCGACCCAAAACTAACTCTGCCTGTTTGTCCTCTTCATGTTACAAGCACTTGGTGTATTGCCCACTTACTGGTCAGAAACCTTCACCCTCTTTCACCCACTTGAATCCTAGCTGTCACGTGTGGCAGCTGCCCTCTTATTGCAGGGTCAGGCTGAATGTCCGAGAGGACAAGGTTGGTGGGGTTCAACATCGGAAATTATACAAACACTTATAAGTAAAGCCCACCCAGGAATGCCAATGTTGTCTGTACTTCGGACTCTTCGACCAGTTTATGTATTAAAACACTTTACCCAAGCGCTCTTGTCAGTGAGGCAGCCAAAGGGACACAGAATTCGGTTTGTGGTTCAACTCAATTTTATTAACAAAATATTCCTTATTAAAAACACAGTGTTAGCATTTCCCAAATTCCTACAATATTTACTCACTACCTAGCTCTATCAGTTTAAGAAAGGACATTACCTGCAATGATCCACGTGTTTGAGCTGGGGGGGCCGTTGGAATCTTTCTTCTCTGATGTAGGGCTGGCTCTCTTCTACAAAAGTGGGGTTTTGCAGGGGTCAGGGCAGACCCCTCTCTTGTTGCTTGCTTGCACACTCTCTCTTTCCCCCCCAGGTGGTTGGAGCTTTGCTGCTGGGCCAAATTGAGTCTTTGCTGTGAGTCCTCACTGAGTGGCTGGCTTCCAGATGTGTGTCCTTATGCCCCTCCCCTCCCTGTTGACCTTCCTGGAATGTTCTGTGGCCTTTGGCCAATGGGGTCATGAGCTGGTTCAAAGCATCCAATAGGCCTGCACCAACACTCTTCACTGTATTTTTTATTACTATTAATTGGCAATAAAATCATTTGTTCACTCATTCATCAATGGTGGCTCTGTTTTTAGCTCTGTAAGCCTTATGCACTGGAATTCTGTCTGTAAACCTGACTGTTTCTGCACGTCCTGGTCTGTGTATGGGACTGCCCTTAGGATCTACTCCATTGACCAAACCTTTGGCCACTATCTTTTCTTTTCTGCTTTAACTCAGCACCATTAGTTCCTTGACCTTCGGTGGAGATTCTTGGAACTATTTTCCATGTCAAAGGTGTGTTATCGCAGTTCATTTCTTTTTAATGTGTCATCTTTCTGTATCAATGTTTTGATTCACTGGCCCAGTAAATCAGCAGCTGGTGCAAGTTATGGTGCCATCGCAGGGTATCTCTGAATGGTTCATGTTTAGAAATTCCCAGATGTTGGCTATCTGCCTGGTCATTAAGGTGGCACACCTCTCTTTTTTTCCCAACTTATCTCGTTTTCCTGTTTACTTGAAGGAGAAAACTACACAAAATAATTGAAAGTCAGAAAAGTGAATACAAAGCTGTGACCTATGAGTCCTTGTGAGAAGAGGGCAATGGAGTTCTTGGACATTATAAGGAGGTTAAAGTTGTAAGCCTCCTCCAAGCTCACAGTTAGTGTCCTATAAATTTGTTTATTATTTCCTCAATGACTCGCATACTCTCTCCACGCACAAGATGAGATGACAGCAATTCAATATAACACACTGAGATTCTTGGCACATGCAGTCATGTTTTAAGAGATGTCATCCTACACGCAGTATAAAATACTCAATATGTATAAACATATAAAGTCTTATGCTTGAAGCGGAAGTGGTAACACATCTCAGTGCAATGCCTCAATGCAATAAAGCTATACTAAATTCCTTATGTCATCCACTCCGGCAGTCTCTGAAATAGGCACTGGTCATGTCAGTGAGTTTCAGGAAGCAACTGTGTTGGTGAAGCATAAATGAAATTTCCTGGTCAAATGACAAGCTTAGTGGCACCTTTCGCATGCTTTCCTTGCTGCCTAAGTGCCATGGGAGACCAGCACTGCACCAGGGATCTCCAATCTAAAAACACACTTGCCAGCATAATCTTTTCTGTGGAGTGATATGAGATATGTCCAGCATATGTATCAAGACTCAAGATGCAATCTTGGAGTGTGCAAGGAGGAATTCGCACCTCTCGTGTGTGTGGTGCTCCATGACTGCCAGGCTGACTACAGTTCATTAGGGAGACTTGCTGGGTTAAAGTGCAGGTAGAGGCTCAACAGACCTTGGGATGCTGGTTATGGTAGTATGTCTTGTCCAAATTCATTATGTTGGGATACTTGATAATGCAAAGCTTAAACAATCTTACAACTGTCCAGTGGTCTTTTATGTAGATCACTATGGGAGTGGGAGTGTCCAGTAGCAGGTGATTAACGGGAGCTGTCAGGGGTGAAGAAGATGTCTCACAGGGTATATGTCACCATTGTAACTTGCATTCATTCCTCGCAAACAATGACAGATGTGGCCCTAAATATAAAAACACATACATTTATTGTAGCATTTCACTGACAAGATTATGAATTAACATCTCTCAAGCATTTATAATATGCAATTTATGAGACAGCTGAACAAAATCCTGTGTTTCTGCTGTATGTTTCAGGTTTGTTGATGGTGAACTAAATGTATGCTATAATGCATTAGATCGCCATGTTGAAAATGGATTGGGAGATCAAATTGCCATCATTCATGACAGTCCTGTTACTGACACCAAAGAGATGATTACCTACAAGGAAGCCCTGGAACAGGTAATACAGAATTCTTACTAAGCGTAATTTATTATACATTGATGCTATAGTCATTGTCTTCTGAAGTTCACCTCAAAGTTCCTCCAAGACAGACCTCATACTAATACAACGCCAAAGAAGGTAGTTGACCACTTCTGCCATTCTGTAAACAGTTTAAAGATCCTGAGATGAACATATCACTTTTAGTCTTTGGTACTACTTTGGAAAGAGAATGTTAGGATACAAAACCATATAGATGTAATCACTTGATATGAAGGAGTGTTGGCCTTGCTGAGATGAGCTACTTTTGAAAAAGATAATCTAGTCCCTTAAATTGCTTTAATTGTTTGTGCTCCCTCTGTCACTGTCTCATTTGAAAGGGTATTGATGAGAATGGTAGCTTGTTTATTGTCTCTAGAAATCATTCTATGCTCTGCTGAGTTTGCCTTGAATATTTCTCCCAGCTTCTTGCCACATATCTCCCCTTGCGATTGTAATAATTCTTTCAAATTATTTCGATTTCCCTCTGGAAGGTAACTCGATAATTTATCCCAATTATTGAGAACTTCCTCTTTGTCCAATTTAATTTGAAGAATGTCCAATTCAGAATCATTTAAACTTGGTTCTTCACTGTGCTGTAACCAGCAACGCATTATTCTTTCACTTTCCATCGCTTCTAAATTCCTTTTGACTGTATTCACCTGTCACACTCTGTGAGATTTCTTTCTATCTGGCATTCTTATCAAATAATTTACCTCACTCAATTTCCTCACAATTTGATAAGGCCCACTAAACCTTGCCTTTAAAGGGTCCTCAAATGTATGGAACAGGTATTAAGGGTGCTGGTTTTATCACGGCCTGAGGTTTTCCTATTACCTGACATGGATAACATGTTTGGCAAAATTCGACAACATCCCTATATAGCCCAGGCCATAAAAACAGTTTTTGCATTTTGGTTTGAGGTTTGCTTACTCCTAAATGACCACTTACTAGTAATTCATGTGCCACTCACAACAACTCCTTTCTGTAACCCACTGGTAAAACAACTTGATGAACTTCCGCCCATTTTTCATCCAGCTGAATATGTGGTGGTCTCCATTTCCTCATCAAAACTTTAAGATTTTAACATTATATCATAGAATCTCTACAGTGTGGAAACAGGCCCTTCGGCCCAACGAGTTCACACCAACCCTCAGAGCAACCCACCCAGCCCCATCCCCCTATAACCCACCTAATCTACACATTCCTGGACACTATGGGCAATTTAGCATGGCCAATCCATCTAGCCTGCACATCTTTGGACTGTGGGAGGAAACCGAAGCACCCGGAGGAAACCCACGCAGACACGGGGACAATGTGCAAACTCCACACAGACAGTCGCCCGAGGGGGAATTGAACTCTGGTCCCTGGCGCTGTGAGGCAGGAGTGCTAACCACTGAGCCACCGTGCTGCCCAAATCTGGGATACACTCAGATTCTTCTGTGTAGGCCTTTTTGATATAGCCTCTTTAGTTTTTCATCTTTTTGTTGTAATTCAACCAGCTTCTCTGAACTAAAAATATCCACTTTGTCCTCCACCCGTTCTTGTTTGTCCCCCAATCATTTGATCAAACATAGTTTCTGATAAGGAAGTTGAAGTTCAATTATCTTTGCTTCTTGATTTCTCCTCCTGTTTCCACCTGTGGCTTTGTGACATTGTTGCCTCACAGTCAGGGAAAAATCCCAGGATATACTTCCTGTAACACCTCAGTTGTCTGACCTTCCACTGACTTTTCAACCACAGTAGGCATCAGTCCCACATATGATCCAGCGATATCGTTACCAAATATAAGCTGTATTTTCGGAACTGAGAACGTTTCTATTATTCCTACAACCACTTACTACTTTTCACCAGACTTTCCAACTTCATCTTATACAATGGAATATGACTGTTGTCACCATAAATTCCACATATTACCACTTTTTCTGGCAGTACCCCTTCTGAATTACATATCTGCTCATCTCTCACTATCAAAGATTGACTTGCTCCCCTATCTCTTAAAATTTAAATTTCTTTGCCCACTCCTCCTGGCACGCATGAGTAAACCTTACCCACACAAGTAAATTCTTTAAAAATACATCTGGCACTTTTTTTCTCAACCAACCTTCGATTCGATTGTGTATTCTTTTGCAGCTTTTTAGCTTCCACTGTGCTTTCCTTTACCACTTCAACAAGACTCACTGGCTTATCCTGTTTAGCCCTCATCCATCTTTCCAGTGTTTCTACTATACTACCAACATTGTGACTTCATGTGGCCAACTTTATTACAGTTAAAACACTAGCATTTTTACTTCTTTTTCCTTTTTACCCTGTGGTAAAGTTTCTTTACTAACTTCAATCAGATCTCCTTTTCCTTTACCCCCAACGATTTTTTTAAACCCAATTTCTATCTGTCACAGATTAAAATTGATGTCGGAAGCCAAACTTTGATTTATGAACCAACTCATAATCATCAACCATTTCAGCTGCTAATCTCGCAGTTTTAACTCTCTGCTCTTCCACATGAGTTCTCACGATGTGAGGAAGTGAATTTTTGAACTCCTTCGAAATAATTGTCTCTCTAAGAGTATCATGTCCCTGATCTATTTTTAATGTCCTTATCCACCTGTTAAAGGTACTTTTCTTTGATCCTTTCAAACTCAATGTACGTTTGACCAGGTTCCCTCCTAAGTTTCCTGAAACGTTGTCTGTAGGCTTCTGGTACTAGCTCATAAGCACTTAAAATGGCTTTTTTCACTTCCTCATATTCCCCACATATCTCCTCTGATAGTGATGCAATTATCTTACTAGCTCTACCTACCAGCTTTGTTGGGATCAACAATACCCACATGGTCACTGGCCATATCTTTTGTTTAGCCACTTTCTCAAAGGAAATGAAAAAGGCTTCTACATCTTTCTCATCAAACTTTGGCAAAACTTGGAGATATTTAAACAGATCCCCACCAGGGTTTTGGCCACAATGGTTTTGCTCTTCTTCACTATCCTCATCACAACTCCTTCCTTTCACCTCTATGTCCGCCATTTTAAGTCAACTCTGAGTTTTCAGTTCCAATTTCTGACGTTCAGAATGCTCTTTTTCTCCCTTTCTTCTCTCTCTTTCTGTCTTTCTTCTGCCAGGGCTATTCTTTCTTTCTGATTTTTCTCTTTTGCCTGTATTTCTTTTACGCTTGCCATTGCCTCTGATTCCAGCAGTTTCATTGGAAATGGCTAAAATTTAATTGCGAAAGATTCCGACAGAATTCCTGGCAATCATAAATGTTGAGCTATTGCTGCAATTACTTACTGTTTTTGCACAGACAAAGGCAACCCCAACTCCAGCTTGTCTGCCAATTCCAAAAACTTTGCCTTGCTCGTTGTTTAAAACACTCAAAGTGACTTCTTTCACTCCCAGGAAATTCTTAGTGACTGAAAGAGCCATTACTACACAAAGCACACGCTGTTTAAACCAACTGAATACAACACCTGAAAACAGAACACCAACACTTACCTCTCACTGTCTTTGAGTCCAATAATCCTAAACCCAAACTAGAATTAGAAATTTAGATCCTGATAAAAGCCCCCAATTAGTTTTGGACCAGACCAGACCTTTTCAAAATATATTAAAAAGATAGCCTAGACGCCAAATTTTTCTCATTTTTAAAGGCAAATGTAAGGTGCTGTCTTCCGGATGCATTCAATTTAAACTAACAGACTTGAAGCAAAACACACTTTATTCTTAATCTATAGGTCAAATACAAACAAAATAAAGAAGAATTGGAATGAATTAACACTATTGGAAAACTTAACAGAATAATTGATTATTTATCTGCTTAACAACAACTTTTCCAATATGGTAGCATCCCAGGAACACACCCTTGGTAAATTTGCCCACATTGTCTCACATGCAATTCTCCAGTCTAGGAGAAAAGAACATCAAGAGAAAACTCTGTGTATGTGTGTGTGAGAGAGAGAGAGAGACAGAGCGAGAACTCCAGCGTTTTGCTGTAGCAGAGAGAGATATATAGCAGCTTCCAACAGCTGCTGAAAGTTAACTAAAATCCTGGTTCTGTGGGAACTTGATCCCAACCATTCATGCTGCTTCTATTGTCTCAACTTTTTTAAAAAAACCCGAGGCCACATAAGCTGTTTACTTTATTTGTTTGGAACAAACCACCCTTCACCTCCGTCTCAACCTTCATAGGGAAAAAAAAAAGGACAAAATACACCTTTTAAAGCCATAGTGTCGTCACATGGATCATGTCAATCCTTTCCTGTACTTTATCCTGCCCTCTTGCTGCTGTCTCCTGCCTTGCAGCCTCTACTGCTCCTTGACACAAACACTATTACCTACACTTCGGCTTGTAGCCTTTCCTGCTCATTAGCCCACAAGAACCTTCAATGTGGTCTCTTTTTCACTTTCTGACCTTATTGCTAATCCTTGCTTTCATCAAGTTTCTTCCTCCCTGACTGTCTGCCCGTCACCTCCCTCTCCTCTACCCTCAGTGAGGGCTCTGGAAAAGAGCCGTGATAGGCAGGAAGGGCAGCATTGACTTGCGCAGTCCACAAAACTTATACATTATTTGGTACACACTCGTGTCTATACTTTACAATTCCAAAGTGGTACCTGACCCCTCTAAATAATTCTGACATATTTAGACTTTCTATTCAAATTTGAAAATCCAACATTTCTTGTTTCAGAAACTTTGATTAAAAATGCTCCTGAATAAAGGCACTTGCAGTTTCTATGATACACAGCTGTGTGAAATGCATCTTGTTCTCATACTTCCCTTCCCAGTGAAAGTAGTGAGTGTTGGAAATGGGAACAGGACATTCAGATTTGGGGCTGTAGCACCATATTGGCTATGACACACAAAGCCCTTCCTTTTTTGGTGAACATTTGAGCTCATTTCTCCAAATCGGCACTAGAGCAAAGCCATTTATTATCTGTACTATTAATTAATTTATTTTGCAATAAATCCATCATGCATGCAGATAAAGTACTTTTTCTGTTTTTATCCCTAATGTCACCTGAGTCACAATGCCCTCTGCCCATTATTGGCCCATTTTACTTTGTTTATTTGAACCATTTGACACCTTTGGCTGAAGATGGCTGCAAATGCTTCTTTCATAGTATCTTTTGCACTGAACTACTGGGCTGTTCCATTATTGGGGATATGGTTATTTGTGGATGCTCCTCCTCTAATTATTTATATAATTCATCAATACTCATGCTGCAGAACTTAGAAAAGATCCGCCCTCAGATCTGATTTACTGATTGTGGGATTACATAATTCTGTGTATTGCATGCTAATCATCATGTATGGTTGTTCTGCTATGTTAGCACATTGCTTATAGATATGCCTGGGACTGCTCTTGATGTACTCTGTTGATATCCACATTTCATGACCTTGGTAGGATGGGGGAATAATTCAGTCATGAGATTACAGGTTGAGGTTGAATGCAATTCTGCTGCTGCTGGTGGCTCATACAGTACCTCATGGAAGCCCAGCTTTGAGTTGCTAGATTTTTTCAAAATCTGCCTATTTAGTATGATGGAGGGTATTCTCAGTGTGAAGTTAGGACTTTGTCTCCACAAGAATTGTGTAGTGGTCACATCCACAAATTTGATCATGGACAGATGCATCTGTGACAGGTAGAGATTGATGAGGACAATAGGTACGTTTTGCAAGCCACAGACCCAGTTGAGCATCCTAGTCCTTCAGGGTTCAGCTAACTGAGTCCATGGTAGTGCTGCTGAACTACTCTTGGTGTTGGAGTCCCCCACCCAGAGTACATTGTGTACTTGCCTCACTTGGTGCTTCTTTTGATTAATGTTCAACATATTGGATTATTGATACAACAGTTGATGTGGAGGAAAGAGAGTCATAGGTGGTAATCAGCGAAAGGTTTCCGTATTGATGTTGAATTTGATGTCATGAGATTTCATAGGGCCCAGAGTCTATGCTGAGGACTACCAGGTGAACTCTGCCCTGACTGGTACTGCTGTCCTACTACCTCTGGGACTGTCCTGTTTTTGAATAGGACATATCCAGGGATCGAGTTAGTATCTGGGACATTGTCTGTAAATTTATGATTTTGTGAGTAAGGCTGTCAAGCTCTTATATGGGGATGTTCTGGGCCATGAGACTGCTCTCCCAAATTTTGTACAAGTGACCATGTGTTAGTAAGCATGAATTTACTGGGTTGATAAGGCTGAGTGGCCATTGTTATTTCCATTTTCCTGGGTTTATACTAGGTAGTGGAACCGCAAACAGAGCAGCTGGCAGTCACGCAGTGGCACAGTTTTGTTGTGCTTAGTTTTGTGG
The DNA here is from genome assembly GCF_021869965.1 of Rhincodon typus. NCBI lineage: Eukaryota > Metazoa > Chordata > Chondrichthyes > Orectolobiformes > Rhincodontidae > Rhincodon > Rhincodon typus. The sequence goes on from NC_063349.1 coordinate 37,471,838, forward strand.
ATGTTAATGATACCAGCGAGGAGGGAAAGTTGAGGCAACATATTACCTGGGAACAAGATAAGATAAATTCCTAGCTTTTGAGTCCAAACAAGGTAATGACCATTTTTTTGTCATTCATTGTAAGAAGATTGGGGCAGCACGGTGGCCCACTGGTGAGCACTGCTGCCTCACAGCACCGGGGACCCGGGTTCAATTCCATCCCCAAGTGACTGTCTGTGTGGAGTCTGCACATTCTCCCTGTGTCTGCATGGGTTTCCTCTGGGTGCTCCGGTTTCCTCCCACAGTCCAAAGATGTGCAGGCTAAGTGGATTAGCCATGGGAAAATGCAGAATTACAGGGATAGGGTAGGGGGTGGGATGCTGTTTGTAGGGTCGGTGTCAACTTGATGGTCCAAATGGCCTGTTTCCACACTGTAGGGATTCCACAAAGGATTCTGAGCATTCTCTCAAAGAACTGGTTTGCTATTTGCTGTAAAATGATTTACATAGCTTATTTATTGCCTGTTCAGACACATGAAGGACTGACCTGCTGTGACGTACCCAGTTGCAGTGGAATGTTCTGTAAACATGTTTTCTTGGTTAATGACTGCTGTGAACATATTACCTGAGGTGTTCCTAGACCTAAAGGTGTTGCTGCCTCAATTATTTGCCTCGTCTGATTTTGCAGCATTATGAGGACAGCCAAATTATTTGCTTTCTTCCATCTTTGTTGGTTTTGACTTACACTGGGATAGTGATTACTAAGAGTTTAGAAAGTATGTCTTAACCGCCAATGGTTTACATAAAGAGGCATACGCTGAAGAAAAGATGATTCCAAAAGGGAAAAAAAACTGGACTTCAGTATTTAGTAAAGTTATACCAACTTTGCTTGAAGAGAAACTTCTGAACAGGTCAGACATATTTTTCTATCATAGACTCATTCTACAATGGACATTATGCAGAGAATGGGTTAAGGAAATCGGTGACAATGTAATTTAGGACCTGATTTTCATTTAAGTCTGTTTTGTGAATGTCTGTGGTTCAAGCCTGACTTAGTGCCACCTTAAAGTAATGCAGCTGAAAACTAACTATCGCATGAATTGCATTCGTGCTGGAAACTCGCTTTTCCGATTTGGGTCTGTTACTGGTGAGGATTGTAAATTACCAACATGGCATTATCAACAGTCCAGAACCAAGGGTACCCCAAACTCTGTCATTAGGTTGCAGCAGGCAAAGGACTTTATGAGATGAGACAGAGACTGTCCATAGGAAACTGGAAAAATCTGCTAATGGGTTAAACAACTGAAGAACATTGGAAGATGTTTAAATAGTCATTTAAATGAATGCAAAAACACTTTATACTCTTGAGCAGAGGGGAAAAAAAGATTCCACGGAAGAAAACACAGCGATGGATGACTAAAGAGAAAACAGATAACACAAGACTAAAAGGAAGGGTTTACAAAAATGCAAAAACCTGCCCAGATCCTGCTGAATACAAACATGAACAAAGCATTAAAAATAGAAGCAAAAAAAAAAAGTACTTATAAAAGATACTGAAAGGGCTTATGAAAGGAAACTTGCTAGGGCTATCAAAATTAATAAGAAAAAAGTTTTAGTTACATAAAGGGAAAGGATGTGGTCAGGAGCAATGTTGGCCCACTAAAGATTGAAAGTGGGTTATTGTCAAATATATGGGGAAGTGGCAGATATGTTGAATAATTACTTTGCCACAGTAATTACAGTAGAAAAAAGGATAGCTTGCTGGAAGTCCTGAAGAAATTAATAGTGGATCAGGAACAAGGACAAAGATATATATTTTCCTTTTGTTTTTGAAAGGATATAATTTGAATATTTGCCAAAATTGCTGTGTTTGGACATAGAAATGTAATGAGATGTTATGCCTTTGCAAATAAATCAAGCACAATTGTTCAATTTCTTATGCTAAAACTGGAATATATAGCGAGTGTTAATTTGATTGGCACTACTATTTTATAGAGTAAGAATGAACATTTAATGGTATTTTCTTACAACAATGTAACTGCCATTTTTCACTGAAGGTAATTGTTGGTATTGTATATTGTTTTGAAATATTGTAGGTTTCACGATTGGCTGCTGTCCTGGTACAACATGGAGTCAAGAAGGGTGATCGCATTGCTATTTATATGCCAATGATTCCACAAGCGATATACACAATGTTGGCTTGTGCTAGAATTGGAGCAATACACAGTTTGATATTTGGTGGCTTTGCATCAAGGGAGCTGTCTACTCGTATTAACCATGCAAAGGTAAAATTAAGAAGAACCAATAAAAATACAATGTGGAAAATCATATTAATCCAAAATGAATTCCAATATAAGCAAATTGTGGATTCAAATATGGGATCTAGGACAGCTGCTATGCTATAACATTATTCTCTAGACTAATAAAAAGATAATCCTTTGTGAATTGTAAAAGTAAGAGATTCAATAGATTAGGTATCATCAATTTCTGTATCATAGTGCCTTTCTTCAGTACAATGTGCATAATTTTAATCCCTTGTTCAGTTCTTTAACCACCTCGTATGGCCCTTTGTGCTTTCCTAACTATGATCTCATCATTCATGGCCATGTCTGTATTTGCTTTGGCCTCAAGCTCTAGATTCTATCTCTTTTATTGTCGACCTCAATTTCCTCATTTAATGTTCTCTATAAAACATACTTCTTTGTTCAAACTTTCATGTGACCTAATGTTTCCTTAAATGGGTTGATGTCATAATTTTTGTTTTTATAATATGCTTGTGATATGTCCTGTAATGCTTCATTATTTAAAGATGCTATATAAATATAATGAAACAAAGAACTGGAAATGCTGGAGGTCCGAAATAAAAACAGAAATTGCGAGGATCTGATAAAGAGTGATCAGACTTGAAATGTTAACTCTGCTATCTTCCCACAGATGCCACCAGACCTGCTGAGATACATCAGCAGTTTCTGTTTTTGTTTTTTACGAATATAACTTATTATCAATGCATGGTGAAAACTATAACTGTTTAGAGTGCAACATTTTGTTTGTGTTATGTGACGGGTCTAAACCAGGGCAAAAGCTTTGGGAAAGGCTGTAGCCTTTAGATAATGTTAACAGTTCTACTTGAGTGTACTGAAAGCATCAGATTGTTTCCAAAGGTTAGTAGCGTTAAAATCAGTCTCCATCTATTCTGTCCTATCTTGATTAAAGTTTCAAAATTCTGTGGTTCACAAATGTTGATTATAATGGAAAAGTGTGAAAATTTCTTCTGTGCCTCTCTCTTGACAGATTTCTCTCCACCTCTCGTGTTGGTATTAATTCTTTGTATATCATTCCGTTCAGTGGTTCCTTTCCTAAGTATTCTTTACTATTTTTATAAAAGGCTGCCACTATTCGACCACATGACACATCACAGTCAGGCCTATCCGTATTGCATTTTCTCCCTTTATTTACATGCTTCTTTCCTCACTACTTTCTACAAAGAATGAAAAGTCTAGGTAGATTCCAGAGTGAAATCCCTTGGAATGTTGGAATATTAGTCTCCAAGATCAATTTGTATATGTTACATGAGGCCTGATAAACTAAAACATGAAATCAGATATATTAGTATGGAACAACATTGTAACTGTTTTGCTTTTTAATGATATTTTGAAGTTAAGATTGGGGAATACATTTCCCTGCAGTCTATTATTTTTGTTTTTCAGTGTACATTCCACAGTGATGTCATAAATAATAATCAGTTTAAAATTTATAAATCACCAGAGATTTTAGAAAAGATTTCAAAAGCAATGAATTTTTAACTATCCACTCTCTCATGTGCAACTCATTGTCTCTCTTGCTTGTGTTCCTAGTTTTGTTGTCGTTTCCTATCTTGCAGAAAGAATAAATAATGTAATTCACTAAATTAATTAAAGTAGAAGACTTTTCGTACAGTACAAAATTAACTAAATTAATCTCTTGAATGACTAATAAATGCTTGTTGCAGCGAATGGCAGATTCAGTACAATAACAGGATAATTGTAAAACTTCCAAAACAATTTTTCAGTGTATCAGCTATCTACTTCTAATCCGTTTATTTCTGTTGATTTATCATGCTATGCCATCAACCAGGGAGATCATCGTTGTATGTTAACTATATCACCACTTTTGACTCATTAGCTGTGTTTTCCATGGCAAAATAAAAATAAAAGTTTATCATTTCTTGAATGACACATTCATTTATTTTCTTCTACTCTAGCCAAAACTGATTGTGACATCATCATTTGGTATTGAGCCAGGGAGAAGAGTAGAATATATACCCTTGCTGGAAAAAGCGTTGAAAAGTGCTCAGTACAAGCCAGATAAAGTCATAATTTACAATCGACCTAACATGGTGAGTGCCAAATCAAACGAGTGGCATTTTGACATAAGACTCACATCTTTGACTGAGCCTTTGGTTATCCCTGTTATAATAACTTTATCCTCAGCATCCATGTTTTTGCTAACACTTCTGTGAAGTGTCTAGGGCTAGTTTCTGTGTTAATTAAAATGCAAGCTGTTATTGTGACTGTCATGTTAATATTGATGCACTTGGTTCTGAAGCTGATTGTTGAATAGAAAATGGGAGTGGAAACTCTCACGAGTTATTCCTCCAAAATCATAAAAATGCAGACTTTGTTTTCATTCTTTTGTGGGAAGTGAATGTAGTTTGCAAGGCCAGCATTTATTGCCCATCCTGAAATGACCTTGAACTGCGTGGAATGTTAAACTATTTCAGGCAATCTGGGTAAGGATGGCAGATTACCCTCCCTAAAGGGAATTAGTGAATCAGATGGATTTTTAGAAATGTCACTGATAAAGTTTGATATTTTAGATTTATTGGTTAAATTTAAGTTCCACCATCAGCAGCGGTGGTGGGACTTGAACCCTTGTCCCCAGAGCTTTAGCCTGGACCTCTGGGTTTACCCGTACACTGATACTACCACTGTGTCACCATCTCCCCTATTTGTTTTTCCACCTGAGATCACCTAACTACAGACACCTCGGACTTCAAACATGACATTTTCCTGGTGTGTATGGCACAGCTACATATTGAACCATTGGGCAACTTTGCAATGAACATTTTTGATTTGACACTGTTCATTATGAGATGCTTGCCGAACCATAATGAGGTAGGAGTTATTTAGTACAGAGTACTTTCACCTCTATGACCTAGATTGGAGTTCACCTGAACATGGGATGACGGCGGATGTGAGTGATGGGGAGGGTGAGGGCAGTGCTGAGCACTGCAGAGAGAACACGTTTCTGTTAATCTCTGAGGCTACGTAGTTACAAATGAATTAAATTATGCAGTCTTGATCTAACATGAGTGGATGTTAATTCACAGCACAAACTGGCTGTGCTTGTACAAAAATTGATATTAGATACATTGTGTGAAATGCTTTGAAAGGTTGTGATGGCATGATAAAGCATTATATAATTACATTTTTATTGTTTATATTGACAGACTCACTTGAGGGATTTCTTGCGTGTATGGGAAGTGGAATATTTAACTGGTGCAATATTCTGAGGTTGGAGCTGGGTAGTTTAGATATTTATCTAATTGACGATGAGCCTATAATTCTATTTCTTATAATCCTATTTACCAATTTCAGTTCACTGATGAATCTAAATAAAATTGAACAAGCATTATTTTATATTTTTTTTTAAAAGGTTTTTGTCTGCATAATTTCAAACATAATGCAAATGATCATGATCATGATCATGTCAATTACATCAACTGCGGGATTCAAATACATCTATATTGTTATTTTTTTATATGGAAGGGGAGAGGTCAGAAGCATTTGCTTGACTTCATTAAAAAGAATTGTTAAAATTTGACAGAATAAAAAAGTGTTCATGATAATTATACATTAAGCATTGTATTTCTGGTTGTGTATCTTTGAAATGATATTTTAGGAGAGAGTTCATTTGACATCCGGCCAGGAATTAGATTGGGATGGAGAGGTTTCTGCTGCTCAACCTCATGACTGTGTCCCTGTGACTTCAAACCATCCTTTGTATATTCTGTATACATCAGGGACAACAGGGTTACCAAAGGTAAGAAACTGAACACTCCTGTCTTGACTTGGGTTTGGATAGTGAACATTTGAACAATATAGGCTTGTAGTTACAGTGGGTGGAATTTAATGTGGGTCCTGCCCTGGAGAGAACTACACCTCGCCTCTTCTGTTGCCCATTTGCCAACTCACATCATGTCTTATCCACTGCTCACCCCTAAGCTTGCTGACGTGCTTTGGCTCCTGGTTGCGCAATGCCTGGATTTTAAATTCATTTAATGTTTTTGAATCCCTCCCTACTTTTTTAAACCTCCTCCAGGCATGCACCCCTAGGGTATTTATGCTCTCCAAGTCTGACCATCAGTGGCTGTAACTTCTGCAGTCTTGGTCCGAAGCTCGCGAATTCCTTGCTTCAAATGTCTCTATCTACCTTTCTTTCCTTGGGAATCACCTTAAATTCTATTACTTTGACTAAGCCACTGGCCTTCTACTCTAACTTCTCCCAACCCGTGCCAGATGGCCAATGCCACATTATTTGGTAATATTCCTTGGCGGCAAGACAAGCTTGTTCAACACTGACTGAAATCTCTACCCAATGAGCTTTATATATGTGTACAGGCACGCTATTCCAGCAGGGATAAATTGCTAACCAGAGCAAAAGCCTTTTTTTTTTATTCTTTAGCCTAGGGATGTTCATATCATTTGCAATATACAGGCAGCACCCCCAGTTGGATCAAAATGCATACCAAACGAAGTTGATTGTCAAAATATTTTTTTTTAGGGAGTTGTGCGTACTTCTGGTGACTATACAGTCATGCTAAACTGGACAATGTCAAAAGTGTACGGTATCAAGCCTGGTGAGGTAAAGCTTACCATTTGTGACAGATTTTCATGAAAACTTCTTTTTGCAGTGTTTCTGTGTAATAATCTTTGTTTTGCATTTTCCAGGTGTGGTGGGCAGCTTCCGATCTAGGCTGGGTAGTGGGCCATTCCTATATTTGCTATGGACCACTCCTTCATGGCAATACAACCGTTTTGTATGAGGTGGGTGAAAGATTATTGAGTACTTTTCCATAGAACAGATTGTAAGCATAAGCAAATTAAGCAAGTCACTGACAAAAAGTGCCATTTGAGGTCTGGAATAATGAACATATAAGACTTGGGTTTGTGCTAGGTTAACCTGCCTTAGTTAACTGTCATGAGGAGATCACAAATAGCGTGAGTGCTGATAATTAGGGAAGTAGACGATTAGTCAAAGTTTACACTTCTGATACTTGGCTAGTGAATCTCATTAATATTAGATGAATATGGGATCAGATGGGGCCCCTCTTGTGGGTCTGTGGTAGTATCACTACCCTGGGCTGGGAGGCCCAGGTTCAAGTCCCAGCTGCTCCAGAGGTGTGTAATAACAACTCTGAACAGGTTGATTTGAAAAATAGGCACAGGGTCAGGTTTGAATTCTTAAGGTGCAATGGTATCTGCATAGTATAAGTACCTCTGAGCCAGGAGACCAGAGTGTGTAATAAGACTTCTGAACAGAATGATTAATAATGTCTTCAGGGTAAGGTATAGCTTTGATGCATCAATAGTTGACAAGTCTGCTGATGGCCACTGTCTAGAATCTCATGTGAAGGATGGCTAATTGCATGAGGTACCAGGAAGCACTCAAAGCTCAAAAATTTAGAGTCATTTTCAACTTTTCAGCAATGAGAGAACTTGACAGAAAAAAGAAAAGGATGAAGATGCCTTAACATCTCCTAGAATTCACTGTTGGCAGCAGAGAGTTTATAAACAAACTAAAACCTACTGCAGCTCCCAGCGCTTGGTAGATTTTGTTCCTTTATGGTGCCCAGGGAATGTGTAGGGTACAACAGTTCCTCTATACAATGATAAAAACAGAAAATATTGTAAGTTGGGAGACAAGAGTTAATGCTACAGGTTGTGACATTTTATCAGAACATTGTCCCATTAATTCTGTATCTACTCCTACCCAGTCTGACCTTGTCTCCTGTACTCCTAATGAACCTCATTGGAAGCTCAAGGAACAGCACCTGAGCTTCTACTTTGGCATTTTACAGGATTCCAGACTCATCATTGAATCCAACAATTCTATGTCATAAACAATGCCTCTTTAAATTTTGTTTTGGACAGTAGCTGATCGTATCCTGCTGTTGTGTTTTAAACACCCTCTAGACCTCTGTATTGTCCCAGTTCTGTGATCATTTACCTTGTGTCACAATCCAACTTTGAAGTTTGGAGGCAGTAGGGTCCTGAGGGAATGGTTCCCCATCTAAGGTTGAGAGTAGGATACAATTCCTGAGACAATTGTGTTAAGACATGAGAGAAGAAATCCTAAGGCAGGGTAGATGCCCTGAGGCAGCTGCAGCGTAGTGGGAGTCCTTGATGCATTTGAAAACGCAGCAATTAAAATCGTAACAGGTCAGCTATGTTAGGAATGCAGTAGGAAACACTGTTCCATCACTGTAATTGTGCCTATTGGGAGTGCAGGATTTAAATCTGTTCTTGAAGTATAATAAATTGAAAATGTATCCCAGGTTGATTCTGGCTTTTGAATAAATATTTTCATATAATAAAAACACAAAATACTGAATACATTAAGTTGGTCAGTAACATTGTAGACAGGGAATAGGTTAATTTTTCAGGTCAGTGATCTTTTATCAGAAACGGGAGATGTTGCAGATGGACAACTATAAGTAGGAACAGAGCTGAAGGAAAGGGAAAAGTAGAAAACAAAATGATCGATGGCCATGTGGATGTTAGGAAATGATTAAACGATTGACAAGGTAGTTATGTAACTCGAGGTAAAATTATTTGAGAGATTAGAGGGAAAAAAAAGACATATCCAAGGCCCAGATGGATGAATGATTAGAGCAGAACTGGATGGAAGAACTGAAAAACTGGCAAAGGAAACATGGTTTCTGTTGCCCAGGATTACGTTGGAAGTGAAGGGCAGTTGGCAATGGGGGTGAAGAATAACCCATTGTCTGGGCACCGATTCGAGGTCCTCAATAGAAGATAAAGAAAACTTATCTTGATACCACCAGCTATCTGAGAGAAAATAGCTGCAAATGAATTATAAAGTTGTTAAATTCAATGTTCGCTTTGGATTCCTACCAAAAATTAGTTTAGAGCAAGCCAATCTTGGAGGCTTCCTCCATTTTAAATAAAACATGATACTTAGCAAGTAAACAGCATCACAAATATTAGTGTTGCTGATTCTGAGATTCCTGGTGACCTATCTCCCAGCTCCTAATGTTCAGGTACCACCCTCCCCCAGACCTTCCTCCTCTATGACTATCAATTGACTTCATGCCTCTGATTGTGATTCTACTCTCACCCTGCCCCACAAACACACACACATGCACAACCACGGATATACACACATCTCTGAAAGTGGGATTCAAATTCAGGTCAACTGTCCACTTATCCATGGCAGTCGCAGTGACTCATGCTTCTATGTGCTGAACCCTTCACTCCTCCCATAGCTCATGACCAATATCTGGAGCTCCTTGAGAGGATTGGAGGGTGAGAATGTGAATTCCAAACTCCTAGCACCCTCTCTATTAAAATTGAAATTTTGATTATTGCTAAACCTTTTGGTCTGTTACTTCCAATAGGAAATCTTAATGGCCTAATTTGAAACTTCCAATGTAACATAATTGTCTTATTTGATGAGGATTACAGCTCTTAGATTTACCTGAGTAAATAAATGATTCTGAAGTTGCCAAATGCACCAGATAGAGGGAGTCATTTATTTTGCAGAACACTGGCAATGTATTTTCATAGAGTAAGTCTTTTATGATGATTTATTATGTCAGTTTATTAACTGAGAATGAAAGTCAAATTACTTCTGTGGAACAGACTAATGATCTAATAAATAATTAAAAATTACTTACACTTTGCCCTTTATTATTTCAATGCAATGTAAACAATGTTGGGCATATCAGTGTTGAGATAATATCCATCCAACCTTTTATGTTGAGTTCAAAATAACTGCTGTAACTTAGAATGTTGCTTATTCAAAGCCTATATGAATATTAATGAATAATTTTGTAAAATGGAGGTAAGTTTTAAACAAATTTGCTACAAGATTTAGGGGACGGTGGCTCAATGGTTAGCCCTGCTGCCTTACAGCACCAGGGACCTAGGTTCAGTTCCAGCTGTGGGAGACTATCTGTGTGGAGTTTGCAAATTCTTCCCATGTCTGCGTGGGTTTCCGCCAAGTGCTCCAGTTTCCTCCCATAGTCCAAAGATGTGCAAGTTAGGTGGACTGGTCATGCTAAATTACCCGTAGTGTTCAGGGATGTGTAGGTAGGTGCATTAGCCTTGGGAAATGCAGGTTTACAGGCATAGGGTAGGGAGATGGTTCTGAGTGGGATGCTTTTTGAAGTGTTGGCATGGACTTGTTGGGCTGAGTGGCCTGTTTCCATACTGTGGGGATTCTACAAAATTCAGCAATTTATTGTTTTGTCTAAATTGACCGGAATGATGTGGAATGTTCAGTCAATTTTGATACTTAATGATGTGTTGTTAACTTCATTGATTATATAATAGGTAGAAGTGTCTAATTGTTCTGTTCACGGTCTGCATCTTTCAAGCCATTTTGGAATAATATTTAAATATCTTTTTTGTACAAGAAAGTAATAGTACTATGACATATGCAAGATATTCAATTATACTTTTTAATTGGGACAAACAAGACTACCTGTAAAACTTTGACCTTGCTGGAGTAACAAGAAGAATAGAGCATAAAACTGAGAATTGTAACAGCTTGTGACATGAAAAATGTAATAGTGCCATAAAACACACCTCAAAATGTGTGAATAATACATCTGTGAGCAGGCAACCTGGTGAGTATTTATGAATTGAAATATTCTAATTCCAGGAAATGTGAAATTGGGAACTGTTCAAAATTCAAACTCAGCAAAATTACAAATTATGTATACCAGTATTGAAACCAGTTAGTGATTTTATGTACTCAGTAGATTGCATCCATATGAATTCTTAGCTTCCTAATGAGACAGTTTATTATGCATTATTCAAAAGAAAATAAGGGTTTTAACTATTCCTTGGAGTAGATTTTTTTTTCAATCCAACTGTATAATTTCAATTATCCATTCGTCTTTACAGGGGAAGCCTGTTGGGACCCCGAATGCTGGAGCATACTTTCGCTTGTTAGCAGAACATGGAGTAGTATCTATGTTTACAGCACCAACTGCACTGAGAGCTATTCGCCAGCAAGATTTTGAAGCTATTCATGGAAGATCATACAAGTTTCCAAGGTGACTTTTTTAGATTAAAGGCCAAATAAATTATAGGCTTAATTGACCTAATGCAGTGGTATTGCAGTTGAAATAACTCCACAAAGGCCAGTATCCCATCAACAAGACACCCTTTACGTGCATTGATCCAGCCAGTTCCTAGTGTGACCAGAACTTCTGACACTCCTGTTCATATGCCAGGACTCCCTGATTGGACCAGGTTAAAGCCCCATTCAGGAAACTCATATTCTGTGGTCCACTTGGCTGACCTCATTCCAATCACGACATTCTTCTAAGTCCTGGAACAAAAGACCGTTCTTTTTCCTGTACCTTCTCCTGTGGTGTATCCGCACCGGGTCCAGTTCTTTGGATACCTGTGGCATGTACCGGAGTGTAGCTTGCCCAGAGCATCTCTCAAGAAATTAATCATCTTCTTTAGGCGGTGACAGTGTTGAGGCTGCAACATCTTTCATATCCATCTCTTCCTCAGATGTTTCTTTGACACTAGTCAGAGGGAGCGAACCCATTGGTTCTGGCAGAATTACCGGCTGTTCTGGGGGAGCTGGGTATGTTTTGCTGTTGCCCCATTTGCGAGTTCGCAGATTTCAAGCGGTCAACGTGCTTGTTCAGGACTGCCTCACCTACTCGAACTTTGTACGTCATGGGACCTGACCTCACGTCAACCATGCCTCTTACTGATGTGGGGCCATTTCCGTGGTTTCAGCACCAAACTTCATCCCCTGAAGTAAACTTCCTCTCTTGGTTAGGGGAGTCTTGTGACGGGCATTGCCGTTCCTGATACTGTTTCACCAAAGATGACCACCAAACCTTTCTTCTCTATTTGGGCATATTTTTGTTCAGCATCAGCCAAAGTCCAGGAAACATATGTTATCAGGCATCCTCTCCACTGGGCTGCTGGTGAGCCAACACCACCCCTGATACCGTACAGGGAGACATTGCACTCTGTCTCGCTTGGGATCATGGTGTGCCAACACCTTAGATGATGATAGCTGCTTCTCCACTTCCCTAAAGGCTACTTGTTGGCTACAAGGCCATTCCCAGGCCTGACCCTTTTTCAATAGCAGATGTAAGGGTGGCAGGATGGAGACCAGGTTACATATCAATTGTTCTTAATACTTCAACCCAAGGCAAAACCTAAGCTGCGGTAGTGATGTGGGAGACAGGGCACCTTTGATCAGCCTCAATTTATCTTCCAACGAGTGTAATCTGGTCTTGTCAACTTGGTAGCCCAAGTAGGTCATTTGGGGTGCCTGGAACACATTTTTTTCCTCTTAAGGCATACGCCTGTCTTGGAGAAATGTTCATAGCACTAAGTCCAAGTTCTCTCAATACTTTCTCTATTGGTCTTCCTAGTTATTAATCCACATAAATGGCAACCTCAGGTAGACATTGTACAATGTACTCCACCATCCACTGGAAAATGGCACAGGCTGACAGCACCACTAATCGCAGTTTTGTTTAATGGTACAGACCCCTATGGGTACTAATTGTAGCATACTTCTGGAATTCCTCATCTAATCGCAATTGCAAGTACACATGGCTCATGTGTAGCTTTGAGAAGGACAGCTCCCCCACCGCGCCCCCCCACCCCATCCAGTTATGCGTTTAAATCCTCTATGCGGGGGATTGTGTATTTATCCAGCCGCAAAGTGCGGCTTATTGTTTGTTTGAAACCCTACAAAGGTGAACTGATGTGTCAGGTTTCACAATCTGTACAACTGGTGCTGCCCGTTCTGCAAACTGATAATTCCTTCACTTCCAGCCTCCTGATTGCTGCTAAAGGCAGATGGCACTGGGCAGGCCTTGCAGAACTGTAGAATTGCTTCCTGGTCAACATACAAGGTGACCTTGGCTCCTTTGATAGCGTTTAGACTTCCCTGAAAAACGAGATGTTTAATAAGGATTTCACTCAGGTAGCCATTTTCTAATGGAGAAATGTTGAGCCAATCAAGTTGAATCTTTCTCAATCAATTTCGCCCCATCAAGCTTGAGCCTGAGCCATTTACTACACTCGGTGCTAACTGAACCAGTTGCTTTAAGGTTTTGGAGTAAGTTGCTTCTTGTAAGGGACCGAAACCAAAGTTGTATGCTTAATCTGTAGAGGCTGTCTGATACAGGTTCTGAGCTGGGCTAATGCCTTACGCAAATTTAGAGATTGGAGTCTGGAGCGAAGGCTGGCTTTGCAATCCCTGATAAAGCTGCACTGGTATCAACTCCATTAGAACCGGGTGACCATTTAACCAGATGTTTATTTTGATTGGTTCTGATTTGGATGTTGCGAATCAATTTAATTGTTCCAAACAAGCTGCCGGTGCACTTTCCAGGGTGTACACTCTCCTGGATACCTGCCTATGAGTTCTCTTACTCCAGTCAGGCCTAGTGGGAACTCTTTTGTTATCTTGAGTCTGCATACCAGCAGTAGCTGGAATGGCCTGCCTACCTGCATCCTCGAGAAAATTTTAACTGTTTGGCCGATACTTGGCTTTGTTTTTTGAGGTTTTGTTGTGGGTCAACCTAGAGTCCCCCTGTTCAGGATATGTCCTGAGTAAGGCTATGTAATTGCTCTCACTCAACTGGTGTTTCCCAAGCTCAGTGTCCACTTCTGTCAGAATACCCTGTAACTCCTATACTCCACTTGCCGCACTTTCTAATGACAAAGCTAGTTGTAGTGCCTGTTAGAAGTCCAGTTGGGTTTAAACTCATAGGTGCTTTTGCATGGTTACATCATTAATCCCACATACCAAACGGTGTCTCAGGATGTCATTCAGGGTTAAACCAAAATCACATGCCTCTGCCAGTCATCTTAACCTTGTCAAAAATCTTAATACAGATTCCCCTGGTTCTCGAACTGCTGAATTAAACCAATAGCATCACAGAATTAAAGAAAGTTTTTGGTCGTAATATTCCTTCGCTAAATCTGTCATCTCTTGAAAGGTTTTGGTATCTGGTGCCTCATGAAAAGTTAGGCTCTGAGTAGACAAAAAAGCTGCGGGTCCACAAACTGTCGGAATAATTACCCGTTGCTTTACATCTGCCCCAATGTCATTTGCTCAGAAAAAAGAGCACCTTCTTTTCACATAGTCTTTGATGGTAGGATTGAACAAGGCAAGCTTCCCAAATGGTGGCATGATGCCGAAAATGCTTACCCCAACTCAAGGGCAGCTATTGCGATCTAATTTCTTCAGGGGTGTGTTCTTCTCTCATCGCTACTGAAATAACTCCACGAAGGCCAGGGTCCCATAGCCAAATCACCGTTTATTTACATGTGCATTAAACATGACACTGAACCAGCTAGCATAGAGCTGGCTCTTAGATTGACCAGACCCCTGACACACCTGTTTATATCTGTCAGCCAGGGCTCCCTGACTGGACCAGGTTATCAGCCCCAATCAGGGAACTCCTATTCTATGAGGTTCACCTGGCTGACCTTATTTCAATCACTGCTGCAGTCATTTTATATGTGTGAGGTTCATCTCGGCCTGGGTCACGTTAAGCAAACGTTATTTGGATACAACTATGGGAGAAATTGATATGCAATGGCTTATTTATTGGGAGTGAAACAATCACAATGTATCTCAATTTCTGTGTATGAGATCCTGCATGTCAACTGTGTCAGATAAAGGCTACCACTGTTTTGGTTCAGTTTTTAGGCATCCCACTCACCGTCCAAAACCACAGATGGACTAATTAGAATCTTTTCGCATTATGCATGTTGAAAACTAAGTGGCTTATACCGTGCAAGCTGTGACATGTTTTCCATTTTTACACCTGCTTAGATGCTGGCTACAGCCATTTTGTTAAGTCACAGCAGCCCTTAATAATCACTTCCAATATATGCAAAGTTTTCTTCGTAACAGAGACACTGAAGTAGGTAGCATGTGCATTTCTCAAGAAAACAGTGAATGATGAACTGTTTAATTTTCAAATAAAACAATTATTATTATATAATTTATCATTGCATTTATTTGAATAAATTGTGGAAATAAAAGCTTCTTAAAGAAAATAAAATGGTTGACCATTTTCAGACATGATGTGCAATGGGTGTTGCATGGTTTGAAGGATTGGCTGACTTTGGACCTATGTTTGCCTAACTTTCACCTCTGGGAGTTTATTCAAAGCATGCTTACTAAAGACTGATAGGTAATGATTGACTGTTAGGATTAGCCATTGTTCTCCTATCTCAATATTTTATAAAGACCTGGATGATAGAAGTGAGCTTGATGGACCTTATCGTTCGTTATCTAACAATTCTATGTTCATGTTGATGGATTTGGATATGGACAAAGCTGCATCCTTGAGAGTTATTAATTTGTATCATTATAACCCCAGCCAGACAATTCTTGCCAAACAATCCAAGCCATTTGTTATTTTGCATCATCCTAAAGCACAGCCATAAAGTCTTAATAACTTTGTCATTGTCTGACCAAGTATAGATCCCATCTCAGTACTTCCCTATGAAGTATCTGCAGTGCCAGTATCTGAGCTGTTAATTTCCAATCGATTGGCATTTCTTCCTCCTCAGTGTTTCCTTATCCTTGCTTTCCTTTAGCCTCAGTCACCCACACAGCAATTCTTGAATATTTGAAAGCATAAAGGCAAAAGGACAGGGTTGGGGTGATCATTTACAGCTTGTAAAACAGATGAGATTTTGGGAAGAGGTCAAGGTGGGATGCGAGAACGTGGGTCAGGAAGGAAGACTCCCTCGTCTTTTAATAGTTCCCCACCTCCACCACTAGCCAGTGCCTCAGTCATGAGCAATCTAGTTATTTGTTTTTATTTTGGAAGGTGAATTCATACCTCACGTTAGTTACCTGTATATTGTGGCCACCTTGTCTTGTAAGAGAGAGGAACCTTTATCATTGAGTGTGATGCAGTATGTTTCTCTGATGTGTCTGCCATGATGAAATGGCAAGCAATATGTATAAAATGTGAGATGCGAATCTACTCTGAAAGCAATGCTGGGGCTGAGATCTCCACCACCTAAAGGACAAGGGCAGTAGATGCATGGGAACCCCATCACCCACATGTTCCTCTTTAAGCCACATGCTGCCTTGACTTGGTACTACATCCCCATTCCTTCATAGTCACTGGGTCAAATTCCTGAAATTCTCTCCCCAACAGCATTGTGGATCACCTACATGACATGGACTGCAGCAGTTCAACAAAGTGGCTCAGTACCACTTTACGAAGAGCTGGGTAACAAATGCAGGCTTACCCAGTGATGCCCACTTGCAGTGAATGATTTTTTAATAAAGCTGAGACTGTGAAAATGATGTGTTTGATAAAGGTCGTTGGTAGGTGAGTGAACAGTCTGTGGTGAATATAGCAGTGTGAGAGACTTCCAGTTCATTTATAAGGCTATGGCTTTTGAAGATCCAATCGTGACTCCTGTATAGTCACTAGATGTCTATGTGCTCTGCCCCCAGATCCTGAGGGCTAAGCTGCTGGCAGTGCAGTGTCCCCCACCCCAGACCAAAGTACAAGCTAATCAGGATTTCTCCTGCAGCAAATGTGACAAGCTGGGATAGCTGTCCCCTCTCCATTACCATGTTTCGAGTGAAAATCAGGGCTATTTCTTTAACTCTTTTGAGGAAGGGTCACCAGACCCGAAACGTTAACTCTGTTTTCTCCTCCACAGATGCTGCCAGACCTGCTGAGCTTTTCCAGCAACTTTTGTTTTTGTTCCTGATTTACAGCATCTGCAGTTCTTTTGTTTTTTCTTTAACTCTTTTGTTGGGGTGGCAATTAAACCAGGAAATGTCTAAGACGCTCAGTGGACAAATAGCTTTTTAGAGAGAGCAGATGTGCTGTGTTTCAGATTGTCATCTTTTCATTTGAACCGAAAGAAATTAAGGATTCATCAATTCAAAATCAGCCATATATCCAGGTAAATGAAAGGGACTAGGATGGCAGCATCAGGAAAGAACAGAGGAGAATGTCACTGGTAAGTCTAAGAACAAGAGTGATTAAATGATGAAAGGGATTGTTAGGTACAGCAAAAATTGGATGGTAATTAGACTAGAAAAGAAACAAAATACAGATATGAGGTGCAGCTGGTAATGACAGAATCGTAATTGGTATCTCCTGTCCAAGAAAATGGGTGTGGTGGTTATGATCTAAAGTGTTGAACTCTGTATTGAAATTGGAAGATTGTGAAGTGCCCAGTTAAAACAATTGCTGATCCTGAACTTCATGGGATAGGTTTAAGAGGCTGGAAACAGAGAAGGCAATATAAACTGGGATGAAGCTAATAAAAATAGTCAATGTCTCTGCACCATACTATTAACACTGTTCTGCTCCAGGTTCAGGACTTTGTTTGTTGCTGGGGAGCATTGTGATACAAGCACTTTAGAATGGGCCAAACAAGTTTTCAGAGTTCCTGTTCTAGACCACTGGTGGCAAACAGGTAAGAATGGTAGATATCAATAGTCAGTGTTAACTTTAGGGTACAGAGTGAATTGTTTAATGGCAAAATCGTTTAAGCATAATGAACACATGAACAGCAGAAGTAGACCATTTAGAAAATCTTAGTCTGCCATTCAATAAGATCATGGCTGATCTGTTTTGTGTTTTGACTTGCAGATCTATCCATGCTAACCTTGTTCGGCAAAGCCATCAATCCACTTCTATCTTAGGAATATTCAGTGACCTTCCTTCTGAGGCAGAGGGTTCCAAAGTTGCACAGTGTCCTGAGGGGAAAAAAAAAATCATCTATCCTAAAAGGCAACCCTAATTTTAAAATTGCTTTCCCTACCTTTGGACTCATTCACAAGAGGAACATTCTGTGTCCTCTCCACATTGTCAAGACTTGAGGCCATCCAAAGATCAGTTGCCATTCTTAGTCTGCAACAAGACCTGTTCACCAATGATCAGTATGCTCATTGACCTACGTGGACTCACAGTAAACAAAGCCTTAATTTTAAAATTCTCATTCTTATGTCCAAATCTCTCGCTGCCTCACCTCACCCCGTTTCGGTAGTCTGCACGAGAGGCACAAACCAGGGTGGAGGCCATTATTGAAGAAGTTGGTGTAGCAGAAATGTGCTTGATGATCCTTAATCCTTACCTGTTATACTAGTTCTGCATTAGGCTTACAACAACAACTTCAAGTTATTTAGTGCCTTCATCATAATAAAATGTCTTAAGGCACTTTATCAGAGAATTATTAAACAAATATTTTCTTTTGTGGCTCAGCATCAAATTTTAGTACTGATGGCTGACTGAAAGCTTGGCAAGAAAGGTAAGTTTTTTTGAAGTTTTTTTTTTAAAAGATGCAAAGCCATATAGAGAGACTGAGAAGGTTTAAGGGTGAATTCCAGAGCTGAGGTCTTCAGCAGCTGAAAACATAGCTGCAACTGTTGGAGAGACTAAAATTGGAGATGCATATGAATTGTAGGAGTGCAGATATTTTAGAGTGTTCACTATACCTTCACCATGAGGCAATTAATTGCACTATACCAAGTCTAGGATAGCCTGGTCTCTGGTCAGCTCCAAAATGCACTGTTCTTAAAAAAAAAAAATCCCAAACACATTTTAGACAGCATAAATAATTAAACAAATCTTGTGAATTAAAACAGTTGTCTTACTCCTATAATTGTAAACGATTTTTTTGTATTTTAATCAGAAACAGGATCTCCAATAAGTGCAACTTGTGTAGGACTGGGAAACAATCTAAATCCCCCAATAGGACAAGCTGGAAAACCTGCACCTGGATACAATGGTGGAGTAATATGATTTGTATTTCTCCTTTTTATTGCTAAAATGTTTCAGTTATGTGGCCTTTTACATGTACTCAAACATTTATTAATGAAAATTGTTGACAGCAAATATAAAACTAGCTTTTCAAAAGGTTAATACATTGACATATCATAGCAATCTTGCATTCAGTTTGTTTTTTTTCAAAATTTAGGTAAAATTCTTCCATTAACTACCTGTATGAAATGCATAAAGGACATGATAGTTCTGTTCTTGCATTTAATAGGTGAAACTCATATAAATAATTAATTTGATTCAAAAATTATTTATGGTCTTAATCTCAGCATCCTGGAATCTGACAAAACCCAAAAAACGTGTGGAATATATCATAAAATTGCTTGAAGCTCTTGCAGTTGGTCTCGCCCATAGACACTCACTGTCACATGAAATGGCTTTTCGCATGAACCCATGCACAGCTGAATGCTCAGTCTTGCAGACACAAACACACTTTTAGATACATGCACTCACTTGTGAGCATGCGCATGCTGTCACTTACAAATGCACTTATTCTCATGTGCATTTTCATGTTGCATACATGTGCAAATTATTCACACACTTACATGTACGCTGTATCAAACGTGCATGCACACAGGTTCATACATTCTCTGATGCAGAATGGCGTGCAAGCACTCTCCCATGCCTTTCCATTTGTGATCGTGTGCAATCTCATGTACACATGCATGCACTCTCAGTGCATGTACAAATGTAAGCTCATGCTCTTACACAGGCCGTGCACAACACAGGCACTTCCACACCCAAATGTACTCCCACACGTGCATTCTCACACTTGTACTTGTGCTCCCTGTCTCATGTGCATGCACACACATGTACACTTATGCATGTGCATAGAAGAACTCATGCACACGTGCTGTTTCACACTCTCTTTGTCTCTCAAACTCTCATAGCCATAACTGGGGCTGCAATATTGTCCAGGGACTAAGGAGGGGGAAAGGCTTTGTGGAATGAATACTGCTCCTGTAGCCTTTGAGTAAGTCAGAGGAAAGCAGCACACTACAAGGTCCAAAATTTGCAGCGGACATGTAGGATTCCAAAATCCAATTTAACTTTGATCGTTAAGATGCGGGATTTAATTAAGTATGAATGAATGGGTATAAGTGTTTTTAGACAAGATTGATCAATTTATTAAGTTATCAATGCAAGTAAAGTAGAAACTTAGACAACAGAAGCAGGTGTAGGCCATTTGGCCTTTCGAGCCTTCACTGCCATTCAGTGTGATCATGGCTGATCATTCAGATCTGTATCTACCTTATTCCCACCTTCACTTGATACAGTTTGATCCCTTTACCCCTGAGAACTTTACCTCATCCCTTCTTGGAAATGTTCAACGTATTAGCATCAACCACTTTTTGTGGTAGAGAATTCCACAGGCTTTTCATTTCTGGGTGAAGAAATTTCTCCTCATCTCAGTCCTAAATGGCCTACCCCATATCCTTAAACTGTGACCCCCTAGACCTAGACTCCTGAGTCATTGTGAACAACCTTCCTGTGTTTATCTGTTCAGTCCTGCTAGAATTTTATAAGTTTCCGAGATCCTCTCATTCTTCTAAACTCCGGGTGGCACATTGGCTCAGTGGTTAGCACTGTTGCCTCACAGCGCCAGGGACTCCAGTTCGATTCCAGCCCAGGATGACTGTCAGTATGAAGTTTGCACATCCTCCCTGTGTCTGCGTGGGTTCCCTGCGGGTGCTTTGGTTTTCTCCCACAGTTCAAAGATGTGCGGCTTAGGTGAATTAGCCTTGCTAAGTTGCCCCAAAATAGTGTCCAGGGTTGTGCAGGCTAGGTGTGTTAGCCATGGTAAATGCAGGGTTACAAGGATAGGGTGGTGGACTGGGTTAGGGTGGGGTGCTGTTTGGAGAGTTGGTGCAGAGCCAATGGGCTGAATAGCCTCAATCTGCACTGTAGGGTTTGTATGATTCCAATGAATATAGTCCTAAGCAAATCAAACCAAACCAGGCTTTCTTCATTCATCAGCCCTGCCATGCCTGGAATCAGTCTGCTAATCCTTTGTTGCACTCACTCAATAGCCAGAACATCCTTCCTCAGATAAAGAGACTGAAACTGCATATGGTGCTCCATATCTGGTCTCACCAAGGCCCTGTACAATTACAGCAAGACATCACCACTCCTGTAGTCAAATCCTCTCACTACGAAGACCAACATACCATTTGCCCTCTTCACCATCTGCTGCACCGGTATGCTTACTTTCAGTGACCAGGTCTCATTGCACCTCCCACTTTCCCAAATAATCATCATTCAGGTAATAACCTGCCTTACCATTCTTGTTACAAATGAAGGGACAAAAACAGAAATTGCTGGAAAAACTCTGCAGTTCTGGCAGCATCTGTGGAGAGAAAGCAGAGTTAATGTTTCGGGTTCAGTGACCACCTTCAGTATCAAATGAAGGGGGTCATGTGACCTCTTCTGAAGTCTGCATGGCAAGCTTGGCTGGCTTAATTGTCAGAAATTAGAGGAGGCCCAGATTATTTTACTGGGTAGAAGGTGCAAATTATCTATGCTTAGAGTCAATGATAGCAACATATGTGCGAATAATAGATTGGATCTCCAGAGGTGTAGAAGTATATTGATAATGTTGTAAACAGCTGTTCTTTATACTGTTCATACATTTCCAAGATGAAAGAGGGTTGGCTCACAATAGTAGCTAATTCATATCTCTACCTAGATACAAGGTCCATGTAATGCACATGATAAACCTGAAGTTGGGAAGTTGGCCTCTTTTGACATGGAATTCTTTTTGTTTTACTACATTATTTAAGTCATATAAGTCATCCTATACTTCATTGCCCTGAATTAGTCAGCAACTTATATGATATTTAGCTGTATTTTAGATGAATAGAGTCCAAGACGATTCATTATCTCTTCATAATATAAAAGGTAGAGAGTTAAACTTCATGCCTTGTGATTCAGTTATTTCTGAGAGGCGGAATGATACAAACAGATTCTTTCAAAAAAAATTAAAACATTTAATTTTGCTTAAATTTTCAGCGCAGTAGAAAACATGCTTAAGTTATTCAATGGGGAGATATTTCAAGCAATTTAACATTTCTAAGAAGCTACTTACACTATTAAAAATAAATATTTACGATTAATTACAGCTGAAATTGTATTATTCCTTTGGTTACAAAAGTCATGTAAATAGATTTTGCAGTTCATTGTTTCACTTTCAAAGAGCACGACAATGTGGCGAAAAGTGGTACTGTGTCTGTCAGGACCAACAACTAGAATGCATCCAATATCCATTGATAGAGATAGCAAGAACTGCAGATGCTGGAGTCAGAGATAACACTGTGGAGCTGGAAGATCACAGCAGGCCAGGCAGCATCAGAGGAACAGTAAAGTTGATGTTTCGGGTTGGGACCCTTCTTCAGAAATGGGGAACGGGAAGGGACCTCAGAAATTAATAGAAAGAGGAGGCATAGGGCTGGGGAAGGTAGGTGGGATGGTGATAGGTGAGTGCAGGTAGGGAGTGATGGGGATTGGTCAGTGGGATGGGAGGGGCGGATAGGTGGGAGAGAAGATGGACAGGTTGTGTCAGTTTGAGTCTGTGTAAAGCAATCTGCAGTGTGTTACAGATGGTTGAAGATCAGGGTTGAAAAAATTTTAAACTCCCTGAGATTGATGCTGAAGTAGTTCAGTATTAATCTGGCCTGCCACCTGGGACAAAGTTTACACCCTGCAGGTCCTTAGACAATTATTTCATAAATACCTATGATTGCAATTAAAGATGTATTCTCTGAAAAGTGTTACTTTATATTTTACAAGATAAATAAATAAGACAAATTCAGTGTTTTTATAGGAACAATATACTGTAATTCAATCAAGTTACTAATGATTCCAACTTATTTAAAACATTAACTGAAAAATGTATTTTAAAAAAACAGAATACTTGCACATCTTATTCTGATAAGAATGACTGTATTTTCATTGTGTGGGCACTGGATTCAGTAAGTGTACGCTGTCAGTTATTTGTAGCCTGTTTCTTTCCTTATGTAGATCATAATGCAGTGACATGCAACATTAGTAAAGGATTGTGTGGAGGTTTAAGATTATAATGTAAAATAATAATTACCTTTTCAGTCTGTACCATATATTTGCTTTATTACTTTTATTATTTGGATGCATTTTAAATATGTTACAAGTGATAGGCTGTGTGGAAATATTTGGTTGGGTGGGAGGTAAAGTTATCAGAAGAATTTTGCAAAATGAAGCTTACCAGGCAGCTTAGTGTAGCTTCGGGGGATGTTACTTCTGTACAATTGATAACATGGTAGCAATCATTTTGACAGTACTCTGTACGGTTCTGGTTGCCCTACAGTAGGAAGAATATTATTAAATTGGAGAGGGTTCAGGAAAGATTTACTGGGACTTGAAGGTTTGAGCTATAGAGAGAGTCTGGATAGACTGGGTCTTTTTCACTGGAGCATAGGAGCTTGAGGGGTGACCTTTTAGATGTTTATAAAATCATCAGGGACATAGATAAGGTGAACAGTAAAGGTCTTTTCCCTAGGGTAGGGGAGTTCAAACTAGAGGGCATATTTTTAAGGTGAGAGGAGAAAGATTTAAAAGGGATCTGAGGGTGGTTCATGAGTGAAGTGAACTGCCAGAGGAAGTGTTGGAAGCAGGTACAGTTACAACATTTACGAGACATTTCGGTAGTACATGAATTGAAAAGGTTTAGAGGATATGGGCCAAATGCAGGCAAGTGGGACTAGTAGTTTGGGAAACGTGGTCAGCATGGACGAGTAGGATCGAAGGGTCCTTTCCGTGCTGTATGACTTGAAAAATGTCACTAATAAAATGATGCTCTTGTAATTGGTCTGGAATCCAGGTTCATGGTTTACTCATTTTATAACATCATGTTTGGATTGGTGTAAATGCTTAGTTTCATTGGATGGAACCTGCATATTGAGTGTTTTTATTATTGTTAATGTTATTTTAGTAATGTAGATAACATGAAGAAATGAACAATTTTATGGTCATTAGCAGGCATCTACTGTATTAAAAACTTAGTTAGTGGAGTATTAATTTATCTAGAATGCAAATTTTAATCTGCTTTCTGTTCTATCATTTTGTAGTTATGATTCTGGACAAGGACCTGAAGGAAATGAACCGCAATAGTCTGGGAAATATTGTCGTGAAGTGAGTATTACTCATCAATAGTAGCTATTATAAAACACAACTGAGATTATTGTTTAATTTAATTCAACTAATTTTACCTTCCTTTTGTTGTGTAGAATGTGCAAATCTATCCCCATGTATTTACCAAACTTTTAAAATCCAATCTATGAGAGATCATGTCCTTTTCAGGAATGATACGTCATCTTTCTAGTGAGACTATTCAGCTTTGTATGAATATTTTAATTCTGAAGATGTGAACATCCTTCATTGCCCATGAGAAGGTGGTAATGACCTTCTTGAATCCCAACTATTAATGTGGTGGAAGTATTTCCACATTGCCTATCGTTGAAATTTCCAGGATTTTGATGCATCACAATGTAAGGAACAATAATGTATATCCAAATCAAGATGATGTCTAACTTGATGGCAAACTTGGAGGTTTTCCCTGGCAACTGTGTGCCAGTCCTTCAAGATGATAAAACTTGTGGGTTTAGAAGATGCTGTTGAAGATGCCTTAGTGAGTTGCTGTAGTCATTGTAAAAAAAAAAATAGACTTTGTAGGCAAAATAGATGTCAAAGAAACAGGGCACCAATCAAACAGACTGCTTTGTTCAGGATGATGTGTGAATTATTGTGTGCTGTCACAGCTATACTCATCTGATGTCAGGAATGCAATTGAATACTTGACTTTTCCCTGTAGATGGTGAAGATTGGGAGAATTTGAAACTGAGCCACTCAATTCAGAATACTCAGCCGCTCACCTGCTTTTGTATAATTAGCCCAGTTGAGTTTTTGGCCAAAGGATTTTAACTGTGGAAGCATTTATACCCATTATGTATCAAGAGGAGATGGTTTAAGTCCTCTTGTGTTATAGATGGCTATTGCCTGGACCACAATGCTGCATATATCAGTCCCAGGAATTTATCATTTATCAGTCCAGGCAAGGTCTTGCTGCACTTATACATGAAATAGTTCACTATCTGAAGAATTGTGAATGGAACAGAATACTGTGAAGTCATCACCAGATATTCCTATTTATGATGTTTTGTTGCTGGGCAGATCGTTGTTCAATACCTGAAAATAATTGGACTCGGAATGCTGACCTGAGGATTGGTTGTAGCAAGGTCCTGGGATGAAATGTTTTATCTCTAGCAATTGTTCATATAACAAAGTAGTTTAGCAGTTAATTCGGGTTAGTTGATTAGTTAATTTACTGGGTAGATATAATGGAGGGACTGTTGGGTTGAATGAGCTGTAGGACTTGAGTTGTTAAATACGCTTTCTGTGGCCAATTAATAAACTCCATCCACAGAGATAGGTGTCTTGGTTCTCTTTCACTGTTTGGCTTAGAACTGAATTGACATTTGCAGATTGGAAACTAAAAGTTCATTTCAGACTAAAGATTGTAATTGGTGTTCCTTTGGAGAAGAAAGACTGAAACCAAATGCAGTGTGTCAGGATATGACTTCCCACTGAACTTTGTGAAGCGAAACTTCATGATCAGTGGACCAATGAAGTGGATATGTGGACATGGTTATGTCTTCACAAAAACAAAAGAAAGTTTCAACCTTGGCACTGTTGCTTCCTGGAAGAAGCAAGATTCTTTTCTATCCATTCATGGGATGTGGGCACCATTGGCTGGGCCAGTGTTTATCGCTCATTCTTAGTTGCCCTCAAGAAGGTGGTAATGAGTTGCACTTTTGAATTGCTGGTGTAGAAACACTCACAATGCCATTAGGGAGAGTATCCCAGGATTTTGATCCAATAACACTGAAGAAACAGTGAAATATTTCCAAGTCAGGATGTTGAGGGACTTACAGGGGAACTTGCAAATAGTGGTGTTCCCATGTATCTGTTGCCCTTGTTCTAGATGGCATGGTTATGGGTTTGGAAGGTACTTGGTTCTAAGGAACCTTGGTGAATTTCTGCAATGCATCATGTAGATGGTGCATACTGCCGTTACTGAGAGTACAGTTCAACTGAACTGCGTTGGATAGTGGATTTTTGACCACAGAGTGTGGAGTGGATTGCCTAAAATATTATCTAGACTTGTTTAAATAATAAGGACAAAAGCAAGTTTAAGAATTTGAGAGATTTACCTGCTTCAGGTTTGATGTGGATGTGCCCATGTTGGACTGGAGTGGACAAGGTCAGAAATCACATGACACTAGGTTATTGTCCAACAGGTTTATTTGAAAGCAAAAGCTTCCCAGGAGCGGAGAAACTACGCCATGTTCTTCGCAGCCTTCAACACGTTATCGATGACAATGAGCACCTAGCCAAGATCTTCCCCACGCCTCCACTTCTCGCCTTCAAACAATCACCAAACCTTAACCAGACCATTATTCACAGCAAATTACTGACCTTTCAGGACAACATCGACCACAACACAACACAACACAACCCTGCCAAGGCAACCTCTGCAAGACATGCCAGGTCATCAACATGGATACTACCATCACATGTGGAAACACCGTCTACCATGTACATGGCAGATACTCATGTGACTTGGCCAACGTTGTCTATCTCATACACTGCAGGCAAGGATGCCCTGAGGCATTTTATATTGGCAAAATCGTGCAGACGCTACAACAACGGATGAATAGACACACTGCAGCAGTCACCAGATAGGATGTTACCTCCCGGGGGGGAACACTTCAGCGGTGAAGGACTTTCAGCCTCAGATCTTCAGGCAAGTGTCCTCCAAGGTGGCCTTCGGGATACACAACAACGCAGAATCGCCGAGCAGAATCTGATAGCCAAGTTTAGTATCCATGAGGACAGCCTCAACAGGGATCTTGGGTTCATGTTGCACTACAAGGGAACCCAACACACACACATACACCTTACTCATTCACCCACTCACCCACTCACTCCCCTTCTCTCTCTCTCACACACGCACCCACAATCTCCCTCATCCCCCCCCTCTACCCCCCCTCACTCTCACTCTCACACTCTTTCTTCCCCTCTCTCTCTCTCTCCCTCTCCCTCCCTCCCCTCACATGCACATAAATCTAGGAGGTGACTTTGTATTTGCAGGTACATTTTATTTTGTTGAAAAAGTACCCAATTTATAGACAGTCAATATGGCGTTTTATAAAATCATACTTTAGAAATAAAACCAATCTGACTCCAAACTAAAACACGAAAAGACTCTAAACAAGGTCTCACACCTAACATGCATTTCTAACCTAAAATGTCACCTCTTCTTTACAATGATAAAACCTTTAGTTCTCTCAGGACCGTGACTTGAAAGGAACTTGGGGATTTACATATACAAATTAATCAATTAAAACCTTCTAATTGTTTAAAGATTTAATAGTTTAGGTTTGTTTAGTACATCCTCATCAATGGTGTGTACCTTTGATCTCTTACTTATAAATGCTACGTCTGATACTACCTCTCTCACTAACACCTGAAGAAGGACTGAGGCTGTGAAAGCTTGTGTTTTCAAATAAACATGTTGGAATAATAACCTGGTGTTGTGTGATTTCTGACCTGCTTCAGGTTTGGGGATGAGCATCTGCTAAAAAAGAGTGGTGACTCCTTTAAAATAGAATGGGGTAAACCGGTTTATTAGCACAGATGTAGTGTTAAGTGAAGTACTCCTACTGCTCACCAGGCCATCTACGAAAGAGGCTAAAATGAAACTGGATATGGAACACAAGTGGATAATTGTTATTGGGAGGCTGTGGATGTACACTTTATGTAACACAGAGATAATTGGATTCCTTGATCAGGACCTAACTTTATTTAAATCATAAAAATATTAAGCAGGTGTTACTGACATCAGGATCATAGGGATTTAAAGAGGAAAAAGGCAGATTTTCTTAACATTATATTGGCAGCTTACCCTTCCATCTCCTTACAGGTCCCTTCCATCTTCTTAGAGGTTAAATCCTCTAAAGGATGCCAGAGTAAGGGCCAATGGGTAAACTTGTAGAAGAGATCAGCATTAAATGTGATTTATGTAAGAAAAAATAAAGAAGGATATCATCACAGCCTATCATGACTCTCTTATTAACAAGAGCTCTAATAAAGTTGCAGCAATATACTTGAAAGTATGGGATAACAGGGAAAAAAAAAAAATTCTATCTTGCAGTTTGTAGGCATGCAACTATATTTCGTCCCTGTGTAATAACATAGAATAAAGAGAAAAGAGTAATAGTGGACAATGTAATAGAAAAATGGATTGGGGCTGGACGAGAACACTGGCTAAATTCCCAACTGACAATGGGGTGGCATCTTACCAATAATGAATTAAAAACTATGTGTGAAAGTATGAGCATTGGGGTAATAAATACTGCGGTGAAAAGTTACCTTCGAATGGAGGAAAAAAATCATGTGGCAACAGATAAGATGCTTCATAGAATCCTAGTGGACCAACCAAATTGCAGATTAACATCTGACATAGCTTGAGCAATCCATGCAAATTGTTGAGGGCTGCAGAAAGAAGTCTGAAAATTCCTTTGATAATGAGCGATCAATCCCTGGCTTGGGAAAGGACAACAGTTAGTTTCAGAGGAAATGTGCTGAACCTCAACATTGTATAGAGACATCAGAAATTAGCTTTAATCAAGAAACATGATATATTGCAAAACAGGCAAAAAAAAGCAATAAAAATCTGTGTAAAGTGATAGGTAGTGACAGAAAAATAATAATTTTACAAAATGGCAACCAAACAAGCAGGTGATGTAGAACAAATGTGTTTATTAGTTCAATATTGCAGTGAGGGTATTATATTTCTCGGTTAGGGTCCAATTTACTGAAAATAGGTTGTATTCAGTTCAGAGCAGACACCGTAACAGTATAACAGACAGAAACTTGTAGACAAGTTTATGATGCATGCTAATGATGTTCTGTGGTTGGTTCTATAGCATTTTGAGTCGTGTGATAGATTAAAATAGAAAGGGAATTTATAAGTCGGGCTTCAGGAGCCTTTAAATACGGGCATAGACATGAAACAGAATAAGAAGATGTGACTTGGAATCAAGAATCTACGTACTATGATATGACATGCTATGGTCGAGGAAGTCTTGAAATTGAATAAAAAAATTAGAGATAAAATTAAATTTAGTAAAATAAACTCTCGAGTTTGCAGCCTTGGGTGACCCAGAAGGTATGAAACTAGTCCTTTTTTCAATAATTCTAAAGGTGCCAATCTTGTGATGCCTCTTTAAGTTCAGCAGGCTTTATCATATTCTTGTTGAGAACAATAACAAATGTTGGCTGTTGGCTTGAGAAGCTGAGAGAATAAAAAAGGTAGTGAAAAGTACTACAGCATCTGAAACATTGGTACGAGTGGAAACTCTGGATGTAGGGGTGTATTTATCCAATATCTAAAGGAAATCTTATACAAGAGGCAAAAGTGAAAATTTTACCTATAGAATGTTTAGTGGATAACCAATCTCCTTCGAGTAGCGTGCATTCAATAAAACGTGTTGTCGAGAAAATGTTGACAATTGACCTTGCTGGCATAAAGGAAATGTTGTAAAGAGATTTCATAGATAAAGTGAGTTGATGCAATCACCAGCTGTCAGATTGTTTCACACAAGAGATGCGTGCTCCAAGAAATCTTTGGAGAAGGAGTTGGATTGTTTTGTAATTAAACATGTTATTTTTGTTCCTTCAAAGGTAGGACAATATGGGAGGTTGACTGAATAATTTGGAAATGGAAAAAACAGTAACTGTTCAGTAACAAATTTATATAAGACATAGAATTATAAAAAAGTTATTTACTTTTCATTAGTTTTATTTAAGAATTGTTTCTACATCTTCAAAGGCTTTCTTTAAAGACAAGAGGGAAATCTGTTAATATAGCAAGTAGGGTTAAGCAGGTAATTGGGGTTAATAAAATAATTGACTGTAAGATATAAAAGAGAGTCATGTGAGGCTGGGGAATAGACTGTTAATAAACTCTAGCTACAAAGAAAGGTATTTTGGTTTCTATTTCACTGACTTTGATCTAAACTGTAAGGAATCACAGTTATCTTCTATTGCGTTAGGCATGACTAATGAATGGAAAGTCTTTGTGGTGTAATGATAGTACCCTACCTCTTGGCCAGGAGGCCTAGGTTTTAGTCACCTGCTCCAGATGGTAATAATATCTCTGAACAGGTTGATAAGAAAATATCTCCTCCTTGATTCCCAATATCATCAGTTACACAAAAGCTTCTTGGTGCTACTTCAATTCAAATTTAAAGTGCATTAAAGAGTCCTGTTCAAATTTCAATGATCAAGTAATTTATAAATGAATTACCAGGACATTAAAATTAAATTATATTGAGTAAACAGGAGAAGTTTGCAAATTATAATTGACTGTGGTTGATGTACTTCATAAGTTGTGACATATACTGTAAAATAGTAGAAAACTAGTCAATGAAAAAGATTAATTGAATGTTCTGCAATTTCTGTATCTCCAGGAAAATCAATTGAAGTTGCTACATCATAGTTACTGTGAGGACATAACCTGTGGACATATTTTAGTTGTTTTGACAAATACAAGGCATAATCTTTAGTAGTTAGTATTCAAAAGCTCTAGTCACTAAAATAATGTTACAATATGGCTGGAATATAACTGGACGGTATATTTTCAGTTAATTGTGGTTGTGGGCAATGATGTGGAATAAGCGAAGGGGCCAGGGAATTGTTTGACAATCAACATTCAGCTGGCTGCTTGCTTGTTCCGTGCAATGCACAATCTTTCCAATGTCTTTCTAAACTAGGTTGAAGTGTTCCCCACGTAAAAGGTATAAATTTTGAAATTGACTGTAAGGGTAGTGTCATAATAGTGCAAATTTTCTAATTTTTCTCATGGAAGGTGCGCTTTGCACATATGAAATGAGGAGAGTTCAGCCAGTTTTGTGTGGAAATGTAAAAGTGGTTGAATTTCACTTTTTAAGACTTTAGAGTTTGAACTTCAGAGGGTTGGAATCCTAAAATAAAACACTTAAAATATTTTCATTTTTGCATTTTTGAACATATTTAATGGCAGCATCTTGATTACTGTTGCAGTTATGAACACTCTTACCTACACTGTCATGTGTGATGAGAAATTACTTCTGGAATTCAGTACCCAGAATACAGTGGATGTCAGGACATTAAGTAAATTTAAGAAGATAGACAAATTCCTACTTAGTAATAAGTTGAAGAGAGTGTGATCAGGAAGATAGAGATGAAGCGAAGATAAGATCAGCCATGATTGTATCAATTGGTAGAGCAGGCTCAAGAGGCTGAATTGCCTACTTCTGCTCCTAGTTCTTATGTGATCATGCAAACTACCATTGGATATAGTAATGGATTTTCTTAGTCTAATTGAAGCTGGCCTCCATAATCTTGTTCACATGATAAACATGGCCACAACCACCATGAACTTACATGCCTCAGGTTCATTTCAAGCTATTAAAGAGATACAGACAATCTAAATCAATTTTCAAAGCACAGTCGCATTGTTTGCCAGGGTAAGTTTAAACAAAAATCATTTTCATTCATGGAACACTGGGAACAGAAGTTTTCCAATTTAACTTAAAACTGCAGTTTGTCCATATTGCAGGATTCCCAAAATCAGAACGTTATTAACAGCACCTTTATAACTATCCAGCCTCCTACTTATAATGTCATGACCACCTTATACCAATTTACCAATACTCACATTGTCAGCAATAAAAAGGAGGAACAGTAGGACAGTGTTTATTTCCCAAGTGATTATGCCTTGAATTAAGATCACTCACCATGTCTGATACTTTTGAAGGAGACGGTAGACTGAAACAAATTCTTCAATGAGTCTAACTTTATATTCAAAAAAGGCTTTTTCGTATTATGCATGCTGTAGAACACTCTCCCATAACTTCTACCTTATCATATTTTAAGCAGATTTTGTCTGACTCTACTGAATATCTGTTATAATCTTTGTATTGTGAAAATACCTAATTATTGTTTTGAAAGAAAAACTGAAATGTTCTCCTTGTGCCTTACTATTGATTTGATGTTAGAGACAACATTGTTATTGAGCCATATCCACCCAAGTTGAATTTACAGAGGGCAGAGGTCCAGACAGGGCAACCGTTCTTCCTTGTGCTTCCAACAGAAGACCCTCCAATGTTGCATGTGGAAATTACAGCTACAAATCATGTTTATGTAGTGCCTTTAACATAGTGAACTGTCCCAAGGTATTTCAAAGCATTTTCAAAAGAACTTCATATTGAGCCCCATAAAAGATACTTGGATAGATGCTCAAAAATTTGGACAAAAATGGATTCTTTGTGAAGCTTATTAAGGAGAATTGAAAGAAAGAGAGATGATGAAGTTTAGCAAGGGAATTCTAGGGCTTAGCTTCTTTTCATTTGATAGCATTGCTGTCACTTGTGACATGATTAACATTGGGATGCTCAAGATGCCAGATTGGGGAAAAATTGATATCTCGGTGGCTTTCAGTGCTGGAGGAGATGACAAAGATTGGAAAGGAGTGATGCCATGGATAGATTCAAAAGCAAAAATGAGAATTTTTAAACTAAAGTGTGCGGGAGTCAATGTACAGTGATGAGATCAAGGCTGATGGGTAAATAAGGTTTTGGAATAAATCTTTAGCTCGGGTTGTGGGTGTTGAGGTTGGTTGGCTCGCCGAGCTGGTTTGTTGTTCCGCAGACGTTTCGTTACCGTGCTTGGTAACATCCTCTTGCAACCTCTGATGAAGCGTCAGTGTGTTTTCCCACCTGGTTTTTAAACTCTGGGGTCTGTGGTAAATGGGTAAATGGCATGACATAAGCATATACAGAAAGCAGAGATTTGGTGACTTCAAGTTTGAAGAGGCTAGAGTTGGAGGACTGGCGATAAATGTCTTAATATAGTTAAGTCTGGAGTTGATAATAGGTATGACTGAGGGGTTCAACAGCACTTAAAATGAAGCAGATGTGGAGTCAAGTGATAATACGGAAATGGAAATAAGCTGTTTCAGTGATGATGTGGATGTGTGGTCAGAAGTTCATCTGAGGTTAAATGTGACACCATGATTGTGAACAGTCTGTTTCAGCATCAAACAGTTGCCAGGAAAAGGGCTGGAATTAGTGGTTAGGGAATGGATATGTGTTGTGTACTGAAGACAATGGCTTCTGACTTTCAGGTAGTTTGTTGGAAAATGGTATGCTCATCTTGAACTGAATGTCAGACAAACAGTCTGAGAATTTAGAGAAGTGGAGGGAGGGATCAGGAGAAGTGGGTAAAAGGTTGAGTTTAGTGTCACCAGTGTATTTGCGGAAGATGATTCTGTGTTTTTGCATAATATCACTGAGGGGCAGCATATAGATGGGAAATAGCAAAGAACCAAGGGTATATCCTTGGGAGACAGCAAAGGCCATTGAGTGGGAGTGAGAAGACAAGCCTGATATGTAGGATTTAAACAGGGGTTCGGAGAAAGATGGGCATGGATTTGGAGGGTGTCAACATTTTCAAAGACATTGAAGACAAGATGGTAATTTGTCTGGATGGAGTGGTCAAAAATTGGATTTTTTGAGGAATGAAGGCAAAAATGAAGTATAATACCTCAGGAAGGAGAAACATTAACAATGTCAACTAACCAGGCAGTCAGGAGGGAATGTTGGGTAGACAACTCTTCAATGGGAATAGGGGTGAGGGCATGAATAAAAATCTATAAAAATATGCAAGTTTTGATTCAGGACAGGGAAAGTCTTGGAGGAAGCTTGGTATGTTTGGTTTGAGGTGACAGAGGCAGCTGACCAATGGTCTGAATTTTAGTGGTAAGAAACTCCATGAGGTCCATTTGATGGATGTGAGGCAAATGTTCTCTGACATTCTCCATTAATTTGTATTCTTCTTTCGTAAAATTCTGTAACTAGCAACTTCCTCACTAACTGAGTGTTATTTAGTTGTACTGTATCTGACTAATTTGACATTTCAAGATAAAACTAGTTTAATTTGAAAGAAACTGGAAAAGTATCAGAGTTGAATGTGCAATGTGGGTTCACTGAAAGGCCTGGATATCAATGTCTTCATGGGGGCACTGCCATTTGTATTAAAACAAATCATGTTCAGTTAAGTTGTAGCATCCAGTTTATTAGCTTTTATAATGCTATTTTTAATTAACCTTTATACTGCATCTAAGGGTATATTTTTGAATCCTGGCATTAAAGTACCATAGATAGAACAAACTGCTTCCTTGTCAAATTATATTTTTAAGCTGTTTAGACTAGCAGTTTTAGAAATCATGTTTATTAAGGAAAATCTTTAAGTAGTCTAATTGCCAGTACAAATCGAAACACTGCAATTCTGTTGAAGGTGCCTCCAACCGATAGAGACATGATTCCAACATTAGTCCTCAATGGAAGCATGCAGCGTTAGATCTACTGCATTTTGGCCACAGCTGGGAAGTAGATATCATTCACTGATGTTTGGGATTGTTCAATGCAGGTTCCAAAAATTTGCAAAGGTGATTAGGTGCCAAAAAGTCAGACTTTTTGGCAGTGGATGCAGATGTTCACTGATGCTGCATATTTACTTCACACACTACTGTCCTTATTTTAACAATATTGTTTCCTTTAAGGTTACCTTTACCTCCAGGTACGCTGGCTACACTTTGGGAAAATGATAAGCTGTTCAAGGAGCTTTACTTCACTAAATATCCAGTAAGCATGATACATCAGAAACATTTTCCTCTTACTATGAGTACAATCTGCATGCAAGATGAGCAAATTCTTTTGCGTCAGTGTTTGAAATATTTTCTATTTTTGACATCTGGAGAGACATTTTGACACCACTTAGTGAGCTTTGACTAAGTCATCAGAAACTGCCTGGAGTCTTAACCTGAGGCTTGTATGAGTCAGCAGAATTGCTGCTGCAGAACCACAATGTAATCTGGAGTTTCCACAACCCTGAGCATTGTCAGACTACCTGACTGTTTCTCTTAATGCCAAGAATCATTCCCTCCAGAATGTATACCTATTTTTCTGGATCAATGTGCAGCTGCTAACAGGACTCATAAAGATGGGCGGAGGTAATGTTTTTGCCCATTTGTTAGTCTTTTCATAAACAATACAATTTTTAAAAAAGATGGATTTGAACAATATTCTGTACTCAGTTAATGTATGGTTCAAGGAAAGAATTGATTAGTTTTTTGACAGAAATGCAGATCCAGATCTAAATATTGTGTTGTTTGAATAATTAATTTCATGGCATGGGGTGAACTGACATTTTTTCAAAATGGCATGGCTTGTTTTATTAGAATATTGTTGACTATTTAGAATTTTGTGAACTTTCTCAGCTGCTGTGGTGCAGTTGTCACAACTATCAAAGTGTGAACAGTGTTTCCAGTCAGGTTGTTGGATGTGGATTGGCCTGAAGTCTTCTCACTGAGATGAAAGCTCTTGACTGTTTCTTTTTCAGCTTTTTAGTTTCAGAGCATCAACCAGGCATGGAAATGCCTCAAGATAAATATTGTTGAATTAACTGCGGAGGTACGCACTTTACCAAGTGCCCTCTTCACTTGTATATAACTGTATATAAAGTAGCATCTGTAAATAAAAATGGCACAGCATATTAACTTTTGGGAAGTTGGGTTGGGCATTCTCTCCAATTTCATGGTTCATATATTTTCCATTGCACCAAATAAATTTAATAGCATGGAATGGAGGTTAATAGAGGCAGATATTAAGCAAACAATGTAATTATTTTCTCTCAAAATAGTCATTTAGTGCTACAGAAGTTGAGCATTGTTGAAAAAGGGACACATTTTGTCAAAGCTGTTTTCCTCTGCCTGCCTTTCATTTTGACTTAATTCTTCAGAAGGTGACAAGAGGGCTGCAGAGATGCTTGGTACAGCACACCAGCTGTATATAAATTTTGCGATATTTATCAGGGAAGTTGCAGTGATACGAAATAGTGACACTGGGAGTTATACTGAACAGGCAACTATAAAATACGAAAGGTACAGGAACAGTTGAAGTAAACACGTAACCATGATTTTAATCCTTTCCCTACCTGTCTACCCAGGGTTACTATGATACTATGGATGCTGGCTATATGGATAATGATGGCTATTTGTACGTCATGTCACGGGTGGATGATGTAATTAATGTGGCAGGTCATAGGATTTCAGCTGGTTCTATTGAAGAGGTAATATTATTTTCACAGCTTTTATCCCCATTTTATAACCTTCCTTTCTCCCAAAACTCTTCTTCCTGCGCAAAGATAATCCACCATCTTGTCTACCTCTAGGAATGATCCTCAGAACTTCTGAGGAAGGGTCACTGGACCTGAAATTTTAACTCTGATTCCTCTTTACAGATGCTGCCAGACCTGCTGAGCTTTTCCAGCAACTTTTGTTTTTGTTTATGAATATGAGACTTGTCATGGTACAATATCTTTCCTCTTCCCTCTGCGTAAAACGGCATCTGATGATTTAATGGTCAACACACTTTGTCACCAATTCCTTCTGTTTAAATCTAAATTCAATAACGTGAAATGCAAGATCTGTTTTTAAAATACTGGCCGTGAGTTACCAAAGAAAAATGAACAATTTACTAGATATGTTTACTGCTGTTCTTGCAGGCTATTATCACTCATCAAGCTGTAACAGACTGTGCCGTTGTAGCCCTCGAGGATTCTGTCAAGGGGCATGTTCCAGTAGCTTTATGTGTTTTAAGGACTGGTGAGATCATTAATTTTACACATTCAATAATGTTGTACCTAACATTAAAAAATAAACCTTTATCACATTTTAACTCAAGAAACATATATACCAGGTGTGACTGAGACATTCGAGGAACTCACTGAAGAGATTATTAAAATTGTTCGCGACTCCATTGGTCCAGTTGCTGCTCTTAGGAAAGTGGTCTTTGTACCCGTGTTACCAAAGACTCGTTCTGGCAAGACACCTCGTTCTACACTTTCAGCAGTTGCAAATGGCAAGCCTTACCAAGTATGTTTGTGTTTTATTTTATTTTATAAAGCAGTGCATTTAAATTTAAAGCTGGCACCTTTTGGGTTGTCATTAATATAATACTTTTATTTGTGATACCTTCAACATTCACACACTTTGCCTTTTCTTGGAGGCTCCTAGCCTCTGCAGCTTATAGTATGTTTTAGCACCGAGGAAAAGTTAGGTAATATCATGGTTGCAAGCACTAACAGTCACAAAGCTGGATTCAGTGCTGTATAGTACTATGTAATGTCAAAGTTACACTTTTCCTGTCGTGGCCTCCTCTACATCAGGGAAACCAAGTGGAGGCTTGGGGACCGCTTTGCAGAACACCTATGCTCGGTTCGCACTAAACAACTGCACCTCCCAGTTGCAAACCATTTCAACTCCCCCTCCCATTCCGCAGACGACATGTCCATCCTGGGCCTCCTGCAGTGCCACAACGATGCTACCTGAAGGTTGCAGGAACAGCAACTCATATTCCACTTGGGAACCCTGCAGCCCAATGGTATCAATGTGGACTTCACAAGCTTCAAGATCTCCCCTCCCCCTACTGCATCCCAAAACCAGCCCAGCTCGTCCCGGCCTCCCTAACCTGTTCTTCCTCCCACTTATCCCCTCCTCCCACCTCAAGCCCCACCCTCATCTCCTACCTACTAACCTTATCCCGCCCCCTTGACTTGTCCGTCCTTCCTGGACTGACCTATCTCCTCCCTACCTCCCCACCTACATTCACCTTTACTGACTCCATCCCCACCTCTTTGACCGGTCTGTCTCCTCTCCACCTTTCTTCTCCTCTTTCCATCTCCTATCCACCTCCCCCTCTCCCCATATTTATTTCAGAACCCCCTTCCCCTCCCCCATTTCTGAAAAAGGGTCTAGGCCTGAAACGTCAGCCTTCCTGCTCCTCTGATGCTGCTTTGCCTGCTGTGTTCATCCAGCTCTACACCTTGTTATCTCAGATTCTCCAGCATCTGCAGTTCCTACTACCTCTACACTTAAAGCATGTGCCAGCTCTTAATGTGGCAAACACATTACATGTACATCAAGCAAATAGACAGTGTTGAAAATCAGAGGGGAGCAGACCCTACTGGTGTAAAGGGAAATTGCAGTCAGTCAAGGAATATCACCCAGGCATCAAGGGGCTGGTCCAGTTCTATTCCATGGAGTTAGCTATGGTCAGTCAGGTCCACTGTCAAGTTGAAACTGAGGATCTGGATCTTTGCAATCTAGGAATGGGCCACAGTAGGTCCTACAGGTCAAGTGTGTACAATTTGAGGTTTACAGCTGATTTGTCAGGATGCTGTGCAGATACTAGTTCAGGGGCTAGGTCACTTTTTACTGCAATGAGACAAGAGGGTAGATTTATTACGATGTATGTGGATAGGAAGAGTAATGAGTTGTCGCCAGTGAGTGAGTAGGAAGCATGAAGGGCAGGAATACTTAGAAATTTGGGAGAATGAGGAAGTGAGTGTTATTGAGTGGACATGATGCATGCAAACATGTGTTGTGGTCCATGAGAATTGGTACGATGTGTCTGCAGTGCTAGAGTTGGTGCAATTCGTAGCATTTTGAATACGAAGTAGCAGAAAGAATATGATGGTTCTCTACCCTTGCAGAGCACAGAATATCTGTGCACACCTTCTTCCTCCACTGCTGTGCATTGTGTTTTCCATGGGAAACAGCACTGATCCGGATCGCTGTCTGGGTCCAGGACTGGCTGTTGCTGGTGTCAAGCTCCCTTTTGCTGGTAAGCAGGATATAACATTAACCCTCCGCTTATCACTACCTTCCTCTCAGCCAGCCTATCCACCAGCATCACTAATTCCCTGTGGGTGAATAAATGAACTAACTTTCCTTTCTGGGCCACAATATGAATGTAGAGACTCAAGCACAACAAAGAAAGCTAGTTCCTGGCTTACAGCATCTGGAGTAATGGAGGTGCTAGCAGGGTGAACATTGGGATATTCCATTATTGGTGAATCTTTCCACTTCTCTTGCCAAACAATTGCATGAGACAGACAAGGGATGAAGAGTGGAAGGTTGCATGAGCAAAGTCATCCTGAGCCACGGCAGACTGGGCACCAAAAATCTCACTTGAGAAAACACTTGTGTGAAAATGGAAAAATTCAATCCTTATTTATTAATGAACAAGGAGTGATATTAATTAATCCACTTGTGTTTTTGGAAAAGTTCCACATGAGGAATCTTTGGCTGTTTTGTTGAGGTTTGATGCTACAACTCTTCTGTCTTTAAATTTAATGTGTATTTCTGTGAGGCAGACCCTGATTAAAATATAAAAGATAGAAGACTAATAATAGCATAGAAAGGAAATTGATCCACCCAGTTTCTAACGAAACAAAAACAAACTATTATTTGTAAACTGAAAATTCTAACAAATTGAACCTCATTAAGAGATGTGTAAGGACTTAGATAAGTCCTAGCTGAGTAGTGGCAGTAGTTAAGTCCAGTCACTCAGAACTGGTAAGATTGAAGAAAACGGAGTACAGATGCAGAAGGTAAGGACAAGTTGCTGCAGCTTTTTCTGTTAGTGGAAGATAACATTGGTTGGTCTATTCCATTCAGATGAACACAGACATATAATATTTTTGGCAGAGACCAGATCTGTTGAACTTAGATTGATTGTAAGCTGCTGTTAGCTGGGGATCACATTCCTGAACTGTTTGGTGAAGAATACAGTGTTTGTAGGATTTCGAGTGAGCATGAACAGCAAAATGTGAGTCGACTGTGGAGCCAATTCATTATGTCTGTCTTGGTTGTATCTACCTTCTAATGTGCAATTTATAGTTCTTTATTTAACCAAAATTTACTTGTTAATTCATATTTAACTCATGATAATTCTGGATCTTGCAGTATAGGAGAGATAGTATTTAATGTTAACTTTATTGACTCATTTTGTTTTTCAAACCATGGATGTGGATCTACTAGTAAACAACTGGAATTTTGGTTACTTTAAAATAAAGCTCCTGTTTTCTATGAGATTGTAACAGTATACTTCCAAGCCAGAGAATAACACACAGAGCCCGTCACAAAATGTTGAATTGAATGTTTGATTTTTAAAAAAATTATAGACACTCACAAACCATTCCTGCCAAATTCGGGCACCTGCCTATTCATTACAATCAGTCAATACCCTCCCCTCCCTTCAATGTTATAGACGTAACTAATTTCCCAATAAATGAAACCCCACATTCTTTACCAATGGCTGAGGACCTACATCCCATTACACCAAATGTCACATTCTAATTCCACAGTTCTGTCACATGCCATGTTTTCCCTCTCATCATCACAGCATGCCAATACAAGTGGCATTGAGGAAAATCATTCCATTAATCTATAAAGTGTCAATTTGGTGAGTCTTTTGCATTGTTAGAAATCCTGGACCTGCTTTAACATTATACTCTTGTACTTGGGGTTAGAGGTGCGAGTTCTGAGGAAAGACTGCAGACACTTTGGCTATTTATACTTGAAATAAATTCGGTTGACAAATCGCTGGAATAATTGTTAGATCCTGATGGCTATGGCTGTGGAAGCAGTTTAAAGCTCCTCTGGATTAATCAATTTAAATAAGTTGAATATTTAGTGCACTTGAATAACACTTCCTATTGTAATTCGGAACTCAAATGCTACTTCACAGGACTGTTTGTCACATTTTTAAATGTTATCTATATCTTGTCAGTTTTTTATTTTTTTTTTGTTACTTCACTACTAATGCAGCAAAGGAATTCACAAAATTACCAGACTGTATTTGACAGATATATTTAAAACGTAATAGTCAATATCTTTTGGTTTTTTTCTTATAAAATAGCAGAATATAATTCTTCCTGAGCTGTTTGCCTTAAAAACGGGGTTAAAGTTGTTCTGATAATTTAACTGATTTTAATCATATGCTACTACTGTTAATGGCTAACGTTATTTACCTTCTTGTATAGATAACAACAACCATTGAAGATCCCCGTGTTTTCTCAGAAATAGAAGCAATCTTGAAGCAGAGAAAAATTACATCTTAACATTCAATCCCCTCTTATTATCACTTTTGTAAGTGGTGATCAGCAATTCCAAGTCCATATAGAAACTACATTCAGAGATATGCCTAAGCTGAATTTTTTAATTTCTGTCTATGTTTAAAACTTTATAGGACACAACAAACATTTATTTCTGTAGTGATGTAACTTTGAAAGGGTCAAATACAGTATATGTTGGCATATTGTTGGAAATTTAAGTTATACTGAAAGTATTTTACTTATTGGTTTTCTTTGAGTTATTATCTCAACTATAATTAAATGGTCATACATATCATGAAGGTAATACACAATCTGCACATTGCTAACTGGAGTTTTCCACCTTGTTTCCTCAAAAGAAAATGAATAAAGTTCAATTTCCAATTAAACATATTCTAGACAAAATATATATTTAAAATACAACTTTTGTACAAAGGTAGCCTTTTTTCAATTGTAAGAACAATTTTAAGACTTTGTTCAGATATAACAAAATCTAACACAGAATTATTAGCAAAAATTTCATACAATCACTACCATGCAACCTGGAGCAAAATTGGAATCATTTGTTTCCATAAAGAAATGCTGGAAATGGTGTTATTTTAGGTTTCCAATCATAAGAGAAAACTTGTTAGCGAAATTCATGTAAAATGATCCTTCACAGTGGTTAGATGTCCTGGATAATCCAAGAAATTTACAAAAGGAAACAATCTTTTAAAATGCCTCCTCTTTGGTGCATTTGCTTGCTTGAGTTAAAAATTATTTTACAGCCTAGTTATCACAACAGGCAACAAAACTGTTGAACTTTCTTGTGAATATCTGTTGTATCTGTACAGCCTAACTTTTTAAAATTATGAATAATACTTCTACTTTTAGATTATGTTAAAAGTCATTATTAGTTATAGCTGTCATTTTCATTCATGAATTAAGACAAGAAGCCATTACTGCAATTGTTATCTCTGAAACCTAAGGTGATTTCAGATCTAATGATTTCATATCATGATTTTGCAACTCTCTTCTGTGTCATATCTTTGGCCAAATAATTTGTTTTAAGCATCTTGTGTTCTTATCCATTTTGCAGAACCGTCATTTCTGAAATTCTTTATTTAATATCTTTCTGGGCTGAGAAGTTGTGTATTTCACATTTAAACATCTGTTTGTAATGCTAGAAACTTTTTTAAAATCAAAACTCAAGAAGAGTTTCGCTATCCTGCATAATTTTATATTAACTGCACCAACTTGTAAAATCTCCTTAGATAGATTAGTGTTCAATTTTGTTTGATTCTCCTGTAAAGTGTGGTGGGAACTTTTGATAGACTAAAAGTACACTTTAAATGGCAGTTGTCAGAAATGAATTGTACTACTACTGTATGTTATTAGACTACTGATGCAAAAATTACTCTGCGCTTTATAAATCAACAAAAAAATCTGATTCTCAGTATGAGACTGAAGGGTGGATATCTACCTGTTCCCACTCAATACACAAGTAAAATTTAGGACACACTATGGCAACCTCTAACCTCATGTTCAGAAAGGTAGCAACCTGGGGTAGAGGAGGACTGTCATTTTTATGAAAAATACTTCTGTTTGATTTATTTAAATTATATGGCTATTCATTCTAAATTCTTTTTATTCAGAAGTGCATACTTTATCCATTCATTTTTAAATATAGTTATTATAGACACTCAGTTCAAAATGTTGCATTGGCCTCTCATATGTACCTTTAATTCATCTAGTATTTTTGGGGTAGGTTATTTTGGAGATTAATCAAACAATTTTGCATTCCCTTACCTTATTATAAGTTGAAATATTTAAGGTAGTTTTTTCTTATGTATCTAAATGGAAAATTTAATGTCCAAATCAAGGATGGTTTATTTTATTTGAATTTGGTAAATAATAAACATGTCAGGTTTCTGTCAAACCAAGCAGATTTTAGTTATATGATAAACAAAATTGAATTTTTACTGCACATTAAATTTTAAATGAAGTATGGTAGATTATCTGCAGCTTGCCCTAATGTTGTAAAATTACTTCTTTTTCATTACAGCCCCAACATAAGCAACAATTTAGATTCATTGGACAGTAGTTGCTATTTGTAAATAGCAGTTGACTCTAAATATGGACAAAAAATTAATGTTCATTTGACTCATTTTATTCTTTGCATACCTTATCATCTGAGTTTACATATCAGTATAAAAGTAAAAAAACATGGAATTTTTTTTGTTATCTAGCCTGGTGATCTAATTTTCTAACAAATAAAATGTGAAACCTAAGCTATTACGAAATTTACCCCTACCCCCACAATAATCTGACAGAGCTGTAAAGCTTCAGCACATGAAATTTAAATAAATCGTATTGCAGGCATAACAGCAGTTTGCAAAAGGTGCATTAAAATGAGTTACTGACAGTTGGATTAGTTTTCTGTATTATTTTGAAGGAGAAAGTAAATTGTTTTTAATAACAATACTATTTCAAGAACTATACAAATAAAGACAAACCATCAACAACAAAATCTTAACAACTCACCCTTTTGCAGGTAGCTTGAAGCCTTAAATTGGCAGAGAATATATGAAAATTTTGCCAACATAATTAACCTGGATAAAAGAATAATCAGCGCATTTAGTCTGAAGCCACAACATGGATTCTTACTGAAACAGCATCTTGAACATCTTGTATCATTTACAAAATGTACTTCTGCAACAGCTCCTTTGACTGTAACTTAGGTGGGTCAGTAAAAGTGTTACGGAGTTGGACCCCATTAGCATGCTGGAACCAATGGACTTCAAGCCACAAGCCATTGTGCCAGTGGTGCCAGACTGCTTTCTGCTGCTTGACATTTGCAGGTCTGCTCAGAAAACCTGGAGTCAGTTTATCAAACATTATGTTATAAATAACCATCAGTTTTCTTCTGAAAGCTGTCCATCAAAGTCCTCATTTGAATCCTCTCAAGCAGGACTATTGTGTGACTTTATCATCTGGTGAGCTGGTGTTCTTTGTCCATTGCTTGGGTAGAGTGCAGTTTCTGCCTTAATAGCTTAAAGTA
Source organism: Rhincodon typus (assembly GCF_021869965.1). Taxonomy (NCBI): domain Eukaryota; kingdom Metazoa; phylum Chordata; class Chondrichthyes; order Orectolobiformes; family Rhincodontidae; genus Rhincodon; species Rhincodon typus. The sequence continues at coordinate 37,516,062 of NC_063349.1, forward strand.
ATGATTCTGACACATTTTCGATTGAAGGATCCCTTTCGAAAGGGATTAGTATTCATGTATGCTGCGCATCCCCTCTCCCCTCACAAACCACACCTGAATTATAATACCATAATTAAAAAGTGTTCCATCTAAAGAGTGGACAACATTTTTAAGAAAATGGCTATTTACTTATAGGTGTCTACGTCTCACTGCAGTTTGTCTATCTTTGGCAGAATTGCAGAGAGATCAGCACATTTAGTCAGAAGCCATAACAAAGACTTTTACTGAAACAGCATCTTCAACATCTTGTACAAGTGTTCGGAAATCAGAGCGCAGAAGTTACCACTTTGGAAGCAAGGGTGTGGTGGGAGACCATAATTGTGGGAAGAACACAGCACTGAGTCATCAACAGCTCCTTGAGAGAACAGAATCCTAAGAAAGTATGAACTTGGAAGGAGTAGAAAATTAGAAGCAACAGATTGAAGAGAACAGGAGGTCAGAAAAAGTAGCATTATACAGATAGCCAGGACATCACAGATGAATGGGAGAATAAAACCTGGAGAAAATGGGATCCCGGATTGAGCAAACACTAGTAAGGAGTGGGAAGATGGAGATAACAGGGGCACAACTGAACAAGAGGAGAGAGAAAACAGGAATATAAAGAGGCAAGGAATGTTTAGCGAGTCTAGCACAGGATGTGTCAAAACTTGGAGCAAGCAGGAGGCAAGAGAGAGCAAGCAGACAGGAAGATCAGTAGTTGGAGAAGGTAATAGAGGAGCAGGAGTTTAAGAGTCCTAAGGGACCAGAGCATGGCAAGATGAACAGAACATGCCTCCAAATGCCACTTTACTTTTCCTTTGACCAATGTAGCTCGGGCAGTCACCTATTATTGCTGCCTGTAAAACGATTGTTGTAAAATGCTTGGGGAAAGTTGGAGATCAATCCTAAGGCTATCTGTGGCTTGCACATTATAAGAGCTTTGAGGTAAAAGAAAGAAGTGAGATGATATGAGGAGGATAAAGTGTGAGCCTACTGTTAACTTTGGTTACAGTGCCAGAGCAAGCCACTACTTCACACATGACTGCTGTATCTATGTCAACAACCATGTCGTTGTTTGGGGTTAAGACTTGCAGCCACGTCTCACCTGCCCATTAAGTGCAACTGTGGAAAGTGTGTTTCTATGTGTAATGCCATCTGTTCGGCTAGCCAGATCAGTCATGATCATACTGAATGGTGGAGCAGACTTGAGGGGCCATATGGCCTACTTTGGTTTCTCTTTCTTATGGTGACAGGCATAGATGAATAGCAGGTAGTACATACAATCTGAGATACATATATGTGGCTTGCTGCAGTGTGTTTAAATTTGAGGGTGCAGCGAATCTTGTGTTAACAGGAAGAGTCATGACTTCTGGAGATTGTAAGTAGGTGAGTTGTGGGATGTGGTGAATTGAGCAGTGTCTGAGGTTAGTGATATAATGAGAAAGATATGGCATGTGAAGTTGCATTTACCTGACCACTTTCGAGGGGTTGTGAACTTCTTTAAGATTTTGTTCGTATTCCTGGGGCTAGATTCTTTAGATTGAATACCAAATCACAAAATTTGTCTGCAGAGATTCATGGTTCCCTATGAGTAAATCACATCTATTTTTCTGTCTTCCTGTGTTAAGGCCTTATTTTGTATTCATGGTTTTGTTGCATATCTCCAGAGTGATGCAGAGATGACACTAGTTCTAACTCTGGAATAGGTTTATTTCTAGTTGTTTACAATATCTGAGCCATCATAGGATTTTTCTCAATAGCTCAGAATCCAAGTCTGTTTTGCTGGAAACTTCAGTGGTGTCAGGTTAACTCTTACCTTCACTCACAGGTTTAAACAATTAAGTAAGTCTACATGATCAGTGAACAAAACATCTTGCAGCACAGTTGTAGTGTCCCTACCTCTGAACCAGGTGGACCAACTTCAAGTTCCCCTTCTCGACGTGTGTAATAACATCTCTGAACAGGTTGATTCAGAAGATATCTAGATCTGTGGACAAAGATGCTTGCGGCACAGTGGTTGTATCCCTACCTCTGTGCAAGAAGCTTGGGTTCAAGTCTCAACTGCTCCAGACCATCTCTTGGCCATCTCTGACCAAGTTGTTTAGGAAATATTAAGTGAAAAGACTAATATAAATTGAAAAGTTCTGTCCTGTGATGTCACTTTTGAATGTTTACCCAGTTAAAATTACCTTTTAGAATGATTTCTAATGGCTTCTTCAACTGCAAATGCATTTTTTCATTAAAGGGTGGAATCTGGCTTCAGGTAGTGCACAATAATTTTACTTGTGTTACCTCTTTTAAAATTCACGCAGGGAACAATTCAACAGCACATCTAGTATAAGCTGCAGGCTACAAAGTTTGTGGGCTACCTGCATTAAAGGAAATAACTGCATGGCAATCCTTCAACATGACCTACAGAGTTGTTTTTGGGCGAAGTCTAATTTCATGGCCTAAATAGCTAGAAAGGATATTTTAAAATTAAACTGTAAATATTTTCTTGAGTTGCTAAGCTGAACGACTATAGATTGCAAATCAGCTGTCCAACCAAGATAACCAATGTAGACCGACTGAGGTGACAATGAAGGACTGTCCTTCTCAACCTGTCCTCTTGCCTGAGGTGTGGTGACCCTCTGGTTAACCAATTATCAGTCATCTCTCTCTAACGAGAGAAGCCCTCTGATCTGCTAAGACTATGGCAACTCTACCTTTTAATGTGAAATACTACTGTTTTATGCAAGGCTTAACCAGAAGGTGTCCCAAAAATCTTTCTTGCAACCAACTCTGTTTGTCTGAAAATTGACTACTTGTCAGGTCTGAGGCCAAGAAGGGTTGGAAATATGCTTCAGTGCATTTTCAGGCTCCTTTTCTGGAGAATAAACATGCAGGCCCATTAATGTGTGCACAAATGCAAAATAAATTCGAGGTAAGTGCAACCCTAGCCATGTTTTCCATGATCTCTCCTCATTGAACCTTGAGTGAGAGACTGCTGTTGAGTATTTAAATGTTTACTAAGGGGATCTCAGACTATTTTTAAAGAAGAGTTGACAATACAAGATTAAATACTTTCTGCCCATTTCCTGGTGAACTTTATATAAAATAAAACTGCTCAGCAATAAACCAATCTGAAATTGCCAGTTCTCTTATATAGACAGCATAAACAGAACATTCATATGGAAAATAGAATTCTAATTGTTCAACACGATGCAGTAAGTGTTCAATTTGCTTTTAAGATACACAGTTATAACAGACTATAGTGATCTTAACTTGGAAGGAATTGGTTGCTCAAAAGTGGGAAAATATTCTGAGAGTCTTGCTGTAACTCCGTTAGAAACCCTTAAGAAATAGTGCAAATAGCTTATTGAATTCCTTTGTATAAAGAGCAGTTGAACAATCCACTTCATATTGGTTCGTTGAAGTGACTTTCGAAACAGCATATGACAGTAGTACTCTTTATTGACAGTGCAAAATAACTATATCACCATTAGCTTTGACTGAAATCAGGCAGTAAACAAATCTGGAACTAAACAAAGTGTTTGATCATACAGAACAGCAAAGAGAAATAACTAAAGGACAATAAAGCTGAAGTCAAAGTAGCTGTAGCTTGCACCTAGAATATTAATGCGATCACAATATATCTCAACCGTTTTTTACAATTAAAGTGTAACAATATAACAAATAATACTACGTCAGACAATAAATCTGATCAGATTGCTAACACTTTGTATGTTTTTTTGCATAACACTGTCTTTCAGTTGCTTTGTCTAATAAAGTGAATTTAACAGTACAAAGTCTTTACAAGGCAAGCTTGGCAGAAGCTTGCAGACAATTTGAGAGAATTCAACAAATGTCAAGTTATAAAGACTGAAGATTTATTCTAAGTGGCAACACCAAATATACTTGGTTGGAAAATTTTGCTCACATCTTGAGATCTTAATAGCACAATTCTGATGAAAGCTGAAGAATAGAACTCGGTCCATAAGTCAAATTAGTATTGGCTTGAAGAATAGGATCCAGGAACAAAGTCTGCCATCATGGCTTGTAAACAGCAGTTTGGTATTGTACCATCGCAATGCTTTTCTGCTATCTGTATACAGACTCATCACTTTAAATAAGTCCACAGGAAAGTTTTTTTTTCTGAAATGTAAGGTTTTCAGATGTTCAAATCTGAATTGTGGCAGGATTCCAGCTTCAACTGCATGTTAAAAAGTTAGGAAGTTAACTAAAACTAGAGTCCAAACTGCAATTGTTTACTAAATTCTTGTAAAAGTGATTTTTTTCGATGCATTAAATATCTCAAATTTTATGGCAAATGGTGAGGTACAAACAGCAGAATTATTTGACAATGAAGTGTGTTCTGATTAAACCCATATGTAAATTTTTTTTTGTTTTTTTAGAAAATATTTATGTTCATTTACATACAACAAACAGGTATAATAAATACACAGTACGTAAACTGAGTCAGGAACAAAGGACAGTGATATAATATTGCTAAAACACTTTCATTACTACACTGTAATGTCTGAAAAGGGTGAGTGCAGTGATTTTTGTCAAACATTTACCGAACAATATCAACTCAGTTGATAGTGAAATAAATTGACATTTACAAATTATAACCCTTAAATATGCTAATATTTTCACAAGAATCATCTTTAAATTGTGCAACTGTTCCCCCTATCAGCAACATCCAACTCATCCAGCTGGCAAATTGCTGTTGATTGTGTCAGTCTTCAAAGGCAATTAATGTTTTTCCTTACAGGCATCAGGAATATACTGAAAAAACAAAGTTGATTGTATTGTAGTTAAGGATATTGACAGATTATTTCTTTTTCTGGTTTTGCATTCTTTTAGCTGTCACAATTCAGCGCGGTTTCTTCCCATTCATCACTGCGCTTATGAAGTTCTCAGATAAATGTGAGCTTTTTTTTTAATGCATACTTCATGAAGTGTTATATTGTCCCAGGTGGCTACACTCTTATCTGCAGTCAGAAGGCTGTGGGTTCCATGTCCCATTCTAAGCAGTTAAGCACATAATCTGGGCTGACACTGCAATTGTGATAGGTGATGGCATTCAGGTGAAAAGTTAAGTCATTATTCAAATAGGCATAAAGGATCCCATTGCAATATTTGATTAAAATCAGTGGAACAGTCCTCGTACCCTGCTGAATAATCTTCCCTTATTAACCATCAACAAAAAAGTCTAATTTATTGTTTCAGAACTTTATTGTGTGGAAATTAGCTGCCAATTTGTCTATGCAGAACACTGAACTGAATTTTCCAACCCTTTGGAAATGAGACCAACTGAGGCAATTAGGCTAATTATGGATAATCTCTTGTGCTATAATCAAGTCTGGAGGGGTAAATAAATGTTACTGCTAAAGTTGGTTATAACACAGCTTGTGTTTCTTTTAAATGATTTCTCAATCCATTGTATTTAACCATGTAAAGCTGTATGACGTAGTGAGCAAGACAGATTTCCCATGTTAACAAAAACTAGTAGTTTTATTTAAAACTCAAGTGCAACGGTTATTAAAAGGTAAAGCCCATCCTGAATTCTGCAACAAATACACACACTGGAGTATGAATAAAAAGAAAACAAGGCATAGGGGAAAGGAGGAGACCAGGCCTAGGACAGAAACGGAAACATGAGAACAAGATGCCATATTTGAAAGGGCAAGCAACTGGAAGGGTGGGGTCGAGTCATAATATCGAAAAGGGTGACATGATAACCTTTCATGTTTTAGGAGTTTTACTGTAAACAAATGACTAAAAATATTATTAATGAAACAGCAATTTTGCAGGTAACTTGTACATTTACAGAAAGGAATGTTTGGACTTGCCACAGAATTACAGTCCTTACAGCAAATAGTAAACTAACAGTTCCTAGGAAGTCATATCGAACTTGAAATGTTAACTCTGAAGAGAGAAACATAAATGCTGCCAGACCTGCTGAGCTTCTCCAGCATTCTTTGTTTTGTTACTACCAGTGACTAATGGATTGTCTTGTTTCGCCAAGTAGTAACTATATCTAGATACTTCCCTCAGTTTTTCAGAGTTTGCCAAATCCACTGCCAGAAAATAAGCCCTTTTCAATGATTTTTCTTCTGCTCTGATGACAACAAGATAAATATCGAGGATTCCAAAGGATGACTGTGGAATGTTTCATTGACAAGAGACTAGCTTTGGCTTTGGCAGTTTATAAAAATATGTAACTTCTCTCTGCTGACCACATCAACTGCTGTTCCTTTCCTCCATCTTTTTTTCCTTTCATTCAAACATTTGGAGCCAGCAAGTCTATTTATTATTAGCAAAGCTACCTCAGTTCCCAGATGTCACAACTTTAATAACTTGATCAGCCATTACTTTGAGTAAGCCCAGGGTATTTGTTGGGCACAATTTGGAATAGTCACATATCTTTCATTTTAACCTCAGTTAAAACATGAAGATTGTACAAACCTGATAATTATAATAGTATTTGATAAACATATGAAAAACACCGAACAACAACAGATCG
>NC_063349.1:37522990-37577470 GCF_021869965.1 Rhincodon typus
CTGCTCCTATGATGCTGCTTAGCCTGCTGTGTTCATCCAGCTCTGCACCTTGTTGTCTCGGATTCTCCAGCATCTGCAGTTCCTGCTATCTCACATGAAAAAGGTGAATGGTGCATCATTCATTGCAGCAAATATAATTTCATTTAGTATTGAATCAACAATACAGAATAATTGCTGATTTTATTTGTGTACACCTGATGCTATAGGTTGATTTTCTAAATACTATTCTTTGGAAATTGACTGACAGTGGTTTTGGAATATGTGTGTTAAGGAATGCACAATCTCAACAACAGCAGAACGTTTATTCTTCACCAAGGTAATGCCACAGCTCAAATTATTTCAAAGAAATGTGGGAAACAGAAACAGGATTGGGTTTTCCAGTCCATCAAGTCTCCTCTGACACTCAAACAGATCATAGCTGATCATCTGTCTCTACACAATTTTCCACACTATCCCCAAATCCCTAGATGTCAATAGCATCCAAAAACCTATTGATTTCTGTTTTGAACATGTTGAAGGTTGACCTTCCAGAGCCTTCTAGAGAATTCTAACAAGTCACTACTATCTCAGTAAAGAAATTCCTCCTCATCTCAATCTTAAATGACCTTTCCCTTATTTTGAGTTCCAGATGCACTTTCTGGGACTAACATCCTATTCTCATCAGTAAGACCTTGCTAAGTTTCTGAGGTCACTTCTCGTTCTTTGAAACTGTACAGAACACAGAATGTTTTTTCTCAATCTGTTCTCATAAGTCAAGTTTGCCATTCTAGGGATTAGTCTATGGCAAGTACATTCTTCTTTAGATAAGGAGACCAATTGTCCGGGTGTGGTCTCAGCAATGTTCTACACAATAGCACATCACTTTTTATGTTTCTTTCATAGAAAAAAATAGCTTAGAGAGTAAAGTTTTGAGTTAGGAATGAATAAATGTTTGGAGAGCATGCAAATTGACCTTTGATACCATAACACCACCTTCCATGCAAACTGCAGGTCTTCCTGGGGAGGATGGAAATAAATGTCAAGTGCACCCAGTTTAAGTGGCACCTTTATCATTGTTAAAATGGGGCATTAAATTCCCCTAGATGCACAGTCAATTATACAGATGCTTTGTTTAGCGGCTGAGTTGTTGGCCATATAAAAGCCACTGCAGCATCTGACCAAGGTTTCTTCAGCAATGCCTGCCAAATCTGTGACATCTACTATTCAGTAGATTAAGAACATAGGAAAACTTGGACTTCTGGCCCAAGGTGTGCTATTTGCATATAATTCTGATGTGGTGCCAGAACACCATTTTTGATTCAAACTTAACAGTTTGACCAACAGTCTCTCTTACCTTTTCTCGACTGAACACATGATTAGCAGCAGCAAAATATACCCCAGTGATTTCCTAATCTTATTTAAAAAGAGCGTGTTTGCAGATTGAAATCATTAAGTTGTTGCTGTGAGAACCACAGCAACAATTTAATGATTTCAATGCTTTCTGTAACTGTTTTGAATTGCAACAGTAAGGGCTCATGTGGCACTGTGGTAGTTTCTCTGAGCCAGGTGTCCTGGGTTAAAGGCCCACCTGCTCCAGAAGTGTATAATAAAATGTCTGAACAGGTGATTGGAAAATACCAAGTCCAATAGGATACGACATGGAAGGTGCTGAGGGAATCTTTTGCTGAATTCAAGACTTTCTCACGTACCAAATGCTCCCAGATAAATATACAACAGCAGGTATTTCCCTTTAGAAGCAGAAATGCTTATGGAATGAACAGAGTTCACACACAGGGGAACAAGCTGCTGGAAGAGAGAGGAAGAGGAACAAGAGGGGACAATGGCCATAATGGTTCATGGAGTATTGTGAACAATTCTCAATCTGAATCTCAGCATTCAACAACATGTGAGATGTCTGCCCTCCAATAAGGTGCTGACTGAAATTTGCCAACTCCTGCAGCCACAACTGCAACTTTAGAAAAGGGCAAATGACTGCACTGTCAGTAACTGTAAAGACAATATGGAAATGAATGCTTATATAGCTGGTTCTTTCCAATCTGGAGCTGGAGATTTTAGTACCATCTCACATTTTGCCATTGTGAAAGTAAAGTCACAAAGATTCTCTTTTCGATGAGAGTTACCAAATTTTCCGTCTCTTGACGAGAAGCAGGAAGAGCAAATTTGTTGTAATGTAAACAATGTGATATATATATAAAATATAGATATTAACAATTTATTTTAGAACTTGTATTTTGAATTTATGGTATGAGGTTTTGGTCTGTATGGAAGTGTTTAATAACTAACCTATCAGTCTTCCCCAGGCCATGATTTTTAAAACAGTATTTACCACAAGAGTAGCTTGTGGGATGACAGTGGAAATTTGTTTGAACTGTGAGTTTTATGACCAAAGAGAGTAAACTTTGAAAAGCATTAGCTTGCTTTTAGTTAATAAAAATAACTGGCTTATTTTTGCAAAAAAAAACATCCTGTAGTTTGGAAAGCTTTTTCTTTCAGTTCATTGAAAACTTGGTTGAATTTGATGCAAAAACAGTTTTTCTAAAGAAAGAAGTTAAGTCAGGGTTCAGTGCTGCTGCCTTGCCTGCACTGAAGCACTGCCTTGTTGTATTAGAATGTAACTTGACTTTGGTGGAACAGGGAGTTAATTGATAGGAGGAGGTAATCAGACCCTCCATTTCTCACTGGTGAGTACTTCTGCACTTTAGTATAAAAATAAGATCTCAGGGAATTTGGGACATAAGGGGAAAGAGTGACCTTTAAAGATACTCTTACAGTACACAGCGAAGATCAGAGAGTGTGAATCTGGCAAACAGCAGCTGAGCAGAGCAGCAGGAAGACTTTTAAAGGAGTAACCCAGAGTACCTTCACTTCATGCAGAGGCAGAACTCCTGAGGTGAAGTCAGGATTGAAAAGGTACATAGAGCAAATTGAAGCTGCTGATTGGGTGAGTACAGATGGTTAATATTTGTACGATCATTATGGTTTACAATTTGTAAAGGCTTTTATTTGTGGATTATCGTTTGTAGGGGCTCTGATCTGTTTTATCAAGATCCAGGGAAGAAAGTCCCTAAAATTGTTATTATTTGATTTTAAGAGCCTTTTAAAGGTTTAATCCAAAGGGGTAAGTCATGGCTGGAAAGATGATGCAAAGGGCAGGGATTCAGATTCCTGGGACACTGGGATCAGGATTGATGTCCAAGTCAAGTATTTGCTAGTGTGGTTGGGCTGGGTTTGGGTTAGAATGGTCGGGAGGTAGGAACCTAAGCAGGGTGACAAGGGAAAGAGAAAACAATGGTAATAAAAGAAAGAACAGTAAAATGCAAAAACAGTCAAGATTATCAAGGCAAGAGGCAAATAGGGCCACAGTTACAAAGAAAAGTTAGGATGATTAAAAATGGCTAAGAAGGTAAGCCTAAAGGCTTGGAATCTGAATGCATGTAGTATTCAGAATAAGATAGACAAACTGACGGCACAAATTCAGGTAAATGGATATGATCTTGTAGCCTTTACATACACATGGTTATAGGGAGATCAGAAGTGGGGCTTAATATTCAGGGATATTTGACCTTTCAAAAAGACAGGAAGGAAGGAAAAGGGTAACACTGTTAATAACAGATGAAATGAAGACAGTTGTGAGAGATGATCTAGGCTCAGAGGATGTAGATTCCGTTTAGGTGGAGGTAAATAACAGCAAGGGAAGAAGATGCTGGTAGGAGTAGTCTATAGATCCCCAGGTAGCCACACTGTAAGAAAGAGTGTAATGAGTGAATGATCAAATGAATGAATGAGGGATTGATTGAACGAATGAAAGATTTAATGATTGAATGGATGGATATTTGAACAATTGAATGTAAAAAGAATAGAGAAATAATTATGGTGACTTTAATCTTCATATTAATCGGGTCAATCAATGAAGTTGGAAAGGGAGCCATTAAAAAAATTCCTAGAATTCATATGGGTAATTTCCAGGAGCAATATGTCATGGAGCCAATAAGAGAATTACAATGAAATGAGGATAGAATTAGCTAATGTGGACTGGGCTAACGATTAGCATGAAAGAAGTAAGTAAGCAATGATAGACATTTAGAGGTGGTAATTCATGACTGTCAGCAAAAATATATCTCAGTTAGGAGGAAAGATTCTGAGAGAAATAAACTAATCATGGCTAGTGAAGGAAGTTAAGGAGAGTCTAAAGTTGAAAGAAAAAACAGTAGAAGGAGGCAAAAGTCAGTGATAGTCCTGAAGACTAGGAGAAATCTAGACGGATTAAAAAGATAATAAAGAGACAGAAAATAGACTTGGAGGGCAAACAAGTGAGGAATCTAAAAACTGACAATAAGAGCTTTTAATATATAAAAAGAGAGGTCAAAGTGAACATAGGCCTCTTAGAAAATGAATCTGAGGAGATAATTATGGGAAAAAGTAAATGGCAGAGGAGTTCAACAGATATTTTGCATCAGTCTTTATGGTGGAAGATACTTCAAACATTACATTAATACTAAAGAATACAGGTGAGGAATTAAGTACCTTCACCTTCACTAGAGAAGTATTAAACAAATTAATGGGGCTAAAGACAGATCAGTTCCCTGGCCCTGACGGCTTGCATCCTAGGATCTTAAAAGAAGTAGCTACAGTGATACTGATGCATTAGTTGTAATTTTCCAAAAATCCTTGGATTCTGGAGAAGTACCGGAGAATCAGAAAACTGCTAGTATGAAACCCCTATTCAAAAAGGGAGGGAGCAAAAAGTAGTTAACTACAGGCCCATTAGCCTAACATCTAATGTTGGAAAACTGTTGGAATCAGTTATTAAGGAAGTAATAGCAGTACATTTGGAAAACCATAATCTAAGCAAGTAGAGTCAGCACACCTTCATGAAAGGGAAATAATGCTGAACTAATTTATAAGAAGTTTTCAAGGAAGACTCAAACAGAGTGGGTGAAGGAGAATCAGTAAACGTGTTGTGTTTGGACTTCCAGAAGGCAGTTGGTAAGATACCTCACAGAAGCTTAAGTCATAAGATAAGCATCCATAGTGTTGGAGATAGTATAATGGCATGGATAGAGAAAATGATCAGGGTCAAGAAACAGCGAGTGGGGACAAAGGGGCTCTTTTGCATGTTGGCAATCTACAACCAGTGGGATTCTGTAGAAATCAGTGATGGGACTACAACTGTTTCCTATATATGTACATAATATATTAATGACTTGGAAGAAGGAAATTAGCCAATTTTGGTGATGACACAAAATAGGTGGAAAGCAGTTTGCGACAGGAATACAAACAATTTACAGAGAGAGACATTGATTAGTTTAAGGATTTGGGCAAAAAGTTGGCAAATGGAGTATAACGTGGGGAAACGTGAAGGGGTTCATTTTGGGAGAAAAAAACGAGTATTTTCTAAATGGAGAAAAACTGCAACACAAAGGGATTGGGATACTTGTGCATGAAACACAGAAAGCTAGCACACATGTTGGGCAGATAATCAGAGAGGCTAATTGAATGTTGGCCTTTATATCAAGGTGGTTGGAGTATAAGAGTAGGGAAGGCTTACTGCATCTGTACAAGGTCCTGGTGAGACCACATCTGTAGTACAATGAGCAGTTTTGGTCCCCTTTTTTTAAGGTAAGATACCATTTTATTGGAAGCAGCTCAGAGAAGGTTCATTAGGATGATGCCTGGTATGGAAGGATTGTCTTATGAGTTTGGCTAAACGGTATGAGTCTCTAATCCTGTAATATTCATTGGAGTATATAAGAATGAGAGGTGATCTAATCGAAACATATAGGACTCTTAAGGGGCTTGACAGGGTGTATGTTGTGGGTGGATGTTTATCCTCATGGGAGAGTCTAGGACCAAAGGGCATGCTCTCAGCATAAAGCGGTGCCAATTTAAGACTGGGATGCGACAGAATTTCTTCTCACAGAGGGTTGTGAGTCTTTGAAACTCCTTTCCACAGAGACAGGCTTTGTGAATATTTAAGGCTGATACAGTTAGATTCTTGATCAGTGGGGGAATTGAGGGTTGTAGGGAAAGGGCAGGAAAGTTATCATGAGGAATGGGGAATCAGGCATGATCTTATTGAATAGCAGAGCAGTGTCAAGGGGTCAAATGGCCTTCTCCTGTTCCTAGTTCTCATGGTCTTAATTCAGAACAGTTAGGAAATAGGCTATCTTAGCATTAAGGTTTTAGTTTCAAAATGCCAGACCAGAAGTGTTTGGTTCGAAACCTAAATGGATTATTTGAAGCCAAGAAAGTCTAAACTCAGTTGTGTGAATTATCTAGGAAAAAGCAATCAAACTTTCTAGATTGGAAATTGAAAGATACAGTTAAGTCAAACATATAGATATGATAGACAAAGGAACCCCCTCTGATATTGGGGTACTGTAAAGCGATGGTATTGTGATAGCTCGGATATTATTTGGCCATGGGTTTCAATCTTTCAAGTTATATATAAACAGGGGGCTAGTTAGCTTGGACATCTGGTTTGTGATGCAGATTGATGACAACAGTGCAGGTTCAATTCCCACACCAACTGAGGTTACCATGTTGGTCCTGCCTTCTCAACCTTATCCCTTGCCTGAGTGGTGACTCTTCGGTTAAACTCACCACCAGTTATCTTTCTCTGATGAGGGAACAGCCCTATGATCTTCTGGGACAATGGTGACTCCTACTACCATATGTAAATAGCATGTTTTGTTCTAGTTTATCTTCAATTCCATTGCATCAGAAACTTCTGTTTTATTATTAAATCTGCAGCATTGCATGTTTGTGTTTCAATGAAACACCACCCAATTATTTTTTAAAAAATGATCTACCAAGCCAGATTTCAGTCTAGATCTGAGTTGTCAACTAGTGCTATCAGCTGGGATCATAACAATTAGAGGCTCCTTTTGGATTTGACATCCTTGGATTTAGGAGGGATCTGTGTCTTTCTTTTTGATGTCTTGAGTATTTGATGTTTCTGGACATAAAACACCACGGAATTTGAAGATGGCTTTGAATGTTGCTAGAAGTTTTCTGGAAGTGGGAGATATAACAGCGGTTACTTAAAATGTTGTGCAAAGTTAAACTGAGAGAGTTAGCAGATAAGTTGAAGATAGAAGTAAAAGCAGGATCTCATAAGGATGAGAAGCATCAAGTGATTATTCAACATTTAGAATTGAAAAAGTGAAACCTGAAACAGGGGTATCATGGTGGGAATTAATTAAGATACAGTTAGAAATTAAAAACTTGACTTTGAGAGAAAAAGAGAAAGGACTTGAGTTAGAGGAAAAATGGCATGATGGAAAGTGAGGAAAAAGAAAAAGAGGGAGATGGAATTTTAAAAACTTAAATGTCAAATAGATAGGAAGCTTACATCCATATGGCTAATGACTCTACTGCATTGGCATGCCTATATGAAATGTGAAAGAGCAGCATGCTGAAATAAAGCTTTTGCTGTCTGGAACTGAAGGCCTAGGGATTGCAAATATCAAGAATCTTGCTGGTGTGCTGTACGCTGCAATCCTCGACAGCAAGAGAGAACTATCAATGTCACCAGCTATAAGACAAGCAGCTGAGGTGTAGAAGCATGAGGAGGAGGGGGAATAGGAGTATAAGGAGGTTGTGGAGGAAGGAAAGGGAAAAGAAAATTAAAGGCAACTGAAATAGGTCTTTTCTTGCAGGACTGTTATTTTCTAATACTGGTAGCCAATTTCCTATTCACCAACAGTCCTACATCTATCCTCCCTCTGTACCTGACCATTGTTACTTCTTACTGAGCCACACGCTGGAAATCAAGCACTGATATTTTCAGGGTCATTACAAATGTTAAAGATGTTATCAAGATATGCAAAACTCCTTGATTTACCTGTCTTTTTTAGATCCAGGTTGACAGAAAGCAGAAAGCTTTCTATACTTAACAAGGATTACTATTTATTACAATAAATAAATTCTAGCTACAGGCAAATAATTATATACTGCCAACATATTCTTTTACCAGTTAAAGCTTCATAGAGACAGACACAGACAGGCACATGTCCATTGGTGTTATGGGTAGAGGGAATAACTGGGAAGGCAATTCAATGGTCCCTGTCCACACGGATTGCTGAAATGATCCTTTTGAACTTACTGTTCATCACTCTCTCTCTTCAAGTGTTTTGTTTTACTTCCTTGCAGGAGGTACAGAACAACTGGTTCACAGATTATAAACACAGATTATAAACTAATGTGGCAGGGGGATGGGAACCAAATAAGGAGGTTAGTGGACAGTAAGGAGGTAGTAACTAAAGCCTGTAAGGAACTAGATAATGAAGTCAGTGTGACTAAGGGGAAGAGTAGGCAGAAAGCAGATGATGAACGCAAAGGGACAGGTGGTCTGAGGTGCATTTGTTTTAATGCGAGAAGTGTAGTAGGTAAGGCAGATGAACTTAGGGCTTGGATGAGTACCTGGGAGTATGATGTTATTGCTATTACTGAGACTTGGTTGAGGGAAGGGCAAGAGTGGCAATTAAATATCCCAGGATATAGATGCTTCAGACGGGATAGAGAGGGAGGTAAAAAGGGTGGAGGAGTTGCATTACTGGTCAGAGGATATCACAGCTGTGCTGAAGGAGAGCACTATGGAGGACTCGAGCAGTGAGGCAATATGGGCAGAACTCAGAAATAGGAAGGGTGCGGTAACAATGTTGGGGCTGTACTACAGGCCTCCCAACAGCGAGCCTGAGATAGAGGTACAAATATGTAGACAGATTATGGAAAGATGTAGGAGCAACAGGGTGGTGGTGATGGGAGATTTTAATTTTCCCAACATTGACTGGAATTCACCTAGTGTGAGGGGTTTAGATGCTGCAGAATTTGTAAGGAGCATCCGGTTTTATATAGTATGTAAATAGTCCAACTCGGGAAGGGGCCATACTGGACCTGGTGTTGGGGAATGAGCCCGGCCAGGTAGTTGAAGTTTCAGTAGGGGATTACTTTGGGAATAGTGATCACAATTCCGTAAGTTTTAAAATACTCATGGACAAAGATGAGAGTGGTCCTAAAGGAAGCATGCTAAATTGGGGAAAGGCCAACCCTAGCAAAATTCAGCAGGAGCTGGGGAATGTGGATTGGGAGCAGCTGTTTGAGGGTAAATCCACATTTGATATGTAGGAGGCTTTTAAAGAGAGGTTGATTAGAGTGCAGGACAGACATGTCCCTGTGAAAATGAGGGATAGGAAGGGCAAGATTAGGGATCCATGGATGACTAGCAAAGAGGAAAAAGGAAGCATACATAAGGTCTAGGCGACTGAAAACAGATGAAGCTTTGGAAGAATATTGGGAAAGTAGGACCAATCTGAAACGAGGAATTACGAGGGCTAAAAGGGGTCATGAAATATCTTTAGCAAACAGGGTTAAGGAAAATCCCAAAGCCTTTTACTCGTACATAAGGAGCAACAGGGTAACTAGAGAAAGGGTTGGCCCACTCAAGGACAAAGGAGGCAAGTTATGCGAGGAGTCAGAGAAAATGAGTGAGATTCTTAATGAGTACTTTGCATCGGTATTCACCGAAAAGAGGGACATGACGGATGTTGAGGTTAGGGATAGATGTTTGATTACTCTAGGTCAAGTTGGCATTAGGAGGGGAGAAGTGTTGGGTATTCTATAAGATATTAGGGTGGACAAGTCCCCAGGTCCAGATGGGATCTATCCCAGGTTACTGAGGGAAGCGAAAGAGGAAACAGCTGGGGCCTTAACAGATATCTTTGCAGCATCCTTCAGCACGGGTAAGGTCCTGGAGGACTGGAGAATTGCTACTGTTGTCCCCTTCTTTAAGAAGGGTAGCAAGGATAATCCAGGTAATTATAGACCAGTGAGCCTGACGTCAGTGGTGGGGAAGCTGTTGGAGAAGATATTGAGGGATATTTACATTTGGAAGAAAATGGGCTTATTAGTGATAGGCAGCATGGTTTTGTGCAGGGAAGTTCATGTCTTACCAACTTGATAGAATTCTTTGAGGAAGTGACAAAGTTGATAGATGAGGGAAGGGCTGTAGATGTCATATACATGGACTTCAGTAAGGCGTTTGATAAGGTTCCCCATGGTAGGCTGATGGAGAAAGTGAAGTGGCATGGGGTCCAGGGTGTACTGGCTAGATGGACAGAGAACTGGCTGGGCAACAGGAGACAGAGAGTTGTAGTGGAAGAGAGTTTCTCAAAATGGAGAACTGTGACCAGTGGTGTTCCACAGGGATCCGTGTTGGGACCACTGTTGTTTGTGATATACATAAATGATCTGGAGGAAGGTATAGATGGTCTGATTAGCAAGTTTGCAGATGACACTAAGATTGCTGGAGTAGCAGATAGTGAAGGGGACTGTCGGAGAATGCAGCAGAATATAGATAGGTTGGAGAGTTGGGTGGAGAAATGGCAGATGGAGTTCAATACAGGCAAATGCGAGGTGATGCATTTTGGAAGATCTGATTCAAGAGGGAACTATACGGTAAATGGAAAAGCCCTGGGGAAAATTGATGCACAGAGAGATCTGGGTGTTCAGGTCCATTGTACCCTGAAGGTGGCAACGCAGGTCGATAGAGTGGTCAAGAAAGCATACGGCATGCTTTCATTCATCGGACGGGGTATTGAGTACAAGAGTTGGCAGGTCATGTTTCAGTTGTATGGCACTTTCGTTCGAACACATTTGGAATACTGCATACAGTTCTGGTCGCCACATTACGAAAAGGATGTGGATGCTTTGGAAAGGGTGCAGGGGAGGCTCACCAGGATGTTGCCTGGTATGGAGGGTGCTAGCTATGAAGAGAGGTTGAGTAGATTAGGATTATTTACATTAGAAAGACAGAGGTTGAGGGGGGACCTGATTGAGGTTTACAAAATCATGAGAAGTGTAGACAGGGTGGATAGCAAGAAGCTTTCTCCTCGAGTGGGGGACTCAATTACTAGGGGTCACGATTTCAAGGTGAGAGGGGAAAAGTTTAAGGGAGATATGCGTGGAAAGTTCTTTACGCAGAGGGTGATGGGTGCCTGGAACGCATTGCCAGCGGAGGTGGTAGAGGCGGACACGATAGCGTCATTTAAGATGTATCTAGACAGATACATGAATGGGCAGGGAGCAGAGGGATACAGGTTTAGATAGAGGATCTGGATCAGCGCAGACTTGGAGGGCTGAAGGGCCTGTTCCTTTGCTGTAATTTTCTTTGTTCTTTATTCTCTCTGATTTCTTGGTCAAATGTTACAACTTTAACTCAACTAGTCAGGGAAATACTTTGCGTTTTTACTGCCCGGAGTTTTGATGGCTTCAGCTATTTTATTCATACCCACAAGCTGTTTAGCTACCTGGGAGCCAATCACATATTTGTTGGCAAGCAAAAGGCCTTTGTCATCAACCACTGGTCACCACTCCATAGACCAATCAGAAGCTTGATTGGCTGAATCTCATTTTTCTACACACTCCCTCGTGCCAGTTTGTCTGCAACTGAATCTCTCCTGCTGGATGAACAAATGACGGTATAAAATGCACTTACAATAAGTGCTGGTAACTTGTTTTTTAAAAAAGTGAACTAATCACTTCTACAATGCTTGGTTTTAAAACAGTCCTTTCACATTTCAGTCCACAATCAAAAATATAGAAAAATAAAAAGATGCCATCACATTTTCTGCTTGGAAACTACATTCTATTAATTTTAAACCATCCCCACAGAATAAACATTATAGGCTAAATTTATGAATGAAATCATACCATATTGCATGCAGAGGTTGGCTAATCAACCGTTTGCCATTCCTAGTACATGTTTTTGATTAGCCTTTGCTTGTCTAACTGTTACTACACTGTGTCAGCACAGTGGCTGCAGCATAGCTATTCAAAGGCTACTAACTTTCAGTAGACTGCAAATGGTCGCCTGGAACAATTATGGGAAAGTCTATGCTTATAATCTGGCGCTGACCCTGACAAGTCTGGACAATAGCAAGAGATGATAGGATATGCTCTACGGACCCACTGGGGTACATCTCAGCCATCCTCATAATTTGTTAGACGATAGGTTCTGTGGCAGTTGTAACACCCTGGAAGCCCCTTGGCACAGTCATGATAGCTACATCCCGAATTTGCAAGACAGAAAGTTGACTTTGCATGACTATCCATTATATATTAGTTAGATGTTGAGGTAGATCTCATCTACTGGGGACTCATCTTAGCGCACAGAATTCCTACAGTGTGGAAACACCAACCCTCCGAAAAGCATCCCAACCAGACCCAGATAGCAGCCCCCACCTTATCCCCATGACACTGCATTTTGCCACCTAACCTGCAAATCCTTGGTCAGTATGGTGTATTTTAGCATGGCCAATCAGCTAACCCGCACATCTTTGGACTGTGGCAGGAAAACGGAGCACACAGCAGAAACCATGCCGTTACAGGGAGAAGGGGAAAATTCCACAAATCACTCGAGAACCTGGGTCCCTGACATTGTGAGGCAGTAGTGCTAACCACTGAGTCACCATGCTGCCTCATATATATACAAAAATAGTGAAGACATGGATTGTTGGATGGGGAGAGGGGATATGTGACATGTGATGTGTGCCACCCACTTCCAATTTTAATCAAAAACAGAAATTGCTTAATGCATAATAAATGTATACATTCCACCTTTTCCTAGCTATTATCAGTTCTGAAGAAAAGTTACTGGACTTGAAACATTAACGCTGCTTTCTCTTCACAGATGTTGCCAGACCTGCTGAGTATCTCTAGCAATTTCTGTTCTTGTTTTAGATCTTCACCATCTTCACCATTTGCAGTTTTATCCCACTTTTAATCAGTCTATCTTTGGTGGCCATTCTGCCATGGGTACTTATTCCTGGAATTCACCTCTTGCATCTCTGTAATCGTTCAACCTTCAAGTTAATTGTTAAAACCTAACATTTTCACCAAGCTTTTGGTCATTTTCCCTAACATCTGTTTATGTGGCTCTTTGCCTTATTTCAGTTTATAATGTTAATGTGAACATATTATTACACACTATCCAATTTAGTTCCCAATTCATGTAAGACAGGCATTAGACCAGTGTCAAAAACCGATACAAATACTGAAGTCAGAGTTTGCTCAAACGTTATTAATTTGCGACTGCATCTATTAGCTACTGAAATTGAAGCCAGTGTATATACCAGGATCAAGTTATGTTCATGTAAACCAATAACAGTAATTGCTCAAGCTCTTGCACTTTGTAAAATATTACTCATAAATGTAAATGGTTGCTCTTCCAATAAAGTTTAAGTATGCTCTTGATTTCGTTAACGTAACAAAGAAAGAGTGAGAATAACATTTACCTCAAAATAATGCTGTTTCAACTTCCCTGGCTGTCAGCAAGAGTAAGTCCGAATGGTGGAATTGTCTATCCTTTGCATTCCTGATGTGCCGACTAGAATTGCACAAATAATTAATTAATACCGATCATGGCCTTGTCTTATAAGTCATATAACCTTTGTACTTTGTCTGCTCTCTTGAAATAAATAGCACAAGTTTCAACATTGAATATACAGCTGTTACAAACTGAAGAAATGATAACTTACAATGCATTTCTTTTGTTTGCATGATGCCTAGTTGTTAAAATTTTCTTTACTCCAATTTAAGTTCAGGACTAGTTGCTTTCTTAAAATGATAATCCCTCTTTTAAACATTTGTTCAACTTCGTACCCTAATTTCCTTTTATGGCTGTTACAGTAAAATAGAAATCAAATTAGAGACACACATCCACAGCACAGGAAAAAGCTCTTTGGCCCATCGCATCCATACCATTCAAAAACAACCACCTAACTATTCCAATCTCATTTTCCAGCACTTGGTAAATAGCCTTGAATGCCTTGGCATTGCAAATGCACATCTTAATGCTTCGCAAATGTTATGAGAATTTCTGCCTCTACCACCCTTACAGGCAGTGAGTTCCAGATTCCCGTCACCCTCTTGGTTTTTCCTCATATCATACCGTAAATCTATGCCCTCCGTCATTGATCCCTCCATCAAGGGGAACAGTTTCTGTCTATTGTTCTTGATTTTATACATCTCAATCATATCTCCTCTGATTCTCATCTGCTCTAAGGGAAACAACTCCAGTCTGTCCAATCTCTCTTCATAACTGAAACCCTTCAACACTGGCAACATGCTGGTAAATCTTTGCACCCTCTCCCAAGCTATCACATCCCTCCTTTAATGCGGATTCCAGAACTGTGACCTCACCAAGATTTTATACAGTTCCAGCATAACCTCCCTGCTTTTCAAGTCTATGCCTCGACTAAAAAAGGCAGATATCTCATTTGGTTTCTTAATTACCTGTCCTGATACCTTCAGGGACCACTGTACGTGCAAACCAAACCCTCTGATCCTCAGTGCTTCACAGGGTCCTACTATTCGTCACATCTTTCCTTGCGTTGTATGCCCCACACAAGTGTATCACCTCTCATTTATCCAGACTGAATTGTATTTGTCACTAATTAGCCCATCTGACAAGGTTGTCTATATCCTCTTGTAGTCCTGACTATTTAATACTGCACCAATTTTTTAATTGTCTGTGAACTTACTGATCAACCCCTCCCCACCCCCCACTACATTCAAGTCTAAATCATTTATATAAACCACAAACAGCAAGGGCCCTGACAGTGACCCCTATGGGACCCTATTCTGACAATGTGGAAAATTGCCAAGTTATCTCATCTGCAGGAAAAGCAGTACCAATCAAACACAGTTGATTATCATTCTATCATGACCATTAGCAAAGCGTTGGAAGGAGTTATCAATAATGCTATCAAATGCCACATGCAAAAGAAGTGCCTGCTCACTGATGCTCTGTTTGGGTTCTGCGAAGGCCGTGCAGCTCATGACCCTATTATTTCCACATCCCAAATATGGACAAAAGAGCCGATCTACAGAGGTGAGGTGAGAGTGACTGCCTTGACATGATGGGACCTTCGAGCAGGTGTTTCATGCAGGAGCAAAAACAGAAGTTGCTGGAAAAGCTCAGCAGGTCTGGCAGCATCTATAAAACAAAAAATCAAATTTAACGTTTCGGGTCCAGTGACCCTTCCTCAGAGTTCTGATTTTTTTTCTTTACAGATGCTGCCAGACCTGCTGACCTTTTCCAGCAACTTCTGTTTTTGTTCCAGATTTACAGCATCCGCAGTTCTTTTGGCTTTTGTTTCATTCACGAGCCCTAGCAAAATTGGAATCAATGGGAGAACTCATTTTTTTTAAATTCAAGCACAGGATGTGCGGATTACTGGCTAGGCCAGCATTTATTGCCCATCTCTAATTGCCCAGAGGGCAACCGGCAAGATTGTTGTGGGTTTGGAGTTACATGTAGGCTAGCCCAGGTAAGGATGGCAGTTTCCTTTATCTCAGTTTTCTAAAGGATATTAGTGAACCAGATGGGTTTTTCCCCTGACAATAGTCTCATGGTCATCATTAAACTCCTAATTCCAGACATTTATTGAATTCAAATTCCACCAAGTACCATGATGGGGTTTGAACTTGGATCCCCGGAATGTTACCGAGATGTCTCTGGATTAATAGTCTAGTGATAATACCACTAGGCCATCACCTCCCCCATTGGGCTGGTGTCAAATCTAACACAAAAGAAGATGGTGGAATTGCTGGAAGTTAATCATCTCAATCATTGTAGGAATTCCTCAAGGTAGTGTCCTAGGCTATACGTCATCTAATGTTCAAGGCCCATCTTCAGCTGTTCCATCAATGATCTTCCTCCATTAGCAAGTTAGAGGTGGGGACGTTCATTGTGCTAAACGCTGTGCAATTACCAATTTGAAATTTCTCTGATGCTGAAGCAGATATGCAGTAAAACCTGGACATTGCCCAGCCTTGGGCTGAAAAGCAGCATGTAGCACACTTGTACCACACAAGTGCCAGACAATGATCATTTCCCACAAGGGAGAATCTAACCATCACTCTTTGACATTCAATGGCATTGCCATACTGAATCCTCAGCTGTAAACATAATTAGTTTTACCATTGACCAGAAACTGAATAGTTAGTGAGATCCATCAGCAGGAAAGGCTTCCACTTTCTCAATGCCCACCTAGTGTGTGACCACACCAAAAGATGCCTTTGTATGTGCATTTCCATTCCAGATAGCTGCCATTTCATCCTCCTGGAAACTTCTATGATTCCTTAATCTTGTACTGGTCAGGCTGCTTCAGAAAGAACTACATAAAAGTTACAACATGTAAATAGGCCATTCTGCCCATTGTATCTGCATTAGATGCATAAACTAGCTGCCTACTCCATTTCCATTTGTCAGGACCTGGTCTGTCACCCTACAGGTTGTAGTACTTCAGGTGCAGATCCAGGTTCCCCTTGAATTTGGTGGTTGAGGCAGAAAACCACACTGAGCAGCAAAATCCAAATAGTCAGCACTCTCTGGGTGAATATGTTGTCCCTCATGTCTACTCTAATCTCCTACCAATCATGCGCTCCGTGACAATTGACCTTTCTGCTAGGGGAAACATGTCTTCCCTGTCCACGTGATTCAAGCCCCTCATTAGTTTGTCCAATTTGATTAAGTCACCCTGATCTCATCTACTCTAAGGAAGGCAATCTAGTCCATCCAATCATTCCTCATTCCTGCAATTTTAAAGCCCTACAACATGTTTGTAAATCGCCTCTGTACTCTCTCAAGCAATTATGTGCTTCCTGTAATGGGATGACCATAACTGTGTACAAAACTCCAGCTGTGGCCTAACCAGTGTCTTACGTTGCTCCAACATTACATCCCTGCTCTCGTTTTCAATATCTTGCACAGTGAAAGAAAGTATCTCATATTCCTGGTTTACCACCTTACCTACTGTCCTTCCACCTTCAGCACCCTATGGATATGCACTCCAAAATCTTGCACTTCCTTGACCCCTGCCAAAGCCTTCCTGATTTATTGTTCATTCCCATTCTTTGTTTGTCCTCTCCAAATTAATAACCGTGTACTTCTCTGGAGTGAAGAAATCCATTTGCCACTTTTCTGCCCATTCAACCAAACCATTGTTTGGAATACAGTCAATTTCTGCAGTCAACAGCTATCCTCTTCACTATCAACTATCCAGCCAATTTTTGTGTGGTTTGCAAATTTTCCAATCAAACCCCTATCTTCGAGTCTAAATTAAATTATATCACAAACAGCAAGGGATACCATAATGAGCCCTGTGGAGACCCACTTTCTATTTGCATTCTTTTCATACATTTCTTACTTTCTATTTCCGTCAACCATTACCCTTATTTCCCCTCACTGAGTCCATTTTGGATTCAACTCATCAGATTCCTTAGTATCCCATAGGTTTTAATTTTTCTTCATAGTCTGTCATATAGAACCTTGTTAAAGGACTTACTAAAACCCAAGTTGACAACATCTATAGCACTACCCTCATCAATCCTCCTTATTACTTCCTCAAAAAGTTAAGTTAGTAAGATACAACCTTCCCTGAAAAAAAATGCTGACCATCCCTGATTAATCCTTGTCTTTCTAAGTAACAGGTAATTCTACATCTCAATATTGATTGTGGTAATTTGCTCACAACTGTGATCAGACTGATCAGGCAATAATTATTTGTCCCATCCCTCGCACTCATTTTGAATAATGGCACAACATTTGCAGACCTCTAATCCTCTGGTATCTTACCTATATCTAGTGAGGATTGGAAGATGATCCGTACAGCATCAGCTATTCCTTCTTTGGATTCCTTTCACAGCATAGGATGCAATTTATTTGGCCCTGGTGATTTATCAACTTTCCAGGAGGTCAGTCCCTCCAGTACCTCCCTTCTCATTTTATTATTATTAGATTATTTTATCTAACAGTTCACCATCATCCTCATTAATAGAATTTGTCATCCCTCTCCTTTGTTAAAAAAAACGGCAAAATACTAAATTAGAATCCTGCCCAAATTTTCAGCATGTATGCACAAGTTACTATGTACATTTCTGGCAGATCCGACCCTTTTTTAGGTTATCGTTTCGTTCTTAATGTACTGATAAACCATCTTTGGATTTCCCTTACTTTTATCAGATAGTATACTTTTGTATCCTTTCTTTACTTCCTACGTTTTTTCATTTCATGCTTGCACTTTCTATACTCTCAAGTTTACTAACATATTACTTGTCTTGAGATTATTAGAAGCTCTATTTTTCTGTTTTATCTTGTTATCGTGAATGCTTCTGGATAGATAGATAGAGAACACTAGAATGGGCAGCATCTCCCTTATTCTTTGTGGGGACTTATCTATACAATACCCATAGAATCTCACTTTGAATGCCTTCCACCAATTTGCCACTGTCTTTCATTCAAGTAGTCATAACCAGTCCATTTTTGCCAAATCATCTCTCAATTTTACAAAGTTTGTCATCCATATTGGTGGACTGTAAAAGAGGTTCTGCTAAAAGAATGTGAACAGTCAGGATCCAAATTATATAGCAAAACCTCCAAAGTAATAATGTCTAGATTACTCCCTAAGACAAGGTAAATGATACATGGCACCGGTAAATGAAGTCAAGGAGTTAAGTGTTTGACTCTGTTATTGGTGTAGGGGAAATAGTTTTCAGTTCATGGGGCACTGCCTCCAGCACTGGGATAGAAGGTTCAGGTTATTTGGATTTCAATTGAGCCATGCTTGGAACAAGTGTCCCAGCAGAACAATTAGGGCTGTAGCAAGAGCTTTAAACTAATTGAGGGGGGTGAGGGAAGGAAGGGTTAGGAGAAGATGAATGGCCTATATTCCTTATAAGGCAAAAGGATATGACAGCACTACAGTGCAGCTATTTGGATAAGAATACCCATAGTCGGACAGAAAGGGGGAAAAAATATTTTAAAAATACAGTAAATGGGGTCAAAGGGAGAAAACGGTTTTAAAAAAAGGCAATATTAATGGCTCTTGTTTTGAAAGCACCTAGCATGCAGAACAAAATAAAAAAAAATTTACAGCACAAAGAGAGGTTTATAAGTATGGCCCTATAGCCATCAAAGAGACCTGGTTGCAAGGAAATCAAAGCTGGGAAATAGTCAGAATTATGTGACTTCTTGAAACGACAGGCAGAAAGCAAAATGTATTCGATAGCTGTGACAGTACAGGTGGTAAGTATAATAGCAAGAAATGCTTTTGGTTCATGTAGAATCCACTTGGCTGGAGGTAAGAAATAACAAGGGAAAGAAGATATTGGTTGGAGTAGGTTATCAGCCCTCAGTAGTAATTATATGATACGACAGAAAATAAATTAGGAGATAATGAGGGCATGCGAAAAAAACACATCAATCATGGATGACTTTAATCTGCACACGTTGCGAAAGTCAGATTGGCAGAGGTAGTCACAAGGAAGAATTCATAGACCGCATTCAGGAAAGTTTCCTCGAACAATGTTATGGATCCAACCCAGGAACAGGCTACTTGGATGTGGTGATATCTAACGCAGCATTTAATAAATGATCTGAAAATAAAAGGTCTGCTAAAGAACAGCAGCCATAACATAGTGGAATTTGGCATTCAAATTGAGAGGGAGAAAGTTGGGTCAGAAACAGATTTGGTAAGCTTAAATAAGCGTAATTACAAAGGAATGAGGACAGAGGTGGCTGGAGTGGACTGGGTAAGGAATTTAGTGGCAATAACAGTTGAGGAACAATGACAAACATTAACAAAATAGTTCATGGCAATAAAGTATATTCCATGAGAAAGTAGGATTCTAGGAAGGGTATAAGCCAACCATGGTTAACTAGGAAAGTTAAGGCTAGCATACATTTGAAAAAGAAAACGAAAAAATTAAAATGTGGCAAAGATTAGTGGTAAGCTAGAGGACCAGGAAAGTTGTATACCGCAAAAGATGACCAAAAAGATAATAGAAGGAAAAACATAAGGCTTTGAGGATAAACTTGCAAGTATGAAAATGGACAACAAAAGTTTCTTAAATTATATAAAAAGAAAAAGTGGCCAAAGTGAACATGGACCTTTTAGAGAATGAGGCTGGGCAAATAATGAAAATGGCAGAGGAGTTGAATGAACACCTTGCATCAGTATTCATGGTAGAAGACACTAATAGCTTTCCAAAATTACTAATTAAGGAGCTAAATGGGGAGAGGAAAAAGTACAATAACTAACACCAGAGGAAAAGTATTAGGGAAAGTAATGGGACTAAAGACCGATAAGTCATCTGGTCCTGATAGGATGATATTAAAAGAAATAGCTACAAAGTTAGTGTATGTCTTCCAAGAATCCTTAAATTCTGGAAAAGAGGCGGTAGATTGGAAACGGCCAATGTCGAGGTGCTACCTCTATTCAAAAAGGGAAGGAAACCAAAATCAGATAACTAAGGTCCAGTTAGCTGTACAACTGTATTGGGAAAATGTTGGTATCTATTATAGAGGATGTAATAGCAGTGCATTTGGAAATATAAAACATAATCAAGCGGAGTCAGGACAGCTTCATGCAAGGGAAATCATGACAGACAACTTCATTTTAATTCTTTGTAGAGGTAACAAGCAGAATAGGTAGAGGGGAAGGAGTAGATGTAATATATTTGGATTTTCAGAGGCTGTTGTTAAGGTATCACATGTTAGGCTACTTAATAATATAAGATTATATGGTGTTGGAGATAGTATATTAGCGTGGATAGAAGAATGGCTTACTAATAGAAGACAGATGGTTGCGATAAGGGGCTAATTTTCAGGATGGCAACCTGTTAACTAGTGAAATGCTGCATAGATTATTTCTGGGACCACAATTATTTACAATATATATCAATGACATGGCTGAGGAAAGCGAATATATTATAGCCAAGTTTGCAAGTGACAAAATAGACGAGGAGGCAACTGATAAGGGTGACAGAAAGAGTCTACAGAGGGGTACAGACAGGTTAAGCCAATGGGACGAAACTTGGCAAATTGAATATAGTGTGGGAAAGTGTGTGGTTATACACTGTGGTAGGAAGAATAGAAGTGCAGAATATTATTTAAAAAGAGAAAGACTGCAGAAAGGTACAACACAGAAGGATTTGGGTGTCCTCATGCATAAATCATAAAAAGCTAGCATACAGGTTCAGCAAGAAATAGAGAGGGCAAATGAAATATTGGCCTTTATTTCAAAGGGAATGGAATATAAAAATAGGGAAGACTTCCTAAAACTATACAAGACACTAGTTAGGCTATGCCTGGAATACTGTGAACACTTCTGGTCCACTTATTTAAGGAATAATATACTAGCATCAGAGACAGTTCAGAAAAGGTTCACTAGGCTGATCCTAGATATGGAGGCATTGTCTTGTGAAGAGAGTTTGGGTAATTTGGGCCTATTACTCTCCGGAACTTAGAAGAATGAAAGACAGACATTTTGAATTATACAAGATTCTTTGAGAACTTGACAGGGTTGATACAGTGAGGTTGTTTCCCTTGTGAGAAAGTCTAGGAACAGACAGCATAATCTCAGATGGTAGTGAAACTCTGGAATTCTTTAATGCAGAGTGCTATGAGCTGGCTCATTCAGTATATTTAAAGCCAAGATAGATTTTTTTAATCAGTAAGGGAATCAAGTATTATGGGAAAAGGCATGAAAGTGGAGTTGAGGATTATCTGTTCAGTCATGATCTCATTGGATAGTGAAACAGACTTGATAGGCTGTGTGGCCCACATCTGCTTCAGTGTCTTATGGTCTTCTTGCCAATTTAGAATTTTTACTCCTGTTCTATCTTTGTCACTTTTCATAGTGATGTTATATCTAACTATTACAATCACCATCTCTAAAACAATCTCCCACTGCTATTTCATCCAGCTACTCAGCTTCATTTCCTTGGACTAAATTTAGAATTATGCCCTTTCTCATCAGGTTTGTTGTTTGCTGAAGTTCTCTTGAACCCAATTCAAAAATTGTTGTGTGTGCTTCTTTCACTCTGTTTGTATCCCAGCTGATATTAGTGTAGTTCAGTTCTCAATTATTGCTGCCCTATTGCTTTTGCACATTTGCCTACATATTTCTTTAACCAACAATGCTACATCTGCATGAAGACAGATGGTGGAAGCTAGAGTTATAAATATAGAGTTGGAAAAGCACAGCAGGTTAGATGACATCCGAGGAGCAGGAAGTCAATGTTTCAGGCAGAGTTCTGACAAAGGGTTTCAGCCCAAACGATTGACTTCCCTACTCCTTGAATGCCGTCTGATCTGCTTTGCGTTTCCAGCTCCACATTTATCTACCCCATGCTACACACCAGATTTTTTTTAAAAACATACACCTCCAACCTCCATGGAAACTCTATATCCAAAGACGTTGAGCTGCCATCCTTGCCCCTCTAAGAGAGATGTGCATTATAGCATTTTAATACTCAAAATCATGCATGGATTCTAGGGGTACAAGGAATTTTCTAAGTGAAGGCTACTGATCCCTGTGGGATCCCAGATATAGAGACAAAGTAAGTAACTGTTTAATAGAACAACCATTGACAATATCATTGGGTTTCTGAAATGTAATTCTTGTGCTTGGATCAGACAGTTGCCATTGTAAAGTGACCTCCTACAATGGTCTGTTATTGTGGGAACGTACTACACACAATAACATGTCCTTATAAAGAGATATGGTCCATGAGGACAATGAGGCCCTGAAAGTCAACTCATTTGAGGGAGAAACAGAAGGACATGCACTGAACAGAGAGGTGCTAATGCTTAATGATGTGACCATCTTCCTCCCTCTTTACAACCTCCAATGTTTGATTCTGATCAGAATCAATGAAGTGCAGCTTGAGTCTGAGGCCTCCCTAATCTGTTATCATTCTTTGTGTATCTTGGCTTGAGTTGTGTCCTTGATTGGGATCATGTGATGGTGGGAAGCCAGGTTGTTGGCAAATTTTACCTTCCATTGAAAAGGTGTCTTTAACGAAGTCTTAGCAGCCTCTGATTCCACGTGGTCTGACGTTATTGAAGTCTTTATATATTTTTAATATTACCCCTTGACATTTTGCTTCCCACTGCTGCAGTGGAAACCTTGGCACCATCAACAGAATTCTGCCACAGCCTCAGTGATTGTTATTGAAATGAGTTCCACACTTCATTGAATCTATCTCCATCCCTTCCCCACTAGTGTTACACATTAGATGATTGTTTTTAAATATAGTCCAAGTCTATACTTTCAATGAGCTTTATTTCGTATTTACACTCTATAAAACTCACATTCCATTGAATACAAGTCTCAATATTCATAGCCAATTCATACTAAATTAACCATTTTAATATATCCATCACCTATTCCCTCAATCCATTAGATCTCAGGCATTCTTTCAGACCATATCAGATGAAAATGACTCGCTCTAAGTGAACAAGAAACCCATCTTTCCACTAATTAAGGGCTTCCTAAGACAAAAACCTGAACTTTGATTAGTTTCCTATCAGAGGTCGGATTCTGCTTCAAAACCAAACCTACCTTTGTGGTGAAAGTTCAGGCTTTAGGCTGAAATGTTCCTCATTTCATCTTCGGCAGCTGATTCCAGCTGAGCTGGTTACAACTCAGTCTAATTTAACCAGAATGCAACAATAGTGCCAACCCAGGAAACCTCTTGCTACATGTAACAGGCCTTAAATCTGACATACAATAGACAAATGAAGAGAGAATTTGGCAGGTAAATCCCACAAAATTTATAAAAATGTGAGAACCTATGCGAGGCTTGTTAAATGGTACAAGGCAGAAACAATCAACTTTCAACCAATTTATATGCTTAGAAGAACTTATGTTTGTGAAGTTCCCTAGTAACTGTTGTAGTAATAGTGAATTGTAATATGATGCTTTATATTATGATGATGGATGACAGGTACTTTGAGACTAATAGCCATAATGATGGCCCATTTTAAAGGGAAACCAAGCAAATCTGCTGCTTCAGAGAGATTTGATTTGAATCTGGCAAGAAGTTTTCAAATATTAAATTTGAAAGGGACATGAGCAATTTAATAATACAAACCATCAGATGATCTTTTTGTGGACGTGGTTGTTAATCTGAAACCTGCAGGAAGTGTTTCAGAAGATCCAGGCATCATGCTGATTCCATGAACTTCACGGGGAGGGAACTGTTTTCTCCAGGATGGCCTTCGCTGGAAGTTTTTCTCATCATCCTTGTGGAAATACATGTAAAGAAAATATTTAATTTGGTTTATAATTTGTAGATAACATGCAAAAAGCTTCACTTTATATACACATGACAATAAATCTAAATTACAAGTTTGTTTTCTCCCCAAATCTGGGTGTCAGGCAGGCAGAAAACAAATGCTTGTAAATGCAGGGCTCAAAACAGATGAGGCAGTTGGTGAATCTGCTGAAAGACATCAAACTAACCATGAAAATTCAATCATGGGGAAAACTAAGACAAAAGGTTACCCCCACAGGGGGAGTCAACAAAATTGATGGGCGGGACTCAGGCTGGTTCTGTCCTGTGTTTACTGCTGATAAGCTAGGGAGCCTACCATCAATCTTGAAAGAGAACCAATCTGTGACTGGGTGAGCAATGAGCATTTAGGAAATTAAGTGGTGGCAGTAATGAAGTTGCTTAGGCAGGCAGAGCTGTGTTTTCCTGGAGGCTTTGGGCACATCTATTGCTGAGGATCAAGAACTTGCCAGTAGTTATGTAATTTTGTTTTTGACAGCAGATTAAACACTTGTGGGGACCTTTCTAGAAGCTGTGCCTCTTGCTTGGGATGGCGGACTGGGACCTTTGTTGGATCATGGACTGAGGCCCAGGGACTGGGATCTGACAGCCATGTCCTTTGGCTGGTAGCTGAGGTGAATGCCATTTTGCCAAAGGCTTGGCTTTTTGCTGTGGTTGGATGTGGCAGGAACAGCCAGGTGGGGACAGTGGGGAGAGGCATCTACAGAAGATGTTAGTGATAGCTTCAAAAGGGGTGGAATGAGGAAGAAGGCTGTAAGACGTGATGAATAGGAGGTGGGAAGGAGGCCACCAGAGAGTGCATGGGATGTGAAGGCTGCAGGAGGAAATGGGCAAGGAGGCTGAAAGAGAAGAGTGGGATGGAGGAGGCAGGTGCAAGAGGGAGTTGGGGTAAGGAGGAGCATCTAATTCTGCTTGACAGAGTTTAAATGCCCTGCATGTGAACACAAGCAAAAAAATAGTTACTGGATGACTTTATCACTTTATGATAAATTAGTTTGTCAGAATGAACAAGGATCCCCTGAAAACCAAAAATGTAGCCTGTGAAAGCCAAAATGTAGTCCTTGAGAATATGTTAACTACAGCCCTTAAAAACATGGCTTTATCCTGGCTGAATTCTGGATTTAGACTTTATTTCAATCTCATGAGGGTCTTTGGCAAAACCTTCTGTCGGTAAATGGGTCAAAATATAGCTACTGATGTAGTCTTGAGACCAGCAGTGAGGATGCCCATCTAGCAACTATTGATAAATAGCAAACAAACAAAAGGGAGAAACAGGATTTTTCTCATTTGCTCTGTTGACCATTCCAGTTTTTAATACTCAGCTTGGGTAGACCTAAGTGGCTGACTTAATGAAACAGTGGCTCATTTCTTCTCAGCAATCTTCCAAGTGTGCATACAGGTGGGACTAGTTTAGTTTAGAAAAATTGTCAGCATGGACTGCTTGGACCGACGGGTCTGTTTCCATGCTGTATGACAATAGGCAACCTTCCACAGTTGGAATGAAAGAAAATAAAGTGGTAAGGCTAGAAACCACAACATTGCACTGGTTCACTCTTCCTGCACCAGTTTTTGGTACGCAGGGAAGCTTAGTTTTCCAGCTGAGCCCCAAAATCCCAGGGCAATATAAAGACAGCATATCTTTCAGGCTGTTATAAAAAGCATGAAGTAAGGGTAGCTTTTTATTAAAAAAGGTACAGTTTGCAATTTTGTAATAAACTGCAGTCCAAATAGTGCCTATTTTGAAAAGTGCTTTATTCCCTTGAATCTGTCCAAACTCATTTAGATTTCACACTTGGCAATATACATGAACCGTTGCATCTGAACACATGCAATAATTTGAAAATATTGCTCTTAAAAATATTCCTTATGTCTTGTTTTAGAACAAAATGTGGCAAAGTTTAATTAACACCATTGAAATTTACTTATCACGAAAAAATGAGCATTTTTAGTCACAGCATCAACCAACTATCTATGAGCAACCTGATTTTAAATTACTAAAGATGTTTTTTAAAAAAGTGAGACACTACTTCCAATTAGATTGAGGTAAATTAGTGAACTCCTTGCAACATTTTTAACAACTTGCAAAATCTTTGAAAGATTTTTTGTCCTATGCCTGAAAGTCTCAAGTTGAATACTGGAGGCTTCAGAAGTATCCAAATTAGTGTAATGATTAGAAACTCCCAACAGGTATTAATGCACCCTGGAAGGTGTGGCTAGTTTTGACACTGGGGCCTGATTTTAGGGCAATGCCTTTAATTATGTATATGATTATGGAAACTTAAGTTGCTCTGAATGCGATTTGTACTTAAAATTCTGAGATCTTTTGCACTGTTTACACCAATGAGGGGAATTGGACCAAAACAAGCAGCCCAATCAAATAGCAAACTCCAGACCAATATATTAAGTTACTACCTGGTCTTAACATCAACCAACATTAACAAAAATTACTCAATTGATGACACTAAAGGATATATAGTCAAAAATTGTTAGAAACAAATTTCAAATTGCCAACTTCATATTTTACAAGTTAGATTCAACAACAACTTAAAGTTACATAATAATGTAGGGTGGAAAAATTACTTACATCATCAAGAGCCCGCTCTGTTCCAAGTGCAAGAAGATTATTATACTCTCTTTCAAGTACCTGCCTCGCCTGAAGAAAAGTGCAGTATTTAATAAATGCTTTTGAAAGTAAAACATATCATACATGCATACCAGCTCATTCACCTGTTTGGATAATTACTTCATGAACTGGAGTTAACTTGATTGATCATATAACAGGCCAGGGAGAAGGATGGACTGCTAGAGGCCTTAATACAGGTGATTGAAAGCAAGGGAGAGTTGCTATAACCACAAAGAACCAGGAGATCCTCCAGCCAAACATTGTCAATGGGAGCAATTAGCCATAGATGTTTTATCAGGAATTTGGCCCTGAGGACGTGGATACAATGCCCATAGGAATTAAATTTCTGCACACAAGTAGTCAAAGTAATTCCAGATTTTGGTATTAACTTCACCATATACAACCACAAGGTGGTTATGGTAGGACTGTGCAAAATACTAGCTATGCTATAGCTTTTCTTCATTCTTCTGGAGGGGTGGGGAGCAGTTATTACTGTTGTTGACAAAGACCTTGAGAAAGCAGTGTTAATCCATCTTCTTGTCCAACTAATATCCATCTGATACCGATAGCCTCACAATGATAGGAAGTAAGTTCTAGGATTTTGTGACAGTGAAAGAATGGCAATATAGTAATGCGTGGCCGAGAGGGTAACTTTGAGGTGGTGGTGTACCCGTGTGTCACTGCCCTGTCCTTCTAGGTGGTAGAGGTTTATAAAGTCCAGTTGATGGGAGCCTTTGCAAGTTGCTACAGTACACCAGGTAGAGGGTACACATTGTTACTGCAGTGCATTAGTGGTGGATGAAGTGAGTGAATGTTCAGGGTGATTGATATTGTCAATCAAGTGGTGAGCCTTGATGTATTGTGTTGAACTTTATATGTCACTGGACCTTTTTTGAACCCAGAGAAACCTGGCCACAGTGGACAGCATATTACTCTGGCCAGAGAAGTGATTGTCCCGAGCAATTTAACTGTTCTAAACTAAATGCAGGGACTTTCCAGGGTGTGCACTCACCTGGATACTGGCCTATGAATTCCCTAACTCATTTAGGTCTAGTGGGAATCTTTTGCTGTATCAAGTCTGCAAACCAACAACGATTACAATGGCTTGCTGATCCAGGTCCTGAAGAAAACTTTAACCATTTGGCTGAGGCTTGGCTTTGTTTTAGGGTTTGGCTCTGGTTTGACCTAGAGTCCGACTGTTCAGGATATGGCCTGAGTCAGGACATGTAATTGCCTTCACTCAAGTGGTGTTTCCCAAGCTTAGTCAGACTGCTGAGGGTGTCCACTTTTGTCAGAATGCACTGCAACTCATCTGCTCCACTTGTCACATTTTACAGTGATAAAGTCACTTATCGTGGCTGTTTGAAGCTCGACTGGGCTTCAGCTAATAGGCGTTTTTACACAGTTACTTCATTAATCCCACTTACAGCATCTCATTAAAGGTTAAACTAAAGTCACAGACCTTTGCCGGTCACCTTAAGCTAGTAGAAAATCCCAAAGTGATTCCCCAGTTCATAAATTGCTGAGTAAAACCAATAACATCTCAAAATTAGAGGCAGCTTGGGGCCATAATATTCTTGAACTAAATCAGTCAAGTCTTGAAAGGTTTTAGTATCTGGTGCCTCATGGAAAGTTGGGCTCCTAATAACTGAAAAAGCTGTGGGTCCACAAGGTGTCAGGAGAATTACTCATTGTTTTTCACCTGCCCCAATGTTATTTGCCAAGAAAAAAAACATTTTTTCCACATACTGGACCCAGTTTTCAATGGCAGGATTGAATGAGTCAAGCTTCACAAATAATGGCATGATGCTAGAAATGCTTACCTCAATTCAAAGACAACTATTGCAAGCGATTTTCTTCAGGAACATGCTTTTCTCTCATCACCACTGAAATAGTTGCAAAAGGCAGTATCCTATCATCAAGTCACCAATTATGCATGGCGAGTCCTTGACACTCCAGTTCTCTCAGAGTCAACAGAATCTTTGACGCTTCTATTTATATCTATCAGCCAGGGCTATCTGATTGGGCCAGATTAATTGCCCCGATCAGGAACTGCTATTCAGTTCTGTCCACCTGGCTGATCTTGTGTCAACCACTATTGGCATCACTGGCTAGGCCAGCATTTTTTGCCCAGAGGGCAGTTAAAAGTCAACCTTATTGCTGTGTGTCTGGAGTGAGATGTAGGCCAGACCAGGTCAGGACAGCAGTTTCTTTCCTTCCTTAAAGGACATTACTGTATGCCATGGACCATCCTCCTTCCACTGATAAACCAGTACTCCTCCATGTTGAACAATACTTGGAGAAAACACTGAGGGGAGCAAGGGTGAAAAATGTACTCGAGGTAGTGGATTTCAATGTCCACCACAAAGAATGGCTTGGCAGCAGCACTACTGATTGAGCTTGTTGGGTCCTAAAGGATCCAACTGCTAGTCTGAGTCTGCAGCAGATGGTGAGGAAACCAATGCGGGGAAAAACATACCTGACCTAATGCCTGCGGCAGATTCATCTGTCTGTGACAGTATCAGTAAGAGTGATCTTCTGCACAGTATTTGTGGATATGAAGTCCTGTCTTCACATTTAGAATGCCATCTATCGTGTTGTGTGGCACTATTGCTGTTATAAAACAGATTTTGAACAGATCTAGCAACACAAGACTGGGCATACATGAGGTACTTTGGACCATCAACACAGCAGAATTATACTCCAGCAAAATCTGCTACCTCTTAGCCTGGCATAACCCCCACTCAACCACTACCATAAAGCCAGGGGATCAATCCTGATTCAATAGATAGTATAGGAGGGCATGCCAGGAGCAGCACCCAGGCATAAAAATGTGTTAATCTGGTGAAGCTACCAAACAGGACTACTTACACGCAAGGCAGCATATGCAATAAGCAATAAACAGAGCTAAGCAATCCGACAACCAAAGGATCAGATCTAAGCTCTGCAGTCTTGCCATATCCAATGGACCATTAAACAACTCACTGGTGAAGGAGGCTCCACAAATATTCCATACTCAATTTTGGAAGAGCCCAGCATGTCAGTGCAAAAGATACGGCTGAATCATTCATGACAATCTTCAGCCAGAAGTACCGTGCAGATGCTCCAACTCAGCCTCCTCCAGTGGTCCCCAGCATCACAGATACCAGACTTCAGCCAATTCAGTTCACTCCACAAGATATCAAGAAATGGTTGGAGGCACTAGTTAGTGCAAAGGCTATGCACCCTGGCAACATTCTGACAATGGTACTGAAGACTTGTACTCCACAATGTGCTGCTCTTCTAGCAAAGCTCTTCCATGACGGTTACAGCATCCATCCAACAGTGTGGGAAATTGCCTACAAAAGGCAGGGCAAATTCAACCCAGCCAATATTGCCCTGTCAGTCTACTTTCAATCATCAGTAAAGTGATGGAAGGTGTCATCAATAATGCTATCAAGCTGCAAACAGCTCAGCAATAACCTGCTAACTGATGCCCAGTTTGAGTTCCACCAGGGCCATTCAGCTCCTGAACTCATTATAGCTTTAGTTCAAAAATGAACAAACGGGCTGAATTCCAAAGGTGAGGCGAGAGTGACAGCGCTGGACATCAAAACCACATTCAACTTGGTGTGGCATCAAGGCGCCCTAGCAAAACTGGAGTCAATGTGTATTAGGGGGAAAACTCTGTGCTGGTCCGAGTCATATCTGACTCATAGAAAGATGGTTATAGTTGTTGAAAGTCAGTCATCTCAACTTCAGGACATCTCAGCAGATGTTCCTTATATTAGTGTCCTAGGCCGAAAAACCTTTAGCTGCTTCTTCAATGACTTTCGCTCCATTGTAAGGTCAGAAGTGGGGATGTTTGCTTATGACTGCACAATGTTCAGCAACGCTCAGTAACAGCAGTGTGTACTCTCTACAAGATGCACTACAGAAATTCAACAAAGATGCTTAGATAGTATCTTCCAAACAAATGATGTGGAGGTGCTGGTGTTGGCAGAGTTTTCCCCCAATACACATTGATTCCAGTTTTGCTAGGGCACCTTGATGCCACACCAAGTTGAATGTGGTTTTGCTGTCCAGCGCTGTTACTCTCGCCTCACCTTTGGAATTCAGCCCTTTTGTTCATGTTTGAACCAAAACTATAATGAGTTCAGGAGCTGGTGGAACTCAAACTGGGCATCAGTCAGCAGGTTATTGCTGAGCTGTTTGCAGCTTGATAGCATTATTGATGACACCTTCCATCACTTTACTGATGATTGAAAGTAGACTGACAGGGCAATATTGGCTGGGTTGAATTTGCCCTGCCTTTTGTAGACAAAGTCAGAAGTCACATGACACCAGGTTATAGTCCAACAGCTTTATCACTGCCCCATCATCAGGTAAAGTGAAGAAAAGTCTATAAATTCTGTGCATATACACTTTTCTTCATTTCACCTGACAAAGGGGCTGTGCTGCGAAAGCTTGTGATTTCAAAAACAACTGTCGGACTATAACTTGGTGTCATGTGACTGCTGACATTTTTCCAAACAAATGACCATTTTCATCTAGAATGAAAAGGGCAGCAGATACATGGGAATATAACCACTTGCAAGTTCCTTTCCAAATGACTCACCATCCTGACTTGGAAATATATTGCTGTTCCTTCGTTGTCACAGGTTCAAAATCCTGGAATTCCCTCCCTAAGGGATTGTGGGTGAACCTAGAGCACATGGACTGCAGCAGCTCATGAAGAAAGCTCATCACCACCTTCTCAAGGGCAATTAGAGACAGGCAATAAATGCTGGCCAGCTAGCGATGGCCATGTTTCATGAGTGACTGAAAAAAAAACTCTTTGGGTTCATTTCTTTGAAACAGTAGAACACATTTATGTTATGAAGCAAGCATTACAGCAAATCAAGTTCCAAAAAAGAATCGTATTGGTCTCAAAATGTTAACTCTGTCTCTCTTTCTCCACAGATGCTGCCAGACTTGCTGAGTTTCTCCCACACTTTTTTTTATTGTACATGCAAACTAACTGATCTCTGAGTGTATTTAGCTTGCACAGCCACAGCAGATTAACATTGAGGCGTAGTATATACACAGTACATGGAGTCTTTAAAGGTGGACTCTCTTAAAGGCAAAGTACAATAGACAAGGCACACACACATATTTCCTTCCTTTCTAAAAGAAAATTTATTTCTTTACAATAGCAAGTGAGATCATGGGTCTCTACAATGTTTTGTTAATTTGCTGATTTGTCCAGACATCATGATGTTAATCTTATGTCGAAGTACTGTTGATTGCCCACAGGCATCACTGATATGGTTTGTTGTTCATATTTGTGTTGTCACTTTTTTCTTTCTTGGAATGCAGTGGCTGTTCCAGAATTTGCTGATCCTGATGAATTTGCTTATCCTGATGCACTACTGTTCCAGATAAGCCACTAACTGATTTTGTTCCTCAGGCTGTTTTGAGTGGTTAAAACCTTCTTGGAATTTAATGTTTTGTTCCTTAAGAGTTTTAGCTCATTTTGACATGTCTGATTTTACACCCTTGAATTTTAATATTATAGTGAACTTTTAGCTTTCTGTTGATCTATTATATTGTTCCTTCATAAATTGCTTTAATAACAAGCTACCTCTTCAACATTATTTTTTAGTTTTGTTTACTTGGAAGCCTGGACCTTTACTATTTGCTGCTTCAGTGGTTGTTTGGTTTACTAGGTCTTGCTTGAGTTCTTTCACAACAGCATAAATGTTGACATTTATTTCTGAAAGGATTTGCCCATCAATGATTTTCAGCCATTGGTTGTGTGCACTGTACATCTCCATATGTTTTGCAGCCCTTTCATTTTCTCCAGCATCCCTTTGAGCACAATCCCATATTTCTGGAAACAAAAAAAATGCTGGAAAAACTCAGCTGATCTGGCAGCATCTGTGGAGAGAAAGTAGAGTTAACATTTTGGGTCCAGTAACCCATCTTCAGGTTTCTCCAGATGTTTGATGTGCAAGTTGTTAAAAGGTTTTCCTGTAAAATAACAATCTTTTTATTGGATTGCTGGTACGGAGTTTGTTGTTCATCCTTACACAACCTCAATTATTATAATATGGTAGGAGGCCAATTAGTCCATTGTGTCTGCACCAGCTCTCTGAACATTTTAACATAGTGCCGATCTCCTGACTTTTTGCATAACCCCACACATTAAATAATCATTCAATGCCCTCTTGAATGTTTTAATTGAACCTGCATCAACCACAGTTCCAGGGAGTATATTTCAGACTCTAACTACTCGCTAATTGAAAAAGTTTTTTTCTTATCTCATTTGCTTCTTTTGAACAGCATTTCAAAGCTGTGCCCTCTAGTTCTCAATTGGTTTATGAACAGAAACACTTTCGCCCGAACAACCCTGCCCAGACCCCAGATAATTTTCAAAATATCTATCAAAAATCTCTCTTAAACTTTTCCTGTCCATGTAAAATTAACCCAACTTCTCCAATTTTTCCTCAAAACTGAACTGTTTCATCCCTGGAACCATTCTGGTCAGCCTCTTCTGCACACTCTCAAATGTATTCACATCCTTGCTTCTGAACCTTCTCTATTCAACTTCATTCTCAATTGTATTTAAAACTTGATGACTTTCATTACCACATTTCTTTTTCAAGTTAATTTCTATCTCATCATCCAGAGAACTCGGAATTTGTTTGTCCCACCTTTGCCTTTTGACAGAATATATCGTAAGTGTGCTCATAACATCTCCTTTAAAGTAGTCCATCATTCAGCCACTATTTTACCTGTTTCTTATCTCTTTGGTTGTCAATTCTGATGTGTTCAGTCTACGTACACCGTCGATCCTAATTGTTAAATAATCTTAGTTTTTTTTGTTTCGGTTTTCTACATTGTGGGAGGGATGGCAGTGGATCAAGAGTGGGCTGGTGAGAACGGGCCGGTGAGGCACCGGCAGTGAGAGCAAGCTGGTGAGGCAGCCGAGAGCAGGCCGGTGAGGCACCGGCAGTGAGAGCAAGCTGGTGAGGCAGCCGAGAGTGGGCCGGTGAGGCACCGGCAGTGAGAGCAAGCTGGTGAGGCAGCCGAGAGTGGGCCGGTGGGGCAGCCCAGAGTGGGATGCTTGCAGTGGCATGGCATGGACTAGAAAGCCCAAAGCGGGACTCTGGCAGAGGCATTCCGAGGGCCGGAAAGCCCTGAATGGGACTGCGGCAGTGGAAAGGAAAGTTGGACTCTCTTGTTATCTTCTTTTCCTTATCTTATTCTAAGTTCATGTGGATGGCGCAATGTATGGACGGTGAAGGTACACATTTTTCCCTGTTTTTTTACATTGAATACATGTGATAATAAATGATTTCTGTTGTGGTACGTAACCAACTGTCAGTACTGACAGCATATGCAATATATCCTCCGTATCAATTTTAAACCTTTCAAGTGACTGAGTTTCTTTCTCTGTCACAATGGTCTGGGCAGCATCTGCTTTGCAGGTAAAGACAGATGCAAGTACTCATTTAACACATCAACCATGCCTCTTGCCTCCATGTGTAAATCCATGCATTAATTTGGTCCCTAACCTCCTTTTACCATCTTTTTGCCATTGATGTGCTGATAAAGTTTTCCATGTTAACTGCTTGTTAATTATTCATAAGCTCTCTCTGCTTTTCATGTTTGCTTTCTCACCTTACCTCTGAACCTTCTCTATTCAGCTTCATTCTCAATTGTATTTAATATTTGATACTCTTCATTAGCACATTTCTTTTTCAAGTTAGTTTCTAGCTCGTCATCCAGAGAACTCTGGATTTATTTGTCCCATCTTTTCCCTTTTGAGGGAATATATCTTAACTGTGCTCGTACCATTTCATCTTTGAAAGTTCAACTACTATTTTACCTATTTCTTATCTCTTTGGCTGTCAATCCTGATGTGTTCAGTCTGTGTACACCTTCAATCCTAATTGTGAAATAAATCTTAATTTTTTTTGTTTTGGTTTTCTACATCAGACACACCATAAACCATAGCTATAAGTCTTTTGTCGGAAAATTGGGCAGTCTTGCATTAGAAGAAGGGTCAATGGACTCAAGGTGTTAACTTTGCTTTCTCTTCATAGATGCTGTCAGGGCTGCTGAATTTCTGCAGCAATTTCTGATTCTGTCTTGCATTAGATCCTGGTAGGGTCGGAAGCATCTAACCAATCAAAGGGAAAGGAGACAATGTAGGAAAAGGGTAACTGAGTTAGATGATTAGCCATGATCGTATTGAATGGCAGAGCAGGCTTGAATGTCAGAATGGCCTACTCGTGCTCCTATTTTCAATGTTACTACGAACACTATTTAAATATTTTAAATTCTGTTGGAGGTCTACTGGTTTCCAATTTAATCTAGACAACTTTGCAGAAATTTTGACAATATGCTTTTGACCATCCCTAGTTGCTATTGATCTGACATACGTACAATTTACTTCCCTTTCACAAGTGAGTTAAATTCATCTGGAAAGGGATTTTACTGCTTATGAGCAAGCTAGGTTTCAACATCTCTGACACAAACAGACACATTATGGGTTGTCTCATGCATTTAACATGATTTTAGACTGACAACGATTGTTTTACCTGTAGATTAACTTGCTTGTTAATTGTTCATGCATAATAGGCCTCATCACATATTTTCCATTGCTGTTCAACATATCATGTTAATGATAATAGTTTAATAAGCAATTAGTCATCAGGGATTGATTATCTCCGTCAATTTGTTTCAATGATAAAACACATTATAAGATAGGAAGCAGATTTTAAAGCAAACCAATTGATTTTTCTGACTGTGTGTCGCCTGCAGACCTGCACCAGAATATCTGCCCTGCAGAATAGCAATATTGCATGTACACAGAGAGTCCTTGAAGGTGAACTCTCTAAGGTACATCTTGCTGAAAAGTTACCACTGCTTTCACTGTGGTATGCTCTAAGAACACTAAATGGGCCTGGCTTCCTACTGAGTGCCTGTTTTCTCCTCCTTCCATAGGATATTGGTCTTCTATATTTTCCCTACTGCTTTTCCCTCTGATGCTGCAACCCAAGAGAAACTATAGTCCTCACCATTGGGAGAAACTGGTGTGCTTAGAGGCCTTTTTGAAGCACACATTTCCTTCCAAACATCCAAAACCTTAACATCCAACACCACTTTCTGATGATTTGTTTGACATTTCACAAATCCTCCGACAACACAGTGTACTACCACATTAGGATCAGCAACTAAGCAGTTTATAAAGGACCTCAGCTGTAAGTTGGATGTGATACCTTTAAACAGAGCCAGTAAGAGATGCTGGTGCTGCTGAATGCGTGCTCAGCTGTGCATATTTAAGGAAGAGTACTGATTAGAGTAGCAAAGTCCAAAAAGGCAGATCAGCTGTCAAAATGGAATTAGACTTTGAGTATGTCACAATTTCTGCACATTGCATGCCTCTGGTTCACACTCACATGAAATGCATATTACTCTTCAGGCATATCTTAAGACAGTGTCAATCATGACGTGTTGGATATATGACGCAGCAATATTGGAAGATGCATTGTGCATGGCCTTCCATTAAATTTTATCTTCAAACAGGGAACCCACTTTATTGTTTCACCATTCTTTGTGTGTAACTGGTAGATTTATATATGAGAAAATAATGTAACACATGCTATTGCTTTCTACAACGTGGCAATTAGTTCATTTCCAGAGTGGCCCTGCACAAAAGCACTTAATATTTTTAACCTCAACTGAGTCCTGTAGTGCTGAAACCACCAGAATGACAGGGCCAAGTTTTAAATCAGTGTATTTTCACCCAGAAATTTACATGAAATTATTTTAGAATGAAATCAAGATGTAACATTGTGTTACAATTCTTGAATAGCTTAAAGAAGACAATATGTTGGAATTTACATGTTACTTATTTTAATATGATTAATATGTTTGAAATAACATTATTTCCGTATATTGCCAGATCAAGAATGGCAAAGGCCAGGTGCACAGTACTTTCATCTTAGATTCGAATCAACCAAAACTGGATGAATAATTTCACTACCCACACTGATCCCCTTCTTGAGAAAACATGCCCATTTAATTATTAATTGTGCATGAATATGAGAAATATTGCTTGAGAACCTTGAATACTTTAGGTACTTAAGAAATTCTTTAAGTAACAACAGAGCAGAACTATGTCAGTCTGAATCAAATTTAGCTATCAGAAACAAAATGTCTGTAAAACTAATACATTATCTTAACTTAAGGCTGAAATATTTTCCAATGAATAAGAGTGAAATTGCTACTTTAAAATCAAACACTCAAAGATTCTCTTTAGGGTAAATGAAATTGGGTTAAGTTTACCTGTGTGTTTTGAGTGGGAATTTGAAGTATTAAAGCCAAACTGCTATAGTCAAAGTTTTCATCCAAGGCTAGGAGTGCTCCATGAACACCACTTTCCATGAGGTTGTTTGCATAGTCTCGAAGGCCAATGGACAGTATCCACCTGATTACACGGTCATTGCTCCACACTATTGCATCTAAAAAATGTGAAACTGTAACA
The DNA here is from genome assembly GCF_021869965.1 of Rhincodon typus. Classification (NCBI taxonomy): domain Eukaryota; kingdom Metazoa; phylum Chordata; class Chondrichthyes; order Orectolobiformes; family Rhincodontidae; genus Rhincodon; species Rhincodon typus. The sequence continues at coordinate 37,560,274 of NC_063349.1, forward strand.
TGAGCATAAACTTTCTTTTATATTTTATTAAGATTTAATTTTTAACTTAAAGGGTGCAGTCTCTTCTATTTCAATCTATACTGCAAAAGAATTGATACCCTGATTTTCAAATGCTTTAATTTTTTTCTCTGGCTTTGTTATATCTCAATGTGTAATGCATCTGTCTTCTATCAGGCTATAACTTTACCATTTTTCACCATTCAAATATCCCAGAGATCATAATTAATGCATCACAGTTATATAGAATCACAGAATCCCTATAGTGAGGAAAGAGGCCATTTGATCCATCGAGTCGGCACCGACCTTCCAAACAGCATCCTATCTAGACCCAGCTCCCCACTTTCCATCCTTGTAACTCCACATTTACCATGGCTAATCCACCTAACCCGCACATTTTTGGACTGTGGGAGCAAACGAGAGCACTTGGCAGAAACCCGTGCAAACATGGGGAGAACTCCACACAGACAGTCACCCAGGGCTGGAATCAAACCCGGGTCCCTGGCAGCAGTGCCAATCACTAAGATATTCCTTAAAAGAGTCAAATGGCAAAGTCAACAGTTTGACTAGTAAATTTTGTAAGTAATTATCCATGCTCAACTGATGAAAGCAAGATAATGTCAGAAAGGTAGATTTTGGTCACAGCCAGACTTGGTACTTCATGTGTTCAAACTAAAAGTCTCCGAGTCTTATCTGCATGTTCAGCATTCGCTGCAGATTGCATCTCTGCACTCAGCTCAGTCAAATCAACACATCAATGACATGCTACCTACCTCAGGATGCAGGAATTGGAGTGAGTTACAGGAATGATTGCCACCTCAATGGAATAGAATTTGTCAGAAAATTGCAGATGGAGTGCAGCAGGGTGGGTAAGTGGCAAATGCAGAGGCACTGCCATGGTATTCAGTGTCGTACTGCTTTGCTGCAACTCTCCCAGCTGTGGGGGAGGTATCAGGCAACATGCTTACCCATGGGCCCTGTGGCCATCATAAAATTCATGCTGCTTCTGAATCCAGAAAAACTTTGAAACAAATGTAACTTACCTCAGTCCTGATCTTGGTCCCTCTCATTGAGTGCCTAATTCCACCAAAACGTCCCTCAGCATGCACTACATCCTGAATATTCTAGATATGAGAATAAGCCGTCAACCCAACTTAACTCACTGATGTACACTGGGTTCCTGAGGAAGTCCCAACACATGCACATCCACATGATTTATGCAGGAATTTAATCTACTGATTGCCAGTTTTGCTCTGCCCAGTAGACTTCATGATTCTTATGACTTTGGGATCAGGTAGGCAGAACAGTGGAGACATGGGATATTTGCACTACATTTAGCCCGATTTCTGCACAAGTTAATTAGAATTTTACATAGCAGGTATAATGTGGAATTCTAAATAAATCAACTGGACTGTCAAAGCACAAAGGCAACCATGTACATCCTACAATGTTGAGTTCCCTCCCAACAATGTTAACAGCTCTGTTAATGCAATGTTAATGCAGTGATATTCCCCTCTTAGATTTCTTCACCCCCCAATACCAACAAAGTTCAATATCTCATCTCTTTGACACATCCAACATTGCTTACCCATTCCCTTGGCAGCAAATGCTCAACCCTCCTGGAAACTCCTCTCTTGATACACTTTCTGGATCTCTGATTTAAGTCTGGCTGCTGTGAGAAGAGTCAGCATTCCGGAAGTGTGTGCAGGGGTGAGGAGGGTTCAGCATTTTTGTGGGGTGAACAGCGACGAACAATGTCAAGAAGGTTAATTGGTGACTTGATAGAGACATACAAGATGATCAGAGGATTAGATAGGGTGGACAGTGGGAGCCTTTTTCCTCGGATGGTGATGGCTAGCACGAGGGGACATAGCTTTAAATTGAGGGGTGATAGATATAGGACAGATGTCAGAGGTAGGTTCTTTACTCAGAGAGTAGTAAGGGTGTGGAATGCCCTGCCTGCAAAAATAGTAGACTCGCCCACTTTAAGGGCATTTAAATGGTCATTGGATAAACATATGGATGATAATGGAATAGTTTAGGTTAGATGGGCTTCAGATTGGTTTCACAGGTCGGCGCAACATCGAGGGCCGAAGGGCCTGTACTGCGCTGTAATGTCCTATGTTCTATGAAATGAGGGTGAGCATGGGCATTGTAGACAGCTGGGTTAGGGCTAATGGGTACAATCTTATAGGGGTCTGAGTGATGTAGGCTATGCTGAGAAACATGGCAGTATCTGGAAAGAAGTTAAGCAAGGCCTATCTCAACATTGGGACCATCTCGCTCCATCTTTTATGATTTTGACAAGTAGTGTGGTATTTTTCTCACTAGGCAGTGGCACTTTGCCAATTAAGAAAGATTATTGCTTGTTTCATGCCTTATTAGTGGACCAACTCGACTCATTATTAGCCTCCTATCTTAACAAACATGCTAAATGTGATGATGCTGAGAAAACTAGACATGGAAATGAGAGTGGGTACGTGGCAACTTCAGCTTGTTGCTTAATCTGAAGGGTGTCTATATTGCTTAGGACCAAAATGCCTCTCAGGGCATGATTCATGGGCAACAACCACACAGATCCCTCATTCATCGACACTGGCACACAGAATTTGCCAACTTCGCATGGCCATTATCAAACTCTTCAATACACTTGCAGGTCATTCAAGAAGGTCAGTGTTGTATTGCAGGGTGCACTAGCAACTCATATTAAATAGCTTCAGCGGAGTTACTTTACACACATGGACATGCCCTCAGCTCACAGATTGGACCAGTCTGGATTGCAGGACAGCTCATTTGATCCCTGAGTACTCACTCACTTAGCACCTACCTGTATGCTTGCAGCATCGTGCCTTACCTTTCAATGCCATTACACAGTTATGCCTAACCTTTGTTTCCTGAAAGCTAGCCAATCTTCTATCCAGTGACACATTACCCTCTGCATCATGAGCTTTTATTTTCCCAAACAAGCTTTGTTGTGGGACCTAATCAAATGACTTCTGGAAATCTATAGTACATCCACTGTTGCCCTCTATCCATTGCATTTATTACATCCTCAAGTAACTCCAGTAAATTGGTTAATCACGATTTCACAAAATCATGCTGATTCTGCCTGATTACCTTGAACTTTTCTAAGTGCCTTGCTATAACATCTTTAATAGTAGCTTCGAACAGCTTCCCAAAGAACAAAGAACAATACTGCACAGGAACAGGCCTTTCGGCCCTCCTAGCCTGCGCTGACAAATTTTGACCTTCCATACTAACACGGTCTTCACTTGCAGGATCCATATCCCTCTATTCCCTTCCTGGTCATGTATTCATCCATGTGCTTCTTGAATGCTGCTATTATGTCTGCTTCCACCACCTTCTGTCAGCACGTTCCAGGCACTCACCACCCTTTGTGTGAAAAACTTGCCTTGCACATCTCTTTTAAACTTCACTACATCACCCCCACCACCCACCTCCCCCCATCCACCCCCACCCCACCCCACCACCACCCCACCACCTTGAACATGTCTCCACTAGTAATTGGCCCCTCCAATCTGGGAAAACACATCATACTTTCCACTCTATCCATGCCATTCACAATCTTATAAACTTCTATCAAGTCGCCCCACAACCTCCTGCGTTCCAGTGAAAACAAACCTAATCTGTCCAACCTTTCCTCATAGCTAAAATCCCCCATACCAGGCAACATCCTGGTAAACCTTTTCGGTACCGTCTCCAAAGCATCCACATCATTCTGGTAGTGTGGTGACCAGAACGATACACAATATTCCAAGTATGGCCGAACTAAAGTTCTATAAAGCTGCAGCATAACTGGCCTATCTTTATACTCAATGCCCCTTCCAATGAAGGCAAGCATGCATTAGGCATTTTTACTACATTATCTACCTGCACTGCCACCTTCAGTGATCTGTGGACCTGCACACCCACATCCCTCTGCATAGCAATACTCCTAAGGTTTCTGCCATTCACTGTATAATTTCCACCTACGCTTGACCTTCCAAAATGCATCACCTCACATTTTCTTCTATTAAACTCTATCTGCCGTTTTTCTGCCCATGCCTGCAACTGATCTAAATCCCGCTGTATCCTGTGACAATTCTCCTCACTATCTGTGACTCTTTTCTTCGTCTGCAAATTTACTAATTAGACCAGCCACATTTTCATCCAAATCATGGTCAAACATAGATCACAAATAGCAGAGGTTCCAGCACTGATTCCTGTGGAACACCACTTGTCACAACTCTCCATTCCGAAAAGCATCCTTCCACCGCTACCCTCTGTCTCCTATGACTAAGCCAGTTCTGTATCCAACTTGCCAGCTCACCCCTGATACTGTGTGGCTACACTTTTTATACCAGTCTGCTCTGAGAGACCTTGTCAAAGGCTTTACTGAAGTCCATGTAGACAATAGCAACTGTTTTTCCCTCACCAATCATCTTCGTCACCTCCTCAAAAAACTAAATCAAGTTAGTGAGGCACGAACTCTCCCGCACAAAACCATGCTGTCCACCATCAATAAGTCCATTTGCTCCTAAATGATTACAGATCTTATCTCTGAAAATGTTTTCTTATAATTTCCCTACCACCAATGTGAGGTTCACAGGCCTGTAATTTCCTGGATTACCTCTGCCACCCTTCTTAAACAATGAGATAACATTGGCTATTCTCCAGTACTTTGGGACCTCACCTGTGGCCAAAGAGGATCCCAATGATAGATGTTAAGCTAACTGGCCTGCAGTTCCTTGCTTTCTGTCTCTGTCAGTCTTTGAATAAAAAGGTTACATTCACTATTTTCCAATCTAATGGAACCTTCTCCACGTCTAGGGAATTTTAGAAAATTGGAACGAATGTATCAATTATCTGATTAGCCACTACTTTTAAGACCCTAGGATCTGAGGATTTGTCAGCTTGCACCCCCAATGATTTATAGGTACCACGTCCCTGGTGATAGTAATTTTTCTGAGTTCCTCCTTCCTTTTCATTTCTTAATTTACAGCTATTTCTGGGATGGTACTAGTAACATCCAGAGTGAATACTAATGAAAAATACCTGTTCAATTCATCTTCCATCACCTTATTTTCTATAATTATTTTTCTGCCTTTTGCAGAGGTCTTGTAATTTGAAGGGGCGGTGCCTTTTGCCAAAGGCAGGGAGCTGAGGCTCTTGCTGGAGTTAGGGTATGCCAAGGGCTAGAGCACATGAGATTGCCTGTGGTCATTAGCTGAAGCTTTTTACCGGCCTGTGGGCTTCAAGCTGGGGCTTCAGCTGGGGTCTGTTTTTTTTGCTAGGTCCTGCGCTTATGTCAGGGTGAGGGCATCTGTCTGATCCACTGGGGAGGACTGCTGGGGGCGAAGATGAACATCTGCCAGAAATTCTTGAAATCACTGAGGTAAAGAATTACTTAAAAATGAATGTGAAATCTTAACTTAAGGCTGCATAACTTCAGGAGCTACTATATGGGGAAAATGTAGTGGCTGTGATTGTTAAACTTGAATCAGAAGTTGTGTTTCGAGATGCCGTTAAAAAAAAAAGTAGTAATAGCCTGGTTAAAATATTCCTGTTTTTGTCCATTTTATTGAAATTCATTAGCTATGACTTCGAAAGTCTGTGGAACAGTTGTTTTCGGCGATGGCTTCTTCTGTAGTCTGTGTTATCAATTTATGACAGTTGTAATGTGCCAATTTAAATATTGTGTCATTCTAGGAAATTAATACTTCACTTGAGTGTTGCAGCTTTACATTTAACGGAAGGTTAATGATCATTGAAGATATTATTGAATTCTTCTAATTCTGTTTCTATGTGATTCCAAATACCCGATACGTCATACAGAAGTATTGTTACAACATGACTGCATCACCCTAATGAATAAGTTTGTGAGAATGAGAAAGGAGCCCCGAAAACCAAAACATTGCCTCCAAAAATCTAATAGGAGTGCTCCAGAAAACCTCATAAAGAGCACTAGAAAAGTGTTATGTTTTGTGCCTGGTTTACAGAGTCGAAAGTTTACAAATACATAACGATATCCTCTAGTTCTTAAATATTCACTAAATAGTTATTAAAACATGGTAAGGAGTTATTTTTGAGTGAGTGACTAACAGATACATTTTGTTTTGTTTGAACTACCATTGTTAAACTGGCACGAAGATACATTTTATATTCCGAGTTCACATGTTTTCATGTCCTCTTATTTCCATCCCAGATTTAAGGCCCCTTTTTAATGTGCAATTGTCATTTGCAGAGGAGAATTTCAATCTGATAGTTAGGTATTCTGTTCAACACAGTGTGGAGCTGGAGGAACACAGCAGATCAGGCAGCATCAGAGGAGTAGGAAAGTTGACGTTTCAGGTTGGGACCCTTCTTCAGAACTGGGGAGGGGGAAGGGAGCTGGGAAATAAAGAGGGACAAGGGGTGGGGCTGGGGTAAGGTAGGTGCGTTTGTGATAGGTGGATGCAGATGGGGGTAGTGGGGATTGGTCGGTGGGAAGGGTGGGACGAATAGGTGGGGAAGAAGATAGACAGGTTGTATCAGGTCAAGAAGGGGGGGATGAGAGGAAGGTTTGGACGTGGCATGAGGCCGGGGTGGGGAGATTTTAAAACTGGTGAATTCTATGTTCAGGATATCGGGCTGTAGGCTCCTGACGCAGAGTATGAGGCGTTGCTCCTCCAGTTTGCATGTGGCGTCATTGTGGTATTGGAGGAGGCCCAGGATGGACATGTCATCAAGGAAGTGGGAAGAAGAGTTAAATGGTTAACGGCCGGAAGGTGTTGTCGATTCTTGCGTACAGAGTGCAGACCAGGTTGGAGGATATACAGGTGAACCCCAGTTGGATACGGAAAGTTTGCTTTGGGCCTTGGATGGAGGTGAGGGGTAGGTGTAGGGGCAGATGTAGCACTTCCTGCGGTTGCAGGGAAAGGTGCCGGGTGTGATGGGATTAGTGGGGAGTGAGGAGCGGATATGGGAGTTGCGGAGTGAGCGGTCCCCATGAAAGGCAGATAGGGGTGGGAGGTACGAATTCTGTTACTGCCTCCTCCCTATAAAATGTTAATCTTTATTCAGACTGAGGAGTTCTTATTTTGAAAAGTGAAAAGCTGCGGATGATAAAAATCTGAAAATAAAACAGAAAACATTGAAAATACTCAGCCTGCCAGACAGCACTTTTGCGGAGAGAAACAGAATTAACAATTCAGATTGATGACCTATTGTTAGTATAACAATTTGAAATATTAATTTTTTCCTCTCTCCACAAATACTCCCTGACCTCATATTTCCAGATTAACAAAAAAATCTTTTTAGTGCTTATTTAGAACATGACTTTCTTTATGGGGAATCAATAATTCGGAATATCAATGAAGGAGGAAGAAAGAGAAAAGAGCATAGATAATTATGTAAATACAGTCACCCAGCTCTTCTGATTAGAAGATTGCCATTGCTGAGGCATAGACTAGAGTTGCTTGTCAGAGCCTTACGGATGTCCCAACACTACTGACTCTGCAAGAATCGCCCTGGAATTTGAAGCGTCCCATGAACTATTACATAGGTTTGATAGCCTCTGAAAACCTCCTGGTTTTCGTGTGAGACACATTTGAAGGTTTCTGACTTACTCAACTTAAGGCCCTGTCATCTGAAATTTGTTGCTTTCGTATTTCTCTTTCATAGCTGGAGGTGAATATCTTTGGGTACTCTATTAGCCCGCTGACATTCAAAGGACAGTGAGTTTTTAAAAGTATTTATAAAAATGTTTTAAAAGTATATATATCAGTATTTTAATGGGAATTTAAGCATTTCTAAACATAGACTACTGTATAGATCCATAAATAAATTCAAAAATGAAACATAAGCAGCGGCACATATTATATAATATATTAAAATTCGTATGCATAGCAATGGTCCCCGGAAATATTAAACTAATTACTTCTCATGCTTCTATTAGATTTTCTACATAGTACTTCAACATACATTCTGACCTATTGTGAGGAATACCACATATTTTACACATATAAAATATTTCCATTAATCAAAAGGCAAATGTCTAATGACCACTTGTTTTCAAACAGCAGTAATAGATCTCTCACCTTTAATTTCATGTTGGCTTAATTCTCTTCTCTTCTCCAGTTCTTTTCGATCATAGTTCAACCGTTTCAAGCACATAATACCATACTGTAGACTTGTCCTGAACAAGAACAATACAACAATTTTGACAATTATTTGCAAGTTGCTTTCAAAATAAATTAATAAAATTCAAAAAGTAGTCAGGCAAATGTTGATAATAAATGAGCGGATGAATATTTTGGCCTTGAAAATCAAAGAGCCCTTACAGTCATAGAGTACTACAGCACGGAGACACGCCCTTCAGACCAAACTGGTCCATGTCGACCAAAATGTCCATCCATGCTAACCCCATTTCCCAGCACTTGGCCCATATCCTTCTAAACATTTCCTTATCCATGTATTCGTCGAAATGCCTTTTAAATGTTGTTAATGTACCCGCCTCAACCACACACACACACACACACACACAAAAATCTATGGGGTGAATCTGTATTTGCAGACACATGCTATTTTCTTCAAAAAGCACACAATTTATAGACAGTCAGTCAATGTTGTATTTTACAAATTCCTACTTCAGAAATAAAACCAGTTTGACTCCAAACCAAAACACAAACAGATTCTAAACAAGGCCTCACGCTTAACACGCATTGTCTGACCTAAAATGTCACCCCTTCGTTACGCTGATAAAACCTTTAGTTCTCTCAGGACAGTGACTTCAAAGGAATTTGGGGATTTACATATACATAGTAATTAAAACCTTCTAACTGATTAAAGATTTAACAGCATCTTACGTTTGTTTAGTATATCCTCATCAGTGGTGTGACCCTTTGATCTTTTACTAATAAATTATGTGTCTGACACTTACATCTGCAGGAGTAAGAATCTGAAAGCTTGTGTTTTCAAATAAACCTGTTGGATTGTAACCTGATGTCATGTGATTTCTGACCTTGTCCACCCCAGTCCGACATTGGCACCTCCACTTCTTGAATAAGGGCACAACATTCATTGCCCTCCAATCGTCCGGGACCTCACCCATGGCTCATGATGATGCCCTGCAACTTCTTCTCTAGACTCTTGCAGGGTTCTTGGATATATCTGATCAGGAGCTTTATCCAACTTCATACATTCTAATACTTCCAACACCTACTCTACGTGTCCCCAAGATATTGCCACTAACTTCCCAAGTTCCCAAGTCTTCATTGAGAACCTCACCCATCTCCTGTGGTTCCACACATACATGTCCACTTTGGTCCTTGAGGGATCCTATTCTCTGTCTGGTTATTCTTTTTCTTTTAATGTACTTAAAGGATCTCTTTTGATTCACCCTAATCTTCTTAGCCAAAGCTATCTTTGCCCCCTTTCTGCCGTTCTGATTTCCTTCTTCAGTAAATTACTGTATCCCCTATATACCTCCAGGGATTCCCTTGATCCCAGCTGCCTGTTCCTGAGCCATGCCTCCTTTTTTTCTGGTCAAAGCCCCAATATCCCTTATCATCCAGGGTTCCCGACTCCTGACAACCTTGCCCTTCACCCTCACAGGAACATAGAGACCTTGAACTCTAGCTATTATACTTTTAAAGGCCTCCAACTTACCAGAGGTCCCTTTGCCTGCAAACAATCCCTGCAACTCCAATCAACCCCTGTAAGCTCCTGTTTAATTCCATTAAAATTTGCCTTGCTCCAATTTAGAACTTGAAACTGTGGACCAATTTTGACCTTCTCCATAGCTATTTTAAAATTAATAGAACTATGGTCACTGGTCCCAAAGTGCTCCCCCACTGTCACCTCAGTCACCTATCCTGCCCTATTTCCCAAAAGTAGGTTGAGTTTCGCCCCTTCCCCAGTAGGACCCTCTATGTACTGCTTGAGGAAACTTTTCTGAATACATTTAACAAATTCCACCCCATCTAAGCCCTTAACACTATGTCAGTCCCAATCTATGTTAGGAAAATTAAAATCTCCCACTGTGACAGCCCTATTTCTCCTGCAAGTCTCCGCATACTTGCTCCTCTAATTCCCGTTGACTATTTTGGGGCCTATAGTACAACCCCAATAACATCACCATCCCATTCTTATTTTTTACCTCCACCCACAAAGCCTCAATGAATGATGCCTCAGTTATTTCACCTCTGACTATTGCTGTGATACTCCCCTTAATCAAAACTGCAACCCCCCCTCCCCTCTTTCCTCCACCTCTGTCACACCTAAAGCACCTGTACCCTGGCACATTAAGCTGCTAGCCCTGTTCCTCCCTTAGCCATGTTTTTGCAATGGCTATAATATCCCAGCCCCACATACCTATCCACGACCTGAGTCATCGGCCTTACCTATCAGCCCTCTTGCATCGAAATAGGTGCAAATTAATCCAACAGGCATTCCTCGCTCCCTGTCCTGTTCCAGCTTGACCTGTCTCTTGAACTTGCTTTTTCTGATTACTGTATCTCCTTCCAGCCTCGCACTTGCCTCTCTGCTGTTGAGGATTTACACCCCTTTTGGTAGGAATGTTGATTATGGGTTAGGCAAATGTTGATCATAATTAAGCAGATGGATATTTTGGCCTTGAAAATCAAAGAGTCTTTGATTATGGGTTACCTGTTGGAATCTGCATGTCAATGATCTCTGGTGATGATCACACCAAAGCTTCAGGAATTTAAATATACAGGTGGATTTTCACATCACAATTGTTACATTTGAAGAACTCTCCAAGGTTACAGACTTCAGACAGCAGTATCTAATTTCTGTACTGCAGAAACAACAAATTGGGCATTGGCCCCTGTTAGCAGGTGGCTGAAAAATGCAGCCAGCATTTTTCAAATCTTTGGGGATCTAGAGTGCAATCCAGACCAGAGCGCCAAGTTGGGTCCCACAACCATCAGAAAATGGGCTGGCTCACCTGTGTTCAAATGGTGACACAGAATCACTGTTCTCTTACCAGCCTTGGATGACTAAAATGCATTCCTTCCTTCCTAGTTTTGTCTCCTCTTACGTCAGTAATGTTCTTTGGAGCAGGCAGAGCTCTGCTGGAGAATGCCATGAGTTTGGGGCACAGCATATAACTTTTGGTAGGAATGTACTGGAGGATCTGTAGATTTTAACTCTTGAAGTCAACCCATTAATAAATAAAAATGAACTTCCATAACTACAAAACAGTTTATTTTACATAAGGAGAGAGAATTTTTTAAAAAATCAAACATACCGGTGAAAGCTATCCACCATTTTTAAATGAATACGAAGATCTTTCTTTGTCAAATGATCCAGCATTCTAGCATCTACTAGGCATTCCATGAAGTAGCTGCGATACTGCGGTAATCCTAGGCTAGGAAGCCATTCATTACCAATCCATTCATGATTCATGTCACCATAAGCCAATGTCTGACAGAAAATGCAAGAATAAGTTTATCCAAATTCATTCGCCCGTAAATGAGTTAACAAACAAATAGTTGATAGCACATAACCATGTAGCCTTCTTTTTCCTAATTTCAGCAACAGCATGAGTAAACAGTGGCAGTATGTCAAGAAGTAGCATTATAGGAATATTTCTGTCATTATAGTGTGTTGAACCCTTCCCACCTTTCAAGGATTGATTGATAAATCTGAATGAAAAATGTGATTATTACAATTATTAATAAGGGATTTGAGTAGCATTTCATAATGATACATTGTAATGGCAGATATTTGACATATTATTACTATATTTGTGGGAAATAATTTCCACGGTACTAGTGAGACTATTTTGCATATATGGGCTGGTAGAAAATGGCCTGTTGCAGCACTGCTGATCGTCTTTCTGGCCTGTAGAAAAGTTTTGCATTTTTAAAGAAACCTTAATCAAATACTTATCACAGACCAAAGCCCTAAGTTAATTTATAGATCACTTCCCACTGTTAGAGCAACCCTGGATGCCAGGAAAACACCAGTGTTTCTAGGTCCAACATTATTAGGGCACAATTGAAGGGAAATAAATCCAATGATATACTTTTGTTATTTGCATTTTCACTACAAAATACCAACATGTATTTGGAATCTTGAAACTGGCAATGAACATTAAACAGCTAGAAAATGTATTGCATTCTGCTTGGATTGTTGGGTACCAAGTATAATTTCAGTGAAAAATTCTATCCAATCAACTTAAGAAAATGGAAACATTTTTAAAAATCACAACACATATAGAAGTAAATAGCACAAGTGAAGAAGCAGTTTTAAAAAATATCCTGAAATAATTAATCTTACTAGAGCAAAGCAAGTGGGAGAATAACTAGGAAGAGGGAAATAAGGAACTGTGAATTTTTGACTTTCTCTTTACTGTCTATATTCAATTCACAACAATTTTAAACTGTGCACTATTCAGTTTTATTGTACATACAGAATTTTGCACCTGACAGCACACATGCACAGGCTATGGACTAATGTTTACTGCATTGTTTATTGTTGATGTTGTTTAGGGAAAAGAAATATGAGAAACAGCACAATATGGAAAGTGGGAATATTGATGTCAAGAACTCCCAGATGTGTCAAAGCAACTCTAAGAAATATGCCATCTAAATACAAACATAACCATCTGACTTCATTGATATATTGATATCTTGCATTTATTGCTTAAGCATTTATTGATATTCTCCAAAATTTATTAAGTGATCACTTTACATGACAAAGAAACACATTTATACTTTGTGGGACCAAAGTCTGAATATATAATGGGGTCCTGTGAAACTAAGTCTACTAAATATACAGTAAAAGAACAAGACATTTTGCCAAGTCCATGGGTCAATACAAGTTGATACTGAGTTGGCAGAGAAGTTATAATCAGGCAGGTTGGCATGAGGGTAAAAGGGATGTTGGGGTGGGTAGAAAGGCATAATTTGAAATTAGGGCTATAAAGAGCCATGCGGGTGTGTAGAGAAGTATAAGTTGACATGGCAGTAATGAGAGAACATGAATGGGGGGAGAGAGGGTGTGTGTGACCTGTGAAGTTTGGATTGCTGTTCTTCGTTTTATTTTCAGCTGAGACAAAGTGTCAGTGGACTGTGGTCAGCTTTTCATACAGCCTGGTTCCACATCTGGCAGCCCTTGTTGTTGCTTCTGTAATGTACTTCAGAACAATGGGACTGACTCACATTAACACCTGTCACTCCAGAATGAAAATCTGTCTGTCCAAAACACTCTCCAGAGTCAGATTTGTGGAGTATTTTTCTGACATTATATTCCGACTCTGCAGTGAAAATTCAGGCCTATGTTTTATTCTTACAGAATAGCCACTTGACATCAGATACCTTTCCAGGATTAGGAGTAGAAACTCATGACAGGCTTTTTGCTGAATTTATGTTAATGGAATAACCCCACAGATTTTCAGCCTGTGTGTCTTCCGTTTCTCTTAGGTACATGCAGATAAGAAACGTTATTCTACTTCAAGTGTATTGAAACTAGAAACGATGGTCTGACTAAACATAACGTACAAAAAGTGGACTGCTCATAAGATGCTTTCCGCTGTACATTATAAAATCAATTTCATAACACTGAGGAGTAAACCACATATGCACTAAAAATCTTCAAACTAAATTATGTATTTTAACATGCATTACCTGAGCCCAACTGCCTTCTTCAGACTCCTTAAGAATTACCAGAAAGTACAATTAATAAAAATGCAAAGTTAAAAGGCTATATGATTCTTAAACGTAAATTGTAAAATATGTATTTATGAACAAAAAAGTTTCACAATGAGTGTTTATTAAACTAATTGTAAAAAGCTGTAAGCCGGAATATTATATAAAAAAATTCTTCCAAAATGAAATACTGTACACCTGAATGTTTTCATAAACTGTGTAAATACTATTACATGAATACATACTATTACTGAAGATGTACAGAACAGAAACAGGCCATTCAGCGTAACCAGTTCATAAGCATTCTCTGATCTTTTCTCAAATATTTCTATATTGCCTGCTTCCTCAAATTATTGTCTAGGTTCCCTTTAAAATGCATCTACACTATTTGTTTGAACCATTGCTTCTGGTAACAGGTTCCAAATTCTTTACACTCTTTGGATAAAGAAGTTTCTTCTCAATTCCCTGTTGGACCTCTTGGTAAACATTTTATTTTGATGGGCTTTGGTAATGCTATTCTTCACGAAAGGAAACATTCTTTTTGTATCTGATCTATCAAAACCTTTAATAATTTTAAAGATCTCTGTTACATCACCCATCAAGATCAAGAGAAAAGACTGTGAACCTCTGAATTCTTTCCTGATATGTGTATCCACACATTTCGGACATTCTTGTAAAACTTTCCTCCACCCTCTCCAGTGCCTCTATATCTTTACTACAATAAGGTGACCATAATTACATATGTTACTTTAAGTTTGGTTTAACCAAGTTTTGATTGAGGCATACTTCTGTTACATCAAATTCTATCCCTCTTGAAATAAAGTCTATTGCTTAGTTTGGCTTTTTACGATCTTGCTAATAAGTGACACAACTCTTGGTAACTGATGTATTTGTACTCACCTAACCCATCGAGATTAGGTTGTTTCTCTAACCTGCTTAAATTTGTCTCTTCAAAGCAACAAGTGACCACCTCATTCACCCCACGAACAGGCATTATCTTACTTTTATCTGTATTGACTTTTATCTAAACTATGACTGCCCTATTCAGGCATAATCAGCTTGAACACATTACACTCATGTTCTAACAGAATTCTGTATGTTATTCAATGTAAATAAACAATCTCCTTAACGACAGAAAGTGACACACATTTGAAAGAAACATGCAAGAATTGTAATGTGACATTTCATATAGCATCCCAGAAATATTCAAGAATTGCCAGTCATTTCTCTGGAACTTCAGTTTTGTCTGAGTTATTTCAATTTGCTTTCAAATAGCCCCAAGTTCAATACTTCATAATTTAGATATTGCGATAAATATCTAATTTTACTATCACTGTTATTGTTTGTTTAAAAATATGTTTGAGGTTGTTGGCTGGTGCAATTTATTACATCTATTATTATGGCCACAAATTAGCAAGTATGTTTGAAAATTAAGATTTTAATTGATTATCACTTTGGGGAGACAAGAGATTTAGAGTGAACATTGATATAAGAAAGACGAAAAAATATGATGACTTAAGTCATAGAACTGCGGATGCTGGAAATCAGAAACAATATCAGAAATTGCTCGAAAAACTCAACAGGTCTGGCAGCATCTGCTGACAGGAAGCAAAGTTAACATTTTGGGTCCAGTGACTTTTCTTCAGAACTGATTGTAACTAGAAAAAGTTTGGTATATACACTAGAGAAGAGGTGGGGTGTTCTAGTTTGTTGAGGAGTAAATAATAAGTGGAGATGGGAGTCCAGAGGGAGAATAAAACAGTTAGGCAGACAAAATAATGGATAAAGGTCAGCCTGAGATAATCAATAACTACCAATGGGGACTGTTAGTAGCTGACAACAGGTTGTTTGTGGTAGTAGACCATATGATGACCAGGCCTGGTATGTGGGGGTTGGGGGAAAGACATAGGAAAAGGTGCTTAAGCCCTAAAATTGCTGAAATTGATATTGAGTCCGGAAGGTTGCAAGGTTCCCAAGCAGAAAAGGAGGTGTTGCTTTTCCAGCTGGTGTCGAGCATGGCTGGATCACGAGATAGAGATGTTGGCTAGGTAACATGATGTGCGTTGAAATGGCAGGCGACCAGAAGTTCAGATGGGATGGTAAGTGAGGATAAGGGGGACTCTTTTGCTGTTGGGGGCCAGCATCTACATCCCAAGGATCATTAGATTCCATTTACACCACCTCTAGCAGGATGCCACCACCAGATACATTTTCTCCTCCTCTGTCTTGTCAACCTTTCGCAGAGACCATTCCCTCTGGGACACCTTGATACACTTCTTCCAAATCTCCCCACACCTCCATGGCACCTTCCCCTGCAAATCTCCTCACTGTCCAAGGTCCCAGACATACCTTCTAGGTGAAGCAGCAATTTATCTGCACTTTACTCAATCTAGGCTACTGTATTTGCTGTTCATAACATGGTCTTCTCTACATTCGGGAGATGAAGCACAGACTGGGTGACTGTTTTGCACAACACCTATGTTGTTTCCACAAAAATGGCCTTGAGCTTCTGGTTGCCTGCCATTTCAATA
This sequence comes from Rhincodon typus, assembly GCF_021869965.1. Classification (NCBI taxonomy): domain Eukaryota; kingdom Metazoa; phylum Chordata; class Chondrichthyes; order Orectolobiformes; family Rhincodontidae; genus Rhincodon; species Rhincodon typus. The sequence continues at coordinate 37,576,457 of NC_063349.1, forward strand.
CAACACTGTGTTCCTGGATCGAAATCTGTTTCAGGCTTGCTACAGTGCTCCAGCGAAGCTCAGCCTAAGAACAGCATCTCATTTTCTGCTTGGGAACCCTATTTACTTAATGCTTAGATAACAAGGTGTAGAGCTGGATGAACACAGCAGGCCAAGCAGCATCAGAGGAGCAGGAAGGCTGACGTTTTGCTTGTTTGCTTAGAAATTGCTTAGTGCATAATAATTTCATGCATCTTATTCTAGCTACAATCAGTTCTGAAGAAGTGTCCCTGGACCCGAAGTGTTAACTTTGCTTTCTCTTGACAGATGCTGCCAGACCTAGAGTTTTTCCAGCAATTTCCGATGATGATTTTGATCTGTATTACAGATTTATACACAGTTATCATGTCATAACATTGAGTTATATCAAAGCAGAGAACTCCAGGTGGAATTCCAGATTCCTGGGGCTCAACTGTTCAGATATTAGGAATGGAAGTACACACTAACTCCAGCAGTGGGATACAACTTTAATTCTTTGTCATTTTCATATTTAAAATTGGCTGATTCTGACTTACTTGATAATTGGCTGGATTTAAGCTAAATTATTCAAATCAGAGTCAGAGGGCAGACGCAGGTTCTATTTCACTATAATGAGAGAGATCACCAATAATATGTACGTCATTCCTAATCACCACGCTTCCATTTTGAGTAGAGGCACTCGTGGTTTTGAACCTTTGTTTAGCATTTGTAGAAGAAACTGAATTGATTTCAGTGTGCTGTGAACCAATCTACATCACAGAACTTCAGCTCTAGGACCGCAGGAAGGTAGTGCAGATTTTTCATTTCTCTTAGAAGATTGCAACAAGCAACAGGCATAAAAGATACCAATGGTAAAGGAAAGCACAGCTGCAACTGGATATTCTAGATGTTAGTTTGTTCTTTCAGTAAAGAGTGACAGAGAATGAAGCTGCCACTGCTTCTAATGATTTGGCGGAAGCAGACATCCTGGATTTTCTCAGAGATAGTAGGAACTGC
>NC_063349.1:37577870-37635934 GCF_021869965.1 Rhincodon typus
TCTGGACCCTTCTTCAGAAAGGTCCAGACCCAAAACGTCAGCTTTCTTGCTCCTCTTGATGCTGTCTGGCCTGCTGTGTTCATCCAACTCTACACCTTGTTATCCTGGATTTTCTGTTATTCTTTGACTCCATTGCCAAAAATTGTGAAATCTCAGTTGTCTCATTTGAGGGACATAATGAGGAGCTGAATGCATCTGCTTATTCCATTGGACCCATCAATGACATATAACAATAGCAACGACGACAATTAGATATAGAAATTCCTACCTGCAATGAATACTGAAGCACAATAGAGAAGGATAAGAGACTAACATGCTGACATCACAACTACTGATAGGTGTACCTCAACACCTGGAGAGAGCAAGAACTGCAGTTGCTGGAAGTCAGAGTCGATACAGTGTGGAGCTGGAGGAACGCAGCAGGTCACGCAGCATCAGACGAGCAGGAAAGTTGACATTTCGGGTGGGGACTCTTCATCAGGACTGGGGAGGAAGGGAGCTCAGAAATAAATAGAGAGAGGGGGTCGGGCTGGGCGAAGGTAGGTGGGGTGGTGATCGATGGATGCAGGTGGGGGGTTGGGGAGTTTGGTCAAGGGGAAGAGTAGGGCAGATAGGCTATTGGGTTGTAAGCTCCCGAGGCGGAATATAAGGTGTTGTTCCTCAAATTTTCATGTGGCCTCATTGTGACATTGGAGGAGGCCCAGGGTGGAAATGTCGCCAAGGGAGTGGGAAGGGGAGTTGAAATGGCTGGCAACCGGAAGGTGGTGTTGATTGAAGTGTACAGAACTCAGAAGCTCCATGAATCGGTCACCGAGATTGCGGTTGGTCTCTCTGACGTAGATGAGACCACATTGGGAGCAACGGCTGCAGTAGATCAGGTTAGAAGACGTACAGGGGAATCCCTGTTGGATACAGAGTGATTGTTTGGGGCCTTGGATGGAGGTAAGAGGGTAAGTGTAGGGTCAGGTGTAGCACTTCCTGCGGTTGCAAGGAAAGCTGCCAGGTGTGGTCTGGTTGCTGGGGAGTGTGGAGTAGATAAGGGAATCGTGGAGAGTCTGGTCCCTATGGAGAGCAGATAAGGCTGGGGAGGGGATTATCTCTTTGGTGGTGGGGTCTGATTGCAGGTGGCAAAGGATGATGCATTGGATTTGGAGGTTGATGGGGTGATATATAAGAACCAGGTGGACTCTCTCCTTGTTGATATTGGGGGGACGGGGTGTTTGAGGGCAGAAATGCGGGAAATATAGGAGATGCGATTGAGTTGCATTATGAATCAAGGGAAAAGGGAAGTTACGGCCGTTGAAGTAGGAGGACATCTGGGATATCCGTGAGTGGAACACTTCATCCGGGGAGCAGATGTGACAGAGGTGGAGGAATTGGGAGTAACGGATCAAATTTTTGCAAGAGGATGGGTGAGAGAAGATATAGTCAAGGTAGCTATGGAAATCGGTGAGTTTGAAACAGATGTCGGTGCTGAGTTGGTTGCTGGAAATGGAGACAGAGAGGGCCAGGAAGGGGAGGGAGGTGTTGGAGATGGTCCAGGTGAATTTGAGGTTGCAGTGAAAGGTGTTGGTGAACTGAATGACCTGTTCAAGCTCCTCATGGGAGCATGAGGCAGCACCGTTACAGCTCATCTCTTCCTCTGCTACATCGATAACTTCCCGCACCTTCCTGGACTTCTCCATCTCCATCTTCAGCAACTGCCTCAACACCGACATCTATTTCAAACCCGACTCCCATAGCTACCTTGACTACACTTCCTCTCACCCACTCTATTGCAAAAATGATATCCTATACTCCCAATTTGTCCACCTCCACCACATCTATTCGCAGGACAAAGCGTTCCACTCCCGGACATCCCAGATGTCCTCCTAGTTCAAGGACTGTAACTTGCCCTCTCCTATGATTCATAATGAAAATCAGCCGCATCTCCTGCATTTCCCGCACTTCTGCCCTCAAACCCCCTCCTGTCAACAACAACATGGATAGAGTTCCCCTGGTCCTCACATACCATCCCACCATCCTCCAAATCCAATGCATCATCCTCCGCCACTTTTGCCACCTGCAATCAGATCCCACTACCAAAGAGATATTCCCCTCCCCATCCCATCTGCTTTCCGTAGGGAGCATGCTCTCTATGACTCCCTTGTCCGCACCAAACTCCCTACCAACTCCAACACACCCAGCAGCTTTCCCCACAACCGCAGGAAGTGCTACACCTGTCCCTACACCTCCCCTGTTACTTCTTTCCAAGGCCCCAAACAATCATTCCATATCTGACAGGAATTCACCTGTATGTCTTCTAAACTGGTCTACAGTATCCATTGCTCCTGATGAGGTCTCCTCAACATTGGAGAGACCAAGCACAGACTCGGTGATCAATTCACGGAGCATCTGCGCTCTGCATGCTCCAATCAACACCATCTCTGGTTGCCAGCCATTTCAACTTCCCTTTCCACTCCCTTGGTGACATGTCCATCCTGGGCCTCCTCCAATGTCATAATGAGGCCACTCGAAAATTGGAGGAACAAAACGTTATATTCTGCCTCGGGATCTTACAGTCCAATGGCCTCAATGTAGAATTCACTAGCTCCCCACACCTGGCCTCATTCCATGTCCAGCCCTCCCTCTTATCCCCGCGTTCTTGACCTGACACTACCTTTCCATCTTGCTTCTCATCTATCTGCCCCACTCTTCCCATTGACCAATCTCCACAAACCCCTACCTGCATTCACCTATCATCATCCTAACTCCCTTCACTCAGCCCCACATCCCCATTCATTTCTGAACTCCCTTCTCCCTCCCCAGTCCTGATGAAGGGTCCTGACCCAAAACATCCACTTTCCTGCTCCACAGATGCTGTCTGAGCTGCTGTATTCCTCCAGCTCCACACTGTATCGACTTGTACCTCAACAGTTGTTACAGATGGTCAAAACTTTATCAAAGTTACAGGAAACTCAAATTGAATTATTTAACTTCTATTCTTGCAGGCTAAGTGCAATGAAGAGACACAAACTGCAGATGCTCCAATGCTTAAAGCCACAGCAGCTGAACTCATAGTAGTTCAAATACAAATAAACACCAGCTAGGCTTCAGCATTTTCTACAGGCAGCAAGATAACCGTGACATGTGAGAAGTCTCGGATAATGGAGTTACAAAGGGTATTTCAATTACATATGAAAGAGTTCTCAGAACTCCAACAAATACTAATGAGCACTGAAGCTTCAGGCAAGGTGGTTAATACCTCAGAAATCAAATCTTTGTCACTCAAACAAATACAATGAGGAAACAACATCAAGATTAACTGGATACATTTGGAGGAAAACTTCAAGTCTCAGAAATAATCCACAAAGATGGTTCAATAATGACAAACAGCTAATGAAAAGTGATCCAGCAAAAAGGAGACACTTAAGTACAAATTGAATCAAGTCAATGTTTAATGCTCAGAGATTATTAATCTGTGTAAATGTCAGTTGAAATCTGCAACTGAATTTCATAAGAGAATTATAAAAATTGCTACAGCCAAGTATGAATTGGTGAATAAATTCCTCTCTTGTTGGCCTGAGGTTAGTGAAACAGAGTTTTGAATTTGTAAACAGGCCTGTTTTCTTTTCAATTCAATGAGTGCTTGAATTTACATTAAAGCTATGATAAACAAACCAGATGGATCTCTTTGAGTCAATCATAATCAAGTATTTGCTGTAAATTCATTTAAATACCAGATTTTCCAAGGGGGTGACAATCTCATGCAGGTGACCACTCCTCGCCTTCATTTTATGAAAGGCGGGAGCTCCATTTCTCGGAGAGCAGATTCTAATCAGGGATACTTTAGAAATGTAGAGTTGTAGTTCCATTCTGACAGTCCGTTCATGGTGTAGCACTGTTGGGGAAGGCAAACCACGCCCTCATTTCATAGTAGTCAGCTGCCAAATTCTAACATTTAAAGGTCCAGACAGACACTTTGACAGTTGCTGTTGAACAGCGAGTAGGGTACCAGATGGGTAGTTACCAGATAAGGGTGCCAGGTTGGTAAGTTCCAGGGTGTCAGTTAAGTAGAATGTCAGTTGAGTATGGTACAATGCATTTAAAAGTCTAATTTTGCCTCAATAACTACATAAATTCATCTGAACCCTCCAAACTTTAAATTTCCTGGGCAATTCCTTCACAGTCTGCTATGATGAGAATTCTGCAGAGTTCCCATCTCCCATCTAAAACTGGAATAATGACTGTCTGACCATTGGAAAATCCAGGCCATTTTATTTTGGGATTTGGGTTTCAAAATGTGGGTCAAATCTGTGACGGTAATTTTTTTTAAGCAAGTCAGGAAGTCATTTGCAACAGTGATCTAAGTGCATCAATTCCAAAAAAACACATGCCAGGCAGGAACCACTGTAGTGTTAATCAATAAAATGTTTATACCGTTGAGTTTATGATAAACTTAACTTTGATTTCAGAACAACAATCCAAGCTCTTAGTTCAAGTGAATTAAAAAATTGCGTTCAGAAGCAAGTTTTAATTTTCTGCTAGCATGAGATTCAAATTTAGTTCTGGAGATCCAGTCACTATAGCCAAAGTATATAATAACAATATAATGTGATATAATATGATGTAAGAGAAGTAGGCCATTCAGGACATCGAATCTGCTCTGCTATTCAATGAGATCACAGCTGATCTGATAACCCTAAACTCTATTTTGTCTTTTCCCCATAAATCTGATTCATTTACTGATTAAAAATCTGTCTCTCAGCTGTGAATATACTTATTGACCCAGTCTCACAGCTCTCTGCTGCAAATAATTCCAGAGATTTACTACCTTCTGAGAGAAGAAATCCCTCCTCTTCTGTATCTCTAATATATAACTCTTTATTCTGAGATTATGCTCTCCGGACCAAACTCTCTAACAAGGGGAAACAGACTTTCTCACCTACCACATCAAGTCCTCTAAGAATCTTGTATGTTTCAATAAGGTCACCTTTTATTCTTTTAAATTCTGATAAGTACAGGCCCAACTTACTCAACCTCTCTTGATAAGACAGTCCCTCCCTGCTTGGAATCAATCTAGTGAACCTTCTCTGGATTGCCTCCAATACCACTATACGTTTCCTTACATTAGAAACCCTGAATTGTTCACAGTTTTCCATTTGTGGTCTGACTAGTGCCTTGTATAGTTACAGCAATCCTCTCTACTTTTATTCTCCATTCCTTTGAAGTACAAGCCAATATTCCATTTGCTTTCCCTGTTAACCACTGAATTTGCATGCTAGCTGATTAATGCACAGGGATTCTCAAATATTTCTGCTCTATACTTTTTGAGTCTTTCTTCATTTACATAATATTCAGCTCCTTGATTCTCATGAAAAGATGCATAACCTCATATTTTCCCACATTTTTCATCTGCCCGCTCATTTAATTTTTTTACATCCCTCTACAGACCTTTTGTGTCATCCTCACCACTTGCCGTTAAACCTATTTTTGTGTCATCCACAAACTTGGGTAAACTACATTCAATTTCCTCATTTAAGTCATTAATACATATTGCAAATAATTGTGCCTCCAGTACTAATCCCAGTGGCACTCCACTGGTAACAGATTGCCATCCTGTAAATGCACTCTTATCCCAACTCTCTTATAAATAGAGATAGTAAGACCTGCCGATGCTGGAGTCAGAGATAACACAGTGTGGAGCTGGAGGAGCACAGCACGCCAGCCAGCATCAGAAGAGCAGGAAAGTTGATGTTTCAGGTCGGGACCCTTCTTCAGAAATGGGCTGAACTTTCTGTGTTCTCTTAGTTAGCCAATCGTTTATCAATGCTAATATACTATCTCTGACACCTCATCTTATTAAGTAGCCTGCATTATCAAATGCCTTCCAAAAATCCAAAATATTACATCTACAAGTTCCCCTTTATCTATTACTTTTGTTACCTCCTCAAAGAATTCTAGTTAATTTGTCAGGTATGATCGTCCCCTTCATGAAGCCATGTTGTCTTTGCTTAATTATATTATGTATTTCTATATGCTCTGCTATTAAATCCTCTAAAATAGACTCTTTAAAATAAACACTTTTTCTCTTTTTATAGTTATTTCTTCTCCTCTTACCCTTTATTTAGTAATTTTGGAATGTTATTAGTGTCTTCTATTGTGAAGACTGATGAAAAGTATTTACTCAACTCCTCTGCCATTTCTTGGCTCCCATTACTTTTCCCCCAGCCTCATTGTCTAAGGGGCCTAATGTTCACTCTGGGTTTTCTCTTCCTTTTTATCTACTTAAAGAGGCTCTTGCTGTCCATATTGATATTTTATGCAAAGTTACCTTCAAAGTTTATTTTATCCCTTTTTTTCATTTTCTTTTGTCAGTTTCTAAATCTTCACCAATCCTCTGGTTTAGTACTAATCTTTGCAAAATTGTACATTTATTTTTCTTTCAATTTGATCCATTCCTTAACTTTCCTGGTTAACCACGGTTGGCTCATATTCTTCCAAAAATCCTTCTACCTCACAGTAATCTGTGAGTTATGAATTATTTTCCTAAAAATGTTATTGTTTCTGAACTCTCTTTGCTAATAAACTCCTTTTCTAGCCCACTCCAGTAATCCCTGCCCTCATTCCTGTGTAATTGCTCTTATTTAAACTTTGCACAGTTGTTTTCAACCAATGTTCCCCCTCCCCTCAAACTGAATGCTACATTTGATCATGCTTTAGTCACTGCTTCATAGGAAATAGGAGTAGAAGTAGATCATTCAGCCCTTTGAGCCTGTTCAGTTATTCAATACAGTCATGGCTGATCATCTAACTCAGTATCCTGTTCTCATTTATTTCCCATACCCTTCGATTCCTTTAGTCCCAAGAACTATATCTAACTCCTTCTTGAAAGCATTCAATATTTTGGCCTCAACCACTTTCTGTGGTAGTGAATTCCACTGGCTCACCATTCTCTGAGATTTGTTGTCATCTCAATACTAAATGGTCCAGCCTGTATCTTTAGACTGTGACCCCTGGTTTTGGATTCCCAGGAATATCCTTCCAGCGTATACCCTGTCTAGTCCTGCTAGCCTTTCCCGAGGGATCTTTTACTCAGAAATAGAACAGGTACTTAGTATTGTGAACAGTCAGCATTTGCAGTAGATACAAATGACAGTTTGCCATAGCTCTTGATACAGTGGGATATGGAGGCAAAGGAGCATCATGGCATTTCATGGAACTTTGATTGGATAGATTTTATTCTGACATATGCAGCCCAAGTCATGTCATACAAATACAGTTGGAGATTGTAAATGCCATAGGAAAACTGCAACCTTGTCCCCAAGCACCTCCACCCCCTATACCAGTCAAGAAAGACAGTATTACATCCCAGGATTGATTATTAGTGATTACATTTGGAGTCAAATTACTTTGCAAATAAAATTTGGATGCTATGCAATCTATTATTTCACCTGATCCTTAACTAGTGTTTGCTACTTATAAACACTGAAGGGTGGCTGTTGTCCTCTGATCATTCTAAATGTCACTAGAAGACATAGTTACCTGGTTTGTGAAACAGATACATCATTAAATGTTCATCTTTCCAATCCATTGTCATTTAATGTTTCTCCATTCAGACATCAATTTTGAAATAATTGCAATTGCATCCAAATATTTCTGGAATTTAAATATAGGAATAAATGCTTTTCAAAAGACGGTTAAGGTTTGAAATAGACTTTCCAAACTATAATGCAGAATTTCTCATTTATAATCATATATTTAGCTGAAGTATCAGATGTGGCAAGATCATAAATGTTCTGCATGAATTCATGACGACAATATTGAGTTTGGACTGAATAAATTTTTATCCTACGTTCCATTACTTCATTTTTCTGTCACAAATCATACATCTTCTCTCTCCAACTTCTTCTTAAAGAATAGTTTGGTTCTTTTGTTTAAGCTTGTTAATTCTAGTGAGAGATAATAGATCTAGATCTGTAAGTAAATCATTTTTAAAAATAAATAATTGTAACCTCATGATTCATTTTAATCTTTCCTGTTCTGTTTTCATCATGTTCTTAAAAGTTTTATAATCTAAATTGGAATTGTCATATTTTGGAACGTGTTATCTGCAAAAAAGCACGTCATCAAAATAATCCTGTTCAGATCTGAATTGGATTTCTGGTGTTTGAATTCAAGCCTCCAATTTGGATTTCTTTAAACATTTATTTTCTTCACAGTTTCTTTATACCAGGTTTTCCTCTCCTGCTGAAAGTGGTGGAATACATTATCATTGGCAAGTGCCATCTAGAACCTTACCAAAGCAGTAAATGTTTGTTTGTAAGCTACTTAACTTTAGGTGAAATATGGTGTCTATTTTATATTGTCTTTCAAATATATAAATTTGTGAATTCCAGCTGAAATGGCAAATAAGAAGGCAACTGGTCTATTTTCTAGCCTCCTTCACAGCCTGACTGAGCAAATTTCGAGGGCCTGCAGCTGCACTGGGATACGAGGCTTTGTGCAGGGAGGCTCACTTACCTTATGGAGATAAGGTTACTTTATGAAGATAAGTCCCCCTTTCCTTTTGGTGCTTTTACTTGTATCTTTTTTTAAAAAATTCTGGTTTTTGTATCCTAGAGGGTTATTTTCCTTTTCGAATGTACATGGTTGTTTTTTTAATATGGGTTTTTGTACCGAAGGTGATGCCGGTGATTGGCGACTTCGTACACTTTTCACTGTACTCCTGTACTTGAGTACACATGGCAATGCCTCTGCATTATAAACAATTTCAACTGCAAAGCAACCTGTCAGGACTACATTGAAATGCCAGCCTAAACTGAGCTCAAATCCTGAGGTGGGGCTTGAATTCCAGTTTTAATTTGGAAACAAGAACTAACTACAAACCCCAACCGATGAAGCTATGGCTGGGGTAGAATGGAGTCACTGAAAATGGATGCTTTGCCAAAAAGATCATATCATGATCTGAAGGTGACACTTGATTAATCAGGACCTGGATGTTATCTACCTTTGCTTCGGCATCGGCGTTGACATTGTTAAGTGTTGGCTGTGCGTGGAATAGCAGACAAAAATGGCGGCATGGGCCTGGGGAGCGGTGAGGCTGAGTAAATGATGAAGGAGAAGGCGTCTGGTGGCAGCGGCAGCAATGTCAGAATGAGGTGGATGTGGCTCCGTCCCAGTCCAAGGTCTGCCAGCAAGCAGGGAGCAGATCCCAGGCTTAATCCCCTGGTCCAAACTCGCAAACTGAGCCAAAGCTCCAGGTCCATAGCTTGGCCTGGGTGCCTGATGGCGGAGGCAGTGATGGTGGCAAGTTTGGTCCCAGTGAAGGATCCTGTGGCACCAGTGGTGGCTACAGAGGTTGGTGCAGTGTGAAATCATGGCAGCAGCATTGGTGGAGGCGAAATGGCACTGGAGAGTGGCGATTATCTTCTTTCTGCCAGCAGTGGCGGTGTGAAAATGCGCGGTTGCAGCTGTGTATTCAGTTTAGCAGCAGGGATTTGAGGCAGTGGGGTGGAGGAGTACGGATCCAGGTCCATGGCTGAGCTAGAAACACAGGAAGTTCCAAAGAACACCTAACTTTATTGAGATAGGACTATAAGATGAATGTTATTGTTTTAGTTTTCTGGCTTTATATTCTCTGTTTGGTTTATTTTCAATGTTTTAAGAAGGCGCCAAAGAGGGGTGACACTAAACACCACTTTTCACCATATTTGTAATAAATACATCTGACATCAAAACAAATCCAATCAAGTCAAATACATAGCGTTCAAAGACAGGAGAAATCAGCTCTGCGCTCTTGTGTAGCCTACAAGACCTTGGATTGTCTTTATGAATTATAGCCTGCACATGATACATTTAAAGTCACAGTGATTATTCCTGCTTCATAGAGATAACTATGATTAGCTTATAATGACCAATGACATGGTCAAGATTGCTTGTGACTATAATTTATATTTGACATAGTTGGTCGCTGCATGTGGTTCACATGCAAAATTTGGGAGTACAGATGTCTTAGACCTGTACTGTGTAATTGCCTGCTTAATGCAATTTCCCCTTAAAAGACTTCATATTACTCACAGGTTAAGCGTGCTTCCTTGGACAAAAGAAAAATTCCACCTACTCCAGGTATAGCAGCAGCCATTTTTCATTTCCATTGCACATTTGCAAATCAAATGAGGAAGGAAAGCAGCACAGATAGTGCTTCACAAATGGTTGCAGGCCCAGCCTGTCAATATAGATGACACCCCAAACATTTAGTTCCATTTCTACCACTCCTGTTCTGGGCTTCCTCACATTCCCACCAAAACACTTTCATTTACATCTTCATCTCCACAGTTTACCCCTTGAAGCCTAGGTCTACAGCTTAGTTATGCAAACCATTATGATGCATTATTTTCCCATTGAAAAAACTGCTCTTGTGATCATTGATTACACCCCTCCTGCAGTAACTTGTTTGCTCCAATGCTGTATCATCTTCCAACTGATATGTTGAGATGCAAGTTCTGAATGGTGCAGCCATGTGCAAAAAGGTAAAACAAGGCACGGCAGAGATGCTGTGTGAACCTAGTAGGCACAAAAAGAGTGACCACTGTAAGAGACACCCCAGCGAAGACCCCTAAGATATGTCCTGTTGCATTGGATGAGATGGTATACTGCCCCTGTGCAAAAAATGGCCTGGCAGCAACATTGCAACAGTGAGCTCCAAACCCATTATTGAATTTGTGAAACTATTATAAGTGAGTCAGTGTGAGCTGTGCCATGATGATATGTTGAGGCTGGTGCATATCTAATTGCCAACCTCTGTGGACAGGGTGTACAAGCGGTTGCTGCCTATGGAGTGTGACCTGCCATGTGCGGAAATGTTGATCAAGATGGATGCCTGGACAGAAGAATATGTAGTTTTTCAGTGAATAATTCTGATTCCAATGGGGGATTTAATTAAATGGAAATCTATGTTTAAGTTCCTAAATTTATGGAGGATGGAGCTGAAAGATATTTTATTTCATTTGAAACAGTTGTTGGGGAGAAAAAGTAGCTAGGGTCTAGGCCCGAAACATCAGCCTTCCTGCTCCTCTGATGCTGCTTGGCCTGCTGTGTTCATCCAGCTCTACACCTTGTTATCTCTATAGCTAAAAGATGTGTTTGGATCTTAATGTTAACGAGTATCTTGATAGGTACAACTATGATGTGTACAGTAGTTTCTTAGAAGAGCAATTGGCAGGCTATGAAACAATGCTTCAGAGCTTGTCCCTAAAGATTACCAATCAAAATTAAGGATTATCAGGAATAAACCTAATCAGAATGTGTAGAATTTATAAGGGAAAAAAATGTTCTCATGGGATCAGTGGTTCTGATTACTGAAGTTGTAGAAAGACTTGAGAATGTGAGGGAAGTAATGATTTTGGAAGAATTCCAAAATAATATTAAAAGAAAAAGTATTCTGTTAACTCTTAAGACTTCTTTAAATGAAGGTCAAGTATCAAAACATAGAACAAATCAGCACAGGAACTGGCCCTGTGGCACACCAAGACTGCACTGACATATGGTGTCTTTCTAAACTAAAAACATTTTGCTTCTATGTGGTCCGAGTCCCTCTGTTCCTTGTCTATTCATATAATCTGTTAAGATGATATTTAAACGTTGCTATTGTATTTGCATCTACTACCACTAAGAGTGACATAGTGGAACAAATGGTGGCAGGTGGTACAGTGGTTAACAGTGATGCCTCACAGCACCAGAGACCTGGGCTCAATTCCAGTCTTGGGTGACTGTCTGTGTGGAGTTTGCATGTTCTCTATGTGTCTGCATGAGTTTCTGCCAGATGCTCTGTTTTTTGCCTACGGTTCAAAGATGTGCAGGCTAGGTGGATTGGCCATGCTAAATTGTCCCATTGTGTCCAGGGATGTGCAGGCTAAATGGACTCGGTATGGCGAATGCAGGGTTACAGAGACAGGGTGGATCTGGATAGGATGCTTTTCAAAGGGTTGATGCTAACTTGGTGGACTGAATGGCCTCTTTCTGCACTGTAGGGTTCAATGATTCTACCTCCTATGGCAGCACATTCCAGGCACTTACTACCCTCTGTGTAAAAAAAAACTTACTCCTCACATTTCCTTTAAACTTATCCCCTTTTACATTAAACCTATATTTCCCAGTAACTGACATTTCTACACTGGGAAAAAGGCCGCCTATCCATTCTATCCATGTCTTTCATTATTTTGTAAACTTCTATCAGGTTATCCTCATATTTCAACATTCAAGTGAAAACAAACCAGGTTTGTCACATCTCTCCTCACAGCTAATATCCTCCAAACCAGACAACATCTTGGTTAACCGTTACTGTACCCTGTTGAAGGCCACATCTTTCTGGTTGTGTAACAACTAGATCTGTACACAATATTCCAAATGTGGTCCAACTAAAGTGCTATACAGTTGCAACATGTCTTGCCAATTTTTATACTTAACAATATACACATATATACATAAATATACCTATACCTTCTCAGCTACTGGTGTTGCCACTTTTAGGGAAATGTGGGCCTGTATGCCTAGATCCCTGTGTATTGATACTACTAAGGGCTTTGCCATTAATATATCCTTCCCTCCTGTACTAGACCTTCCAAAATGCATCACCTCACATTTCTCCAGATTAAACTCCACCTGCCATTTCTTTGCTCAAGTCTCCAGTCTCTCTATTTATATCTTGCTGTATCTCTGGCAACCCTCCTCACTATCTGCAGCTCTTCCAATCTTTATGTTATCTGCAAATTGACTAATCAGGCCATGTACATTCTTCTCCAAATCATTCATATACAAACAATAGGGGTCCCAGCACTGATCCCTGTGGAACACTACTGGTCACAAATCTCCATTCAGAAAAATACCCTTTAACCGCTACTGTCTATCTTTTATGACCTAGTGAGTTCTGTATTCATCTTACCAACTCACTGTGGATCCCATGTAACTTCACCTTTTGTATCAGCCTGCCATGAGGAACCTTGTTAGAGGCCTTGCCAAGGTCCATATAGACAATATCTATTGTCCTGCTTTCATCAATCATCTTTGTCACTTCCTCAAAAATATCAAGTTTTGAGACACCACTTTCCCTGGACAAAGCCATACTGTCTATTGTTAATAAGTAATGGGTAAAATGCTATGGGGAGTGGGCAGGAATGATCAGCCATTATCATATTAAATGACAGAGCAGGCTTGAGAGGCTGAATTGCCTACTCTTCCTCCTTGTTCTTATGTTCTAAGACTTTGGCTGTTGTCTTGCTTCACATGTGTGTTTTTCTTTTGCTGTGTATGCTGTTGGCACATGGTGCAAGATTGAGATTGATGTAGCATAGAACCGAGAGTGAGATGCATATCCCTTTGACTAACAAATGCCGAGCAGCAAGGCTCAGTCTCATTGTGTGACTGTGCTAATTAATACGGCAAAGCATTTGTTTACTGGTCACAGGAAGCGAAAATTGACTCAAGAAATAGCATTGATTGAATGCAAACATTTGCTAGAAAAGAAACAAATGCAGCCATGTCCTCTGAACAAGGAACTTTACAATGGAAACAGGTGTCTCCTGACTGAGGTTTGAGTACTTGTATGGTTGTTGTTGAGGATAACAAGAATGATTCTTTATTCCTGATATTTGTAATAAAACTGTTTCAATTATTTCTGTATATTGTAAAATAGTTTGTGTTTCCTTCCTATTATGTGAAATAGTCTTGAAGTTCTTTCGTTCCATGTTATAAAAGCAATGTACTGCAGATGCTGGAAATCTGAACCAAACACAGAGAATGTAGGAGAAGTTCAGCAGTTCTTCCAGCATTTGTAGACAGAAATTGAGGTAATGCTTCAAGTTTGGTATAATTCGGCTTCAGAACCAGTAATTAAGAAGTAAGCAGTACTTATCATGGATCCAGAGATATTGTCATCCATTCCAGCCCAGCCTCAAGCTCATGAGAGTTGCCTTTATATTCAGATCACTGTCAGAGGCTGGAACCCCAAACTGCGAAAGTATTTCCCTTTAAGGAGGACCATGTAGAGTTCATCTATCCCAATTATTCTATAAAGGGGCTGAGAACATAGTTGGAAATTGGTGCCTTGGCTGGAAAACATTTTGGGAAATTGTGTGTGTGAGAGACAAATGAGTTGGATGGAAACTGTAAATAACTCATGAGGTTAACAGTTTGTGGGAGGAACTTGGTGGAGATTTGTAGTCATGGATAAATTATACCCTTACACTAATAGTAGTCTCTTAGCATATGGGTAAGGAGCTATGACATAATCATGTTGGAAAAAAATGGGGCCCCAAGTGTACAAAGTTTCAGAGAAGGATAGGATTTAGGATAAACACTATTATGTTTAATAAAGCCTGTTTGTGTTCACTTAATTGAATACTCATCTGATCAGGTCACAAGTGCCTGGAATTTCAATGCAGATTCTCTTGGCTTTTTTTTGTTAGTACAGCACAGAAAGAGGTCCCTCGCACACCATGCTTGAAACAACCACAGATTCTCTTGAATTTTTGTTTTATTAGTACAGCACAGGAACAAGTCCTCTGGCCCACCATATCTGTGCCAACAACAATGCCATTCTAAACTAATTGCACCTGTCTGCACATTGTCTGTATCCCTCTATGCCTAATCTGTTCAAATGTTTGTTCAAATGCCTCTTAAACATTGATATCACATGTGCTTCTACCACCTCTCCTTGCAGTGCATTCTAGGCACCAAGCACACTGTGTAAAAACTTGCCTCGTACATCTCCTTTAAACTTTCTCCCTCTCACTTTAAACCTATGCCCCCTAATATTTGACATTTCCACCCTGGGAGAAAGACTCTAACTATCCACCCTATCATAATTTTATATACTTCCCACAGGTAACCCCTCAACCTGCAATACTCTGGTGAAAACAATCTAAGTTTGTCCAACCTCTCCTTATTGCTCATACACTCCAATTCAAGCAACATTCTGGTAAACCTTTCTTCATCTTAACTGCACACAATACTCCAAATGTGATCTATCTAAGTTTTAAAGTTTGTATAGCTATCAAAGCATCTGGATTTTAAAGAATCATCTGGATAACTTAAAATACCTGCACATAGTTGATATGGACCAAGTGTAGATAAATGGGATTAGTGTAGTTTGTTGTTTGTTAGTTGGCATAGACATGATGAGCTGAAGGGCCTGTTTCTATCCTGTATGACATATTAATAAATTTGATTAAAATGCCAAGGATGAGATGTGTAATTTCCATATTGGAACTTCAAAGCACAAAAAACTAAGATTTTAATTCACTATACTGTTTTCCTGTGGGAAAAATAATATGGAAATTGCTGTAGACAGTCATTCCATTTATCTTTAATATTTTCATACTGCCTCTAATTTTATCAGAAGTATAAATGAGTACATTATTTCTTAAGACAGAGAGGAAATATCTATATGGTTGCATACCAACATAACTGACAGTATCTTCGAGTATTACAAGCAACTTTAAAATATTAAATAGCTCTATTGTACAGTATATCAGTATCTACTGGTGAAATCTATAGTGCAATTTACTTGTCTATATTTGCCATATATGATATCAGTCCTCAATTTTTTTTTGGATTTCTTCTGAGGTCATCTATGTTAACATAAATTGTAGGACTTTTTGGAAACTGTAAATTTATTTAACATTATCATATATTCAATACATAAAAGATGTATTAAATACTAGAAGTTGATTTACATCTCTAGTCTAGATATTTTATAAGATCTAATAACATAAAATGTAACATTAATATAATGAAATAGATACTGAAGCTACGCATTAACAACAATAAGATGTTTGTGCATATATGGTAAGGCTCATTTAAATTATCTTTACACATTGATTTTAACCAGATTTTAAATTTATGCAGTGGCTTGTCTTGTGCGTCTGTACTTGATTACACAATAGTAGAAAATCATTAGCATGCAGTGACAACACAAGTTGAGTTCATGTTTTCCTGTGACAGATTTTCAGTTTTTTTGAAGGTCAAACTTTGAGTAATAACTCTTCAAGCAGACTGGGTTCAAGACTTTGTTTCATTTGCACTTACAAATTTTTTTACATAATATTCTTTCTCGTGCTGTTTTAAAACAGTTGTTAAGCCATGACGGGGGCTATATTAAAACTTGTGTAAAAAAATGTTATGTACCATGTCAACCACTGTGTGTGTAGCAAATTAAATCCCTATGAATTATTAATAAAAAAACTGAAAATGCTGAACATGCATGGCAGGTCAGTCAACACCTGTGAATATTTTAATCTGCAGCCTTGCATCAGAGTTTTGATTTCTTTGTTTTTCCACAGATACTAACACAGTTGCTGTCTGTTTATAATATTTTCAGAGTTATAGCATTGACGGTTCTATTAAAAAATTACAAGAGTTAACATAGAACATAGAACAGTACAGCACAGTACAGGCCCTTCGGCCCACGATGTTGTGCCAAACTTTTACCCTAATCCTAAGGTCTATCTAACCTCCACCCCTACCTTATACTATCATCCATATGCCTATCCAATAACCGCTTAAATGCCCCTAATGAGGCCGACTCCATTACACTCTCTGGCAATGCATTCCGCGCCCCTACCACTCTCTGAGTAAAGAACCTACCTCTGACGTCTCCCCTATATCTACTTCCACCCGCTTTAAAACTATGCCCCCTCGTAACAGCTACCTCCGCCTTAGGAAAAAGTCTCTGGCTGTCCACTCTATCTATATCTTTGATCATTTTGTACACCTCTATCAAGTCACCTCTTATCCATCGTCGTTCTAAAGAGAAAGCCCTAGCTCTCTCAACCTTTCCTCGTAAGACCTTCCCTCCATTCCAGGCAACATCCTGGTAAATCTCCTCTGCACCTTTTCTAACGCTTCCACATCTTTCCTGTAATGAGGCAACCAGAACTGGACTCAATTCTCCAGATGTGGCCGAACCAGGCTTTTGTATAGCTGGAGCGTAACTTCACGGCTCTTGAACTCAATCCCTCTGTTAATGAAAGTTAACGTGCCATATGCCTTCTTAACAACTCTATCCAGCTGGGTGGCAGCTTTCAGGGAACTGTGGACATGAACCCAAGATCTCTCCGCTCCTCCACACTGCCAAGAATTTTTCCGTTAACCCTGTATTCTGCTTTCAAATTTGTCCTTCCAAAATGAATCACCTCACAGTTTTCAGGGTTAAACTCCATCTGCCACTTCTCAGCCCAGCTCTGCATCCTATCAATGTCCCTTTGTAACCTAGAACAGCCCTCCGCACTATCCACAACTCGACCTATCTTCATATCGTCCGCAAACTTACTAATCCACCCTTCCACTCCTTCATTCAAATCATTTACGAATAGAAGAGGACCCAGATCTGTGTGGTACACCACTCGTAACTGAGCACCACGTTGAATATTTACCGTCCACTACCACCCTTTGTCTTCTAAGGGTCAGTCAATTCTGAATCCAATCTGCCACAATTCCCCCTATCTCATGCCTCCTTACCTTCTGCATGACCATGGGGAACCTTATCAAACGCCTTACTTAAATCCATGTATACCACATCCACTGCTCTACCTTCATCCACGTGTTTGATCACCTCTTCAAAGAATTCAATAAGGTTTGTGAGGCATGATCTACCCCTCACAAATCCATGCTGACTATCACGAATCAAACTGTGCCTTTCCAAGTGATCATAAATCCTATCTCTCAGAGCCCTTTCCAATAATTTGCACACCACTGATGTAAGACTAACTGGCCTGTAATTTCCGGGGTTATCCCTATTCCCTTTTTTGAACAAGGGAGTGACATTTGCCCGTCTCCAATCCTCCGGCACTATACCCATGGACAGTGAGGACGAAAAGATCATTGCCAAAGGCCCTGCGATCTCTTCCCTCACTTCCCATAGAATCCTTGGATAAATCCCATCAGGCCCAGGGGACTTATCGATCTTCAAGTATTACATCTATAAGAATACTGTAATAAACCAGTAAATTGTTGATAAAGAAACACAAACAAAATCTACCATTTTAAGTTTCAACAAGCAAAGTTGTGACATCTGTCTGAAGGACAGCTGCAACCGACTTGCACCACGGGGGTATTATTGTCAGTATCTGTAGTCTTGTGTTGAGCCCGCTTGTTTTACTTCATCTCCTTCATGACTATTTCAGTGCTACTGTTAAGGAAGGTGCTACAGAATGGAAACCACTTTTCAGCCAACACTTATTGAATCAAGATTCAGCCACGTTTCTTCTGTTGCCCTAGATAAAGTTTGCATAATCTAAAAGCCTAATCAGAAAAACTATCCATACACATGAACAGAAATTGCTGGAAAAGCTCCGGTTAGGAGGAAGGGTCATTCGACCCAAAATGTTAATTCTGATTCTCTCCACAGATGCTGCCAGAACTGCTGAGCTCTTTCAGCAATTTCTGCTTTTGATTCTGATTTACAGCATCTGCAGTTCTTTTGAAATTTAGAAAATCTATCCAAATATGCTTGTAGCAATGAAGTAAAATGTAGTATGATTGTAAAAAGATACCTAGTGAAATTATTAGGATGGCAATAGCAAAATATTTCTGTGGACACTTTTGAAGGGTTTTGTACTTATGCAAACCAGGAAACCAAAATTGGGAATGTGTTAAAATCTGATTCTTCTTTTATATTCATTGCTTCACTGGACAAAATACAGAAAAGCCAAAATCTACACTGTACTGCTGAAGGAATGGTAATTACTCAGAGGGACTTTGCAGGCTAAGGAACTTAAGGTGATCACATAGCAAATAACAGTACAGTAATAAACAGTAGAACAAGGTAATTGAAAATGAAAATTGCACATAATAATAATGAACATTATATGTTATTCATATGGGTTTAAAAGATCTCATTTTTAGTTCAAATTGAAAGCATATAAAAATAACTCAGAGAAGGCAAATACAAGATAATGAAATACTTTTCACGTCAAAATTTTGATTGTATTCTCATTGAAAATATATTGGACCAATTATGTTATTCTAAAAAGATAACTGAATGGTACAGTATAACTCAGACAAATGTTAAAATTACAGAGAAATTTGCACAAGCCCCTAACAAATCTCTTTAGTTTGCTTTTAGTCTACAGAGTTATGATGCAAATGTTTCTAATCCTTCGATAAGAGAAGGGAAGGTAAGATTGCATCAGCTGACAGCAATGGTTGATTGCTTTTAATATGCAGCTTTTTCAATTGTATTATCCAAAAGTATACTAAGTTGATATATTTCCATTTATAAACTACAAATCAAAGAGATTTGGAAATGAAATCTTTCCATCAAGAACAGACTTAAAACGTGCAAGCACCGAATTGTGTCATAGCCAAGCAAATCTTCTTCAATGCAAATAGAGCAATAAAGTGGAGACTAACCATTCTTGTAGCAGATGTTAAGTTTTCCATTTCCTCATGGGTCACCCAGACATTTCCTGAAGGCTAATTATAAAGCCCACAGAGAACCAATGACAATCCACGTGAGGCAAGCAGTGTTAAAGAAGAAAGGCAGCACCACTGTAAGCCAATAGCGTATAGCATCATAATGAGAACAACAGCCTCTCTGCTAAAATGAGCAAGTTCCCTACATGTTCATGCTCTGCTTAGTATATATTCATGAAATCAATAACTGTTACACTCGAATTTTGTTGCATGGGAACAATGAACAGGAAATTTAAAAAAATAAAAACATAAATAGGAATATTTTATCAAAACTTTCAAAATAATTTTGCTGCTAAACCAGGCACAGTTTTATCAGCTGCACTAAGGCTTTAGAGGCAGAGCATAGGACATTTCTGAAATGTGTGGGTTAGGACTTTGATAAATTTTGAGATTGAACTATTATGCATTCCATCCTTACTCTTATCTACTACTGATGAATATTATTGACTCAAGATCCTGGACTCTTCAATTCTCATTGTAAACTATTCTGTCTTGCTGGAACTACTTTGACTTCAAAGCATTTTCAAAACCTGCAGCATGCCTTAGGTTTCCAAATCCACGCTCTGGTTTGAATCTGCATATCTATTAGACTCATGAGTTTGTTTTGTGACCTTAGATATGCTTTATGTGCATTCTGGCTGTAGAAATATTTTACAACAAAACATCTAATGTTATTTCAATACCTAAATTCCTCAGAAGCAAACCATCAATAATTTCAAGGACTTCTGATAAAAAGATTTCCTTTACACTTAAAATTAAATGATTGGGATCTTTTCTGATGTGGTTGTAGGCAATTAGCAAACATGGTTTTGTGAATTGTAGGCACTAAACAAATTCATTTTGGGATGCATTTCAGGAAGACTTGATGCATTCAAATATTTAGGTTGCATGGTGTAAGTTGTCGACTTAATTTCAGCGCACTTGTTTAAAAGAATTACCCACTGTCACAGTGCAAGTGCATGAAAAGATTTTACCATTGATTCAAGGATTTTTCAGCATTAATTACATATTTCAGATAAATGAAAAAGTTGAGGAGTGCAGATTCTGACTTTGTGTTATAATGTAAAAGAGCTGATAACCTTCAGCGAGTTAAAGGATAATACTGGACTCAATCTTTACACACTGTTACATTGTTTCAGAATAAAATTTTACAAACTTATATCTCCTAATTAAACCACACCATAGTTTCCATAATTGTCTCTTTGTATGTGAAACCCCAGTTAATACCTACCTGAGAATGTTAGCACAATTTACAATTGTCGGCGATAGCAAATCCTGGCCTTGTTTACCATCTCCTATATCTATTTTCAGTGGTACAAATAGCAATGTAAAACAAGATACCAACTTATTATCTGCCATTATACCTCAGTGGTGCTAACTGGAATCAGTGTGAGAAATTGATCTACAATAAGCAATAAATGCAGTATGCATCATTTAAGGGATGCACTACACAGTAATTTGTCAAGGTTTCTTCAACAGTCCCTCCCAAATCCATAATTTCTACTACACAGAAGAACGAGAATAGCAGTCTCATGGGAATTTCCCCACATATAAGTTCTTCTTCAAGTTACACAACATCCTGAATTGACAATATACTGCCAGGGTTTTATTTCATATTTGTGGGTCATAGTCCCAGAACTCCCAAACTAACAGTACAGTTGGCAATACTGTCATTGTACGGACCACAATGTTTCAAGAAGGTCTTCTCAAGGGCAATTAATGCTGGCCTTGTCAGTAGTACCCACATTCCATGAATAAGAAAAGGAACTTGAGTTTGACTATAATTGCTATTAGTTACCAACATATCTCCCATGAGTTAGTATTAGCTACAGAGGGAATCAATGTTCCCTCCACCTATGGTTTCCTCACATCAAATCATAACCACACTTTTTATTCCATGTCCTCAATTTTAGCTCTCCATCAGCTCAAGTAGTCATCCCATTATTGAAACTTCTTACACAATGGCACTTCGCACAAATCTATGAGTAAAGCTGCCCAACCATAAAGAATCCAGCCTTCAAGGTAACTGCATTACATTACCAATATGACATGATCCAAGAGCATATGATCAGTTAACACATGATAAGACATCAGGTTATCAAATCTCTAGTCTGCTTGCAACTAAAGTTCATGGTAGACTAAAATACATCCTGTTTGTATTCTTCCTATAACATCTAAGCTTTAAATAAATAATTTTATTTTGCATATTACATTGATATGACAGTTAATATGCATTTCAAAAGCTGCTTTTTTTGGGAGCATTGAGAAGAGTTTACAACCTGAAAATGTGTACATTCAATAAAAGATATCTAAACAGAGTTGGAAGAGGGAAGAAAGTTCTTAAATGTGTTAGAAATGTAACTAACGAAAAGAAAACACAAATGGAATTCTACTGGTTATTTTGGTCCTAACTCAAATTCAAATTATTATCAAACACGCAAAATATACTGTGGTAATACTCTTAATAAAATAATTGGATAAGAATTAGCCTCAGCATTCTGTGTTAAAGATCTTGTTATTCAATAATTATTTAGTGTTGTCTGTCAGATGTAGAAGACATCTAAGGATAGAACTGGACTTAGTTCTGATGCTATATCCTATCAATTAGCTCATCAACATTCACTATCAGGCTCACAAATGAATAATTTTAATATAGGTGAAGTGGTACACGCATTCATGAAAGTTCACCCGCAACAATAGTTATTTTTAAGAAAGGGAAGACAAAATGGGCAAAAGAAGCTGAAGAAGTATGTAGGAACATATTCTTGGGATTATTGCCTTTCCACTGTTCCTCAGGGGTTTCCACAGATCTTCCATCAAAACTAATGCAAAAATTGGGTACTTCACTAAACCACCTCCCATTCTTCAGTGTCTTATTTCTCAATTGTTGAAGAGATCTACACTATTTGAAACCTTGTGAACTTCAATACCTGTGTTTATCTAATAAAAAAAAGCAAGCAATTTGTTACTAATGAGGATGGAGGTGCCAACAAATTGCAGTCTAATTATTTTAATACATTATGCATTCCCCAATCACTTCACAATGATTCAGAAAGGCAAATATTAGCAGCATATGTCTAAAAATCTCTGATAGACAAAGTTTCCATATGAAAGAGGAAATACAAATTCAGATTAATTTGTGCACAGTAACGGGCATAGAGGGATGTAAGGAATGATTCTGCCACTGACAAAAATAGATCCAAGGTACATTTCATGGTTGGTCTTGGGCCCTTTTGTCATTGAACTTGCAAGGTGCATACACTAAATGGTGATCTCCAGCCTCTGTAAGTGTTTGGAAGTACAGATCCTGTATGGTACAGCGTGGTAGAGAAAAAAATAACTTCCTGGTCTAATTAGAGATCTCTTGTAGTTTACGTGATATAGATTATTGCATGTTTGGAACTAGTTACACATTACATTGGTATCATAGACGTTGTAGTAGGGACTTTGAGAAAGACCGAATGTTACAGCTCACTCTTTCAAGATCCTAAATAGCTATGTCTACAATTCAATATTACATCATCATAGTGAGTGGTGGTTACGGCACTATTAACAATATTAACACTTTCACATTCATATACAATATTCATCACCAAGCAACTTTTCACATTATTACTTGTATAGATTCTTGTACATAACTATATTTACCACTCCCCTATCTGCCCAAAGTATCTGATTTTTCAATTTAAGGCAATCTGGAGTTTTCACTGTTCTCATGGAATTCTCTTTGGATTTGGAAGACTTCTAGTTTAGTGGGCAGAAAACAATTAATCTGATTCTCTTCCTGACAGTGTGAGGCCTGCAGTACCCTTGCATTTTCAAGATCCCCATTAACTTTGTGTCAACTAATCAGTAATGGATGATTAACCATAATGGGATAAGATTCCTACAGCTTCTTTTTAGGACCACACTAATAGTGTGAACAATATGTGATCTCTGACAGTCTGCAACTCCTCAGATTAATGTACCTTTTCAATTCAGATCTCTGAACCACATGTGTTGCCCTTTCCTAAATGTGACAACCATCTTGCATTTTGGCATCTATTGAAGTATGAGGCCTGTTGTGCACAATGCAACTGATGCTTACTCTATATGTCTTGATAGTCCTATGGATATAAATGTCGGTAAGATTGGGAGTTGAGTCTTCATCTCCCTGCCCATCAGCAACTCTCATGGTGCTGGACCATCAAAAATTAGCAACTGTCATAAAGAAATTAATATTTATTTTCAAGAGTGACTTAACTGTCCTGACTGGAAGTTCATTTCCCCATTTGATTGTGGGTATCTTGGCAGCTTGTGACATATTCAAATCCAGAACTAGCTGCAAATTGGCTGAAACATTCATTAGCAAACTGTAGCCCATCATCTGAAATGACCACATCAGAGATACTAGGCCCTGGAAATGTCTTATATAAGACTCGGATAAACCCATCCCTAGTCATGGCAGCAGCTTCTGAACCTCTATTTATTGGAACAATATTTGATGTAATAAGGTAAAACCTTCATCATGATTAGTAAATTTGCAAATGACACCAACATTGGTGGTATAGTGGACAGTGAAGAAGGTTAAGAATACATCAGCTGGGCCAATGGGCTGAGGAGTGGCAAATGAAGTTTAATTTAGATAAATGCAAGGTGTTGCATTTTGGTCAGACAAACCAGGGCAGAACTTACACAGTTAATGGTATTGCCCTGGGGAGTGCTATCGAACAGAGAGACCCAAGGGTTCAGGTACATAGTTCCTTGAAGGTGGCGCCACAGGTAGACAGGCTGTGAAGAAGGCATTTGGCAGGTTTGTTTTCATTGCTCAGAGCATTGAGTATAGGAGTTGGGATGTCATGTTGCAGCTGTACAGGACATTGGTAAGGCTACTTTTGGAGTACTATGTACAGTTCTGGTCGCCCTACAGGAAGGATGTTGCTGAACTGTAAAGGGTGAAGAAAGGATTTATAAGGTTGTTATCAGGACTGGACGAGTTGAGTTACAATGAGAGGCTGGTTAGGCTGGGACTTTTATCACTGGAACTTAGAAGGTTGAAGGGTGACCTTATAGAGGCTTAAAAAAATTATGAGAGGCCTAGCAAAGCTGAATAGCAAAAGTCTTTTCCCTAGGGTACGGGAGTTCAAAACTAGATGGCATTGGTTTACGATGAGTGGGGAAAGATTTTAAAGGGACCTGAGGGGCAACAGTTTCATACAGAAAGTGATGAATATATGGGATGAACTGCCAGAGGAAGTGGTAGAGGCAGATACAGTTACAACATTTAAAAGACATTTGGACAGGTGCTTGCTTCGGCAAGGTTTAGAGGGATATGGGCCAAACGCAAGCAAATGGGTCTAATTTAGTTTGAGAAACCTGGTTGGCATGGACGAGCTGGACCAAAGGGTCTGTTTCCATACTGTATGACTCTATCACTCTAAACAGATCTGCGTCTATATGTTCCCACAGTCTGATTGGTAATGTTGCGGGTATCAATGGCTCTCATTATTGATGACACAGGTCTTGCAACTGGTGATAAGATCCTCAACATACTTGGTGACCTTAGGCCACAACACTGCTGACCAAACTCTGTAATTGGTGATCAATAAGTGTCCCTTTTCAATGATGCACAACTTCCTGAGGATATCTTTGTTCTAGCCAACCCTGACCACAATACTAATGAATGTTGGGACATCCCTGGTCTCTCAATTGCTCCTATTGGATCTGGCCAAGCCATCTGTAACTTACAAGGATTGTGCCACTGTGAGTTGAGTATAAGACTCAATTTCATGAATAAACTCAATTTCAAACAAAGATGGGAAGGAGGCAGAATCAGGGGAAAAGGTAACTGGTAAGTGCAACCAGGAGGTGGAAAACGTTGACTGAGGTGATCTGAAGGTAGGGCATCAATAATTAAAATAAGGCAGGTGACAGTGGTTATCAGAAAGGGTGGTGGTAGCATTGGGTGGGGGAAGGGAGGATGCGGGCTGTAGCTATGACTGATGGCACAGCCATTCATTCTGTTTCAAATATTGGCTAATTATTTTGAACAATTATACTTTTCTGGTAGTAGCCAGCAGTGGTCCCTTATAGGATTACATGCTATGCTGTGTGCAGATCTGATTTTCCCTGTCTTCAGCCTTGTGCTGGCTGCCTCAGGGAATATCAATATTGTAGGCAGTGCTTCAGACAGTGATTAGGCCCCTTAATCTGTCAGCAACACTGGAGGCCTAGCTATCCTGTTTAATAAACCAGCATCACAAATCTAATTTTAAGGCATAAAAATACCAAAGAGTTGAAGGTTCTGGAAATCAGAAACAAAGTAGAAATTGCTGGGAAAACTCAGAGGGTCTGGCAGAATCTGTGTAGAGAAGGCAGAGCAAACATTTTGGATCCAGTGATCCTTCTTCAGAACTGAATGTAGCTAGGAAAGGTGGTATATATGTTGAAGATGAGGTGAGGGGACAGGGGAGGAGTAAACGATGGAGTCCAGAGAGATAGAGAACAACAGTTGGGCAGATAATGGAACAGGTAAAGTTAACATGGGAGAATCAGTGGGTTTGTGTATAGTGCAGACCATGTGATGACAAGGGCTGGTATGAGGGAATTGGGTAAGAACATGGGAGAAGGTGCTAATGCTCTAAAATTATTGAACTCTGTTGCAAAGTATTTGTGAATTGGAAGGCAGGAGGTTAGAATTTGTTGGTAAAAATGATGGTGGGAAAAAGTGTGCGTAGTCACTTTAAGGGGGGAGTTTTTTTTGTGCTTAGGGATTTTTAAAAAATGTATGTCTGTGAGCAGTATCTGGTGGTTGCCAGTACAGACAGCCTCAAAAGTGAAACAAGTGTATCAAAAAAAAATCCTTACAGATGGCAAGCAAAACAGCAGTCTTGCTTTGATGTTGTGACAAGTTTGAATTTGGCCAATTAATTTAAAACAAGCACCTAGATACAGAAAACCAATTGGATTTAAATCTGATGGTGTTGACAACATTGAACCAATCCTACGTAAGACATACTGTTATGTCATTACAGGTTTAAAGATGAGGGCATTTCTGAAAATCGGGAGACAGCCAACTGCCATCTGAAAGAGTGGGCCAACGTTTAGCTATAGCGATAAAGAAGTGTAAGACTGGCTCTCACAAACTTCATAAGCTCTCCAAAAAGAGCCATCAAAAGTACCAAGGCAGTTTACGTTAAAGACTGCATCGATGAAATTGCAGAGAAACCCTTCTAACAGCAGAATTGGCAGAAGAAAGGCATTTGTGGCAGAGAGTTCTAGAAGACACACAGTCTGTGTGAGTTTGGAGAGATTAATTTTTAATTTATTGTTTTCTTATTGATCAGGTTTATATAAATGGGTCTTGCATCTATTCGAATAGCATTCCATTAGAATTTAGTTAAGTTAGGGAATAGCTAGTACTTAGGGGAAATTGTTCAGTATTTTAGTAATTCTGTTAATTTGTTCATTGTTAGAGTTAAATAAATAAACTGTTTCTTGTTATTTATAAAGTGGAAACTGGGGATTGTCTTTATTTTAACAACTATTAACAGGTTATGAGGGGAAAGGCAAGTTTCTCTGGGTGTTCTGGGGGGTAATAATTAGAGGGGAACCTCTATTCACGTCATAACAGATTGGGGCTTGCGTTTTAGTTTAATCATCAGAGGGGTTCGGCTATTCTCCCTGTGTAACAAAAATATGTGGAAGCTTGTCCGGGATTTTTATCCGGGACCTCTTGCACCCCAAGTGAGAATCATACCCCAGGATATTGAGTCCCAAAGGCTGTAGGGTTCCCAGTGATGCTGTGCTTCCAGAAAATGAGATGCTGTACTTCCAGCTTGCGCTCAAGCACTGTAGCAAGCCTGAGACAGAGATATTGGCCAGGGAACACGATGGTGCTTTGAAGTGGCAGGCAACAGGAAGCTCAGGGTCATTTTTGCAGACAGAACAGTTGCTGTGCAAAGCGGTTGCCTTGTCTGTGCTTCATCTCCCCAATGTAGAGCAGATGGCATTGTGAGCACTGAGTACAGAAGACTACCTTGAGTCAACTACAGGCAAATAACTGCTTCATCTGGAAGATGTGTCTAGGGCCTTGGATAGTGAGGAGGGAGGAAGTAAATGGGCAGGTGCTACAGGAAGACGGGACAGCCCTGAGTCTATCCTGATGGGGAATGGATGTCTAAAGGGATTACAGGTCCATGGTGAAGAAGAGGTGACTGGAATCCACGAACTGGAAATTCTGAAACTGACATAAAGTGTCAGAAAGCAAATGTAAGTGGGAAGGGACTGGACAAGGGGAGAAAAAAT
This sequence comes from Rhincodon typus, assembly GCF_021869965.1. NCBI lineage: Eukaryota > Metazoa > Chordata > Chondrichthyes > Orectolobiformes > Rhincodontidae > Rhincodon > Rhincodon typus. The sequence goes on from NC_063349.1 coordinate 37,605,609, forward strand.
TGAGTCAAGGTAGGAAGAGATAAGTTCTGTAGGGTAGGGATGGGCAGAAACAATGGGTCTGCCCAGGCAATCCTCTTTGTTGAATTTGGGAAGGAGGTAGAAGCAGGCTGTGGGGCTGGGGACTATGAATTGGAGGCAGTGGGAGGGAGTTGCCCACATGAAATGAGATTAGTGACCATTGTGGACACAATAACCTGGTGTACAATGGTGGGGTCATGTTCCAGGCAGAGATAGGAGAAAGTGGCGCTCAGCCACTGCAATGCAGAGGCCAGAATGTCAGACAGCAACAATGTCATCCTTGTTGACAGGCTTGATTACATAGTCAGGGTTGGATCTGAGGCAAATTTTAAGGCATGTTGTTATATCCTTTTTAATAAAACAAATCAATTATTTCAGCATTTGCACTGTGTATCATGAGCTCATGCTCCCTTCCAAAATGAATTTGTGCCAATTATCTGCAAAAATGAATTTACATTCTCTTTGTCGTTTAAAAGGTAAGAACTGAAGTATTGCTGAGAGAAGATATATTTCGTTGAAGCTTATGTTTTGCATTCATTGGGGCAATTCACAAGACTAACACTTTAAGGGGTAAAATCAACATTTATAATGTATAAAATTAGGATTATTTTAACTGCGTAAATTGGGATTCTTGGGATTTGTCCTGATGAACGCCAGGATGAAACTCTTTAATAACATATGACTTTTTCAACAATACTCATTAATGTTAATTTTCCTGTGAAAAACATTGCTTGCTGACAATATATTATAGTTTGGTCAAACCAAACTGTTTGATTCAGTTGGGTGAATTTTGGTTTTTATCATTAGATAGAGCACTATACATAGCTTAATCCTTCATCTTTGAGCAGTTAAAATTTGATAATGACCTGACTAACTTGTTTTCTCTGAAGCTGCATTCCTTTCTGACTGTAATATTATTACATTAATTAATCCAAGGAAAGTCACAGCACCTTCCACAGCCATTAGGTAGGACTCAGGCTTAGAGGCAAGAATGCTTCCCATCACATCAGTTGGCCTCCTAACTCTTGACATAGATTTCAGCTTATTTAAAACATCCATAAAAATAGTTAAGGAATGCATTATTGGAATCTTAAAAATCTATTAAAGTTTACAGAAATATGTTAAACCATTGGATGTATTAGGATTTAAAAATAACATATGATATGGGGCATATTTAATGGAGGCTTGTTGTATTGTAACAAACTAAAGCAGACTGAAAGCAACAGTGGTAAAACCATGAATGCATACCTCATTACAATTGGAATGGACTGGAAATGCTGTCATAGTAAAAGAACAAACACTTTATGGATAGAAATAAAAGTTATACCTTCAGCATGTATTAGATAGAATACATAAAATTACAATCTACTACTTGAATATACTGTGGATTTGGAGCACAACCAAATAGTCATTGAGTTATAACATATCAACAGTGACCTGGTAAATAACACGGTGGTCCATTTAAATTAACTATACTCTGATCGTTACATTAAATTGGCAAATACGGCTGGATAAAGAAAATACAAAACAAAATAAGTTTTAAAGTTGATCCCTAAATATTTGTATCTTGGCCTTACATCATTTTTGTGTCATACTGGATATATTGGGTGGATATTCCCAACATGCGAAAGGTACATTTGTAAATAGCAATTCTATCTCCTTCCTGTCTTTTTAAAAACATTTTGTAAAAGTTACGTTGCTCATTCCCATCCACCTGCTTACGTTAACTGTAGTAATGGCATGGGCATGGTAAAGGAAAGGTCAATTGAGCTTTTAACAATTAACACTTAATTATTTATTTACATATGATGGGTGGGATGGCCATTTTGACACTCACCAGATAAGCTTGGTGGCTGGTGTGAAGATGATCGGGTGGTTATTTTACATGTCCCCACTCCTGACCATCGAAAACAAGCCTGGTGGGCACACATAAAATCCAGCCCACAGTGTTATAGCACTGTTAAATATTCATGTTTAAAAATTACTTGAATTTTTAAAAATCATTGTTAGCCATATATAGTTAGCAGATAGTATGCAGGAATTTCAGCAATGTATTCTAATCTCTGGTTTCAGATACTCATAATTGTTCATGTTTCATTTATGCTGTTAAATTTGACATCTGATCCCAATTTGATTACAGGAAATACTTGTAATTCTTTCTCTGCTATTGATGATTCTACATGTATTGACACTGTTCAAGTGTGAATTCAAGGATACCAAGATTATCAGAATATCAAGTTTATTAAAATATGATAAAAGTCACTCACTGTTCTCGATGTTGGGGGTGCCGATGGGCTTGTAAGTGACACCATCTCTTGGATCGCCAGTCTGAGTTTTAAGCGATGAAGAGGATTACTGATTCCAATTTCTCTTTGGATCTCAGTGTCAGACAGGGCAGACATGATGGCACCACTTTTCACATTTGCACGGCAAGCAGCAACATACCATGCAGGCATTCCAAGCCACAGCTATATAGCAGAAAAACATAATTCACTCATTCTCCAGATTGTTAAAGTATGCTTAAGTGGCTAACACACAATATACAATTAATGTACAGGAAGGTATTTATAATAAACAGTAACAATTCATTCTACTCACTCAATAAGTTGATCTGTACATGGCATGTTTTTGCAACAAATGGAACACCATATATTAATTAAATTTGCTTTCCATATTTTCTTCCTGTTTTGTTTTTCTTTCAATATATTTTATTTTAATCTACCTCTCCATTCATTCTCTGATTCATTGATCCAAAAGTATTGTCAAATTTCTTGTTTCAACAGCAAGCAGTAGTTCTTGACTATAATACCATTGTCTCTGCTGTCAAATTTTCAGGCTTGCAGCAATGGTAGCTCTTTTGCCCTTCGTAGCTCTTAGGGCACCCTGGCCCTTGCCCATAACTCGTTCTCCAGTACACTGATGTCTTCATTGATGCTGCTTTCCTCTCTCATCCGGAATTGGAAAAACTTATTTATTTCACTTCCAATTTTCACCCTGCTCTCATCTTCACGTGGTCCATCTCTGACTCCTCCATTTGCTTCCTCGACATTCCCATGACAAACCTACTGACTCCTCAGTTACCTTGATTATACATCCTCACACCTTCATTCCTGGAAAGACTCTATTCCATTGTCTCAGTTTCTCTGCCTCTGCTGCATTTGTTCCGAAGATGCCAGCTTCTACAAGGGTGTCTCCGAAATGTCCACCTTCTTCCTCAACCGAGATTCTCCACCACCTTGGTTGATAGGGCCCTCAACCCATGTCCGATTCATCTCCCACATTTCAACCCTCACCCCCTCTCTTCCCTCCCTTAACAGTGAGGGTCATGCTCCCAAGAAACCCACAGCACCTTACCATGCGATCACAGCATGTAACATCTGCCTGTTTACTTCTTCTGTCCTCACTATCCAAGGCCCAGACACACCTTCCAGGTGAAGCAACAATTTTGCTGCTCACAATTTGGTCTCCTCTACACTGGGGAGATTAAACACATATCAGGCGACTTGCATTACAAACACCTATATTCTGTCTGCAAGAATGACCCTGAGCTCCCTGTCGCTTGCCACTTCAACCCACTAACTTGTTCCATGGCCAATATCTCTGCCTCAGGCTTGCTGCAGTGCATCATTGAAGCTCAGTGAAACCTGGAATAACAGCAACTCATTTCTGCTTTGGACCTCTGCAACGTTCAGGGCTTAATATCGAGTTGAATAGTTTTAGGGCCTGAACACCCTTTCCCATGTCACTACCTTAATCCCCACATTCCAGGCCTTGTTCTCACATGGGCTGCTACCATAACCATCCCACTGTCAGCTACTTATGGTCCCAATTAGCAGCTATTGAATCACCCAGACTGACCTCTACCCGTTCCTTTTTCTGTCCAACTGTTGTTCTCTTTCCTTGGTCTTCATCACCACAAATTGTTTACTCCACCTTCCTCCATCCACCCCATCTTCAGCATATATACTAACCTTTACTAAGCTACAATCAGTTCTGAAGTAGGGTCACTGGATCTGAAATGTTAACTCTGCTTTCTCTCCACAGATGCTGCTAGACCTGCTGAGTTTTCCAAGGAATTTCTGGTTTTTCTTCTGCAGTTCATTTGTCCACTCCTTCAAAGCTAAATTTTGCCATGGAACTCCTATGCTGGGAGAGTGTCTGGGACACATAAAAGACAAAAACCAAGGAATCCAAGTTGTTTGGGTTCTGACCAAAATAAGCTGCAAGGCTGATGTCTTAATCGAAAAATCAGTTCAATTTCTAAAACAAGATCAGGATAAGAAAAAAAAGCACTCAGTGTATAACCAGAATATGAGCTGGGAACATATATGCATAACTCATAATCAAAAAACTGCGCTATTTTCTTGTTCTGGTTCATTGCCTTTCATTTACAAGAGTTTTCCAACTGGCTGCTGAAATAACCTTATAGAGGCAGGGGAATATCATCACCAAGTCATCCTTTACTCACACATGAGCAATCCTTCACTACAGTACTGCCTCTTACAGAGTCAGGCACCAGACTGTCAGTATCTCTGACATTCAACCCTTTTATGTCAGCCTGGGCTCCCTGATTGGACCAGATTAACAGCCCCAATCTGGGAACTCGTTCTACGAGGGCCAGCTGGCTGCCCTCATTACAATCATTACATCCCTCTCCCTCTGAATCCATGGACATAGGCTAGTCCTTTTTCTAGGTCAGCCTCCTGGGGCATTTTAGCACGGGGTCAGGTTTCTCCGGCTTGGCATCTGACACCAGTGGCATGTAATGCATGGGAGCTTCCCTCTTGCACCAGCAGCACCTCACTAGAATTTCACTCTTCTTCTGGTGGCAAAGGAGTCGAGGTGACTACTTCTGTCACGTCCATCTCTGATTCAGAGGCCCGAGTTATGCCTGTCTCTTTGTGGGGTATGTGGAACATTCCTTGTTCCAGTCTTATTCCGGTTTCCGTCCAGCACTCTTTCTCTGGTATATTGATGATATCATCTGTGCTGCTTCCCTCTCTCATCCTGAATTGGAAAAGTTTATCTAATTCACTTACAATATCCACTCCACTCTCAACTTCACCTGGTCCATCTCTGACTCCTTCCTTCCCTTCCTCGACATCTCTGTTTCCATTTCTGGGGATAGGCTGGCCACCAATATCCACTAAAAACCCAGTGACTTCCACAATTACCTTGACTATACATCCTCACACCCTGCTTCCTGTAAAGACTCTATTCCGCTGTCCCAGTTACTCCCTCTCCATTGCATCTGTTCTGATATTTGCCAATTTTGACAAGGGGGTCTTTGAAATGTCAAACTTCTTCCTCAACCAAGGATTCCTAAGCACTAGTCAATAGGGCCCTCAGCCAGGTCCGACCTATCTCCTGCACTTTGGCCCTCACCAGCTCTCTTCCATCCAACAACAGCAACAGGGCCCCCCTTTGTTCTCACCTACATCTCACCAGCATCCACATCCAAAGGATCATTAACTGCCATTTCCACTGCATCCAGTGGGATGCCACCACCAGACACATATTCCTCGCTCCTACCTTGTCAGCCTTCTGCCAGGACCATTCCCTCTGGGTTACCCTGGTACACTCCTCCTTCACTTCCAACATGCCCCCACAGTTCCTTGGCACCCTCTCCTGCAATTGCAGAAGGTGTAACACCTGTCCATTTACTTCCTCCCTCCTCCAACGCCCCAAACACACCTTCCAGCTGAGGCAGGACATTATGGGCACTTTACTCAATATAGTCTACTACATTCACTGCACACGATGTGGTCACCTCTACATTGTGGAAACGAAGCGCAGACTGGATTACTGCTTTTCAGAACATACGCATTCTGTCCACAAAAAACACTCTGAGCTTCCAGTTACCTGCTACTTCAACACACCACTGTATTCCCTGGCCAACATTTCTGCCTTGGGCTTGCTGCAGTGCCCCAGTGAAGCTCAGCGCAAGCTGGTGGAACAGCACTCAGTTTCCACTGGGAACACTGTAATCTTCAGGACTCAATATCGAGTTCAATAATTTTAGGGCTTGAAGCCATGTCCTTACCTCAACTCCCACACACAACCCACTGGCATGTACTAATAGTCCTGATTAACAGCTAATGCCCTAGACTGACCTTTAACCACTCCTTTCTTTGTCCAACTGTTTTTCTGTCTCTTTGGGCTCTATCTTCACTTACCGTTTACTCTTCTCCCACTCATCAACCCATCTTCTACATAAATAGCAATCTTTTCCATGTTACCATCAGTTCTGAAGAAGGGTCACTGAACCTGAACTGTTAACTTTGATTTCTCTCCACAGATACTGCCAGATCTGCTAAGTTTTCCAAGCAATTTCCATTTCTGTTTTTGTTTCTGATACAGAGGACTCGACAATTTTTGGCAGAGAGGGTGAATCCAGCAGCATTTCTGAAGGTTGCGAGAAGCAGGGCACATTTTGCTCCTACAATGTTTGCAAATTCGTGGCTTTCATATGGTCCACATGACTATACAGGACTGTCACACCTACCTGAACTTTATACATCACCGGTCCTGACCTTGTTTCAACCATGCCTCTTACCCATGCAGGGCCGTTTATGTGATTCTTACACCAAATGTCACCCCCTCTGTCAAACTGTCTCTCTCGCTTAGTGGAGTCTTGGGTCTGGCAATGGAGTTTCTAATGCTGTTTCACCCTCCCCCCACCCCGGTCTGGGAATATCAAACTTAACCTGGTGCAAAGTCTTCTTTAGAAACACTTCAGCTGTTATCCCTGTAGTTGCATGTGGGGTAGTCCTGTAATCAAACAAGAACTGTGACAGTGTGGTATCTAGCGTGGCTGTAGGCTATTTCTTCAATCCAACCTTCAATGTTTCAAACCCTCTTTCTGCCAGGCCATTGGATGATGGTTGGTATGGAGCAGTCCTTAAATGTTGAATGTTATTTGTCTTTTAGAAACAACCAAATTCCCTGCTGATGAATGATAGCCCTTTATCTGTGACTAATACTTCCAGGACTCCGTGCGTTGCAAAAGATGTTTTTCTATTGTTGTTCCAGTGGTTGACGAATGGAGCTTTTGTCTATCCAACCACTTTGAGTGTCTACAATGACTAAGAACATTGAACCTAAGAAAACACCTGCATAGTTGACATGCAACCGAGTCTAAGACTCAGGGGCGGCATGGTGGCTCAGTGGTTAGCACTGCTGCCTCACAGTGCCAGGGACCCGGGTTTGAGTCCACTCTTGGGCGACTGTGTGGAATTTGCATGTTCTCCCTGTGTCTGCACGGGTTTCCTCTGAGTGCTCCGGTTTCCTCCCACAGTCCAAAGATGTGCAGGCTAGGTGGATTGGCCATGCTGAATTGCCCATAGCGTTCAGGGATGTGCAGATTAGGTGGGTTATGGGGAATGGGTCTGGATGGGATGTTTTAAGGGTCAGTGTGGACTTGTTGGGCCAAAGGGCCTGTTTCCACACTGTAGGGATTCTATGATCTATGATCTACCTGGCCATTCCCACAGATGTGGGGGAGCTGCTGGTGGTAACCTTTGTCTTTGTTGAAACCCTGGGCACTCCCCTTTTACTGCAACCATGGCTGCATCCAAGCCTGGCCACCAGGCATAACATCTCATCAACAACTTCATTTTGGAGATTCCTAAATGGCCCTGGTGGAGCTCAGTCAGTATTTGATGGTGACCTTTGCTTGGGACAATCACTCTTGCTCCCCAGAACAGTATTCCGTTCTCTACCATGCGCCGATCTCTCCAGGTCCAAAAAGTTTTCAAATCTAGTTGTGACGGCCCTTTGGTTTCCCCCATTAATACCAGTCACTTCAGTTTGGAAAGGAGTGGATCTTTCTGTGTCCAAAGTCAGATATGGTTAGCTGTGACTGGGAGCACATGCAGAAAATTTAATATCATTACAGATGCTTCAATTTGGGGTACCATCTATGGTGTATCCGCTAATGGGAGGCTGCTCACATTCACTCCTTGCACTCCTGGATGATGTTCTAAGTTGTAATTGTAAGTGCTTAGTATTAGAGCCCACTGCTGAACACTATGGGCGGCAATGTTTTGTCCTTTTTAAGCAGTCAAAGTCAGAGTTTGACGTTTGTGATTATCACAAATTACCATCCATAAAGATATTGGTAAAACTTCCTAACTCCAGATATGACCACCAATTTTTTTATATCTGGGAGTACTTATGGTCTGCATTAGCCAAAGTCCTGGAATCATAAGCTATTGGGAGTTCCTCTCCAGTGGACCACCAATAAACCAGTACCATCCCGATGCCATATGGGGAGGCAACGCTTGTCAATACCAGGTCTTTCTTGGGATCATTTTATGCCATCACATTAGAGGATGATAGCTGTTTCTTTATTTCATTGAAAGCTAGGGCATGTCTATGAGACCATTTCCAAAGCTGACCCTTTTTTAGAAGTTAATGTAAAGGAGCCAGGAGAGATGCCAGGTTGTGTATGAACTTGCAATAATAATTTACTAGCCCTAGAAATGACCTAAACACCTGGACTTATGTGGGACCAGGGCACCTTTGACTTTATCTTCCAACAGATGTGACCCGGCCTTGTCAACTCTGCAGCCCAAGTAGGTCACTTAGGGAGCCTGGAACACACATTTTCCCTTCTAAGGCATACGCCTACCTCGGAAAAATTCCTTAGGACCATACCTAAGTTCTGTACGTGTTCCTTATTGTTTTCCCTGTAACCAGGACTTTATCTAGGTAAATGGTGACCTGAGTTAGACCTGCAAAAATATTTTCCATTGTCTGTTGAAAAATCAAACAAGCCATCAATACCCAAAATAGCAGTGTCATATATTGGGACAAACGCTTATGGGTATTAATTGTAGCATACTTCTGGGAATCCTGGTCTAAATGCAAGCAAGCGTGACTCAAGAAGCTTCGTGTAAGGACAGCACCCCACCCGGCTAGCTTTGCATTTAAATCCACTATCCGAGGGATTGGGTATTTATCCAGTTGCAAAAAAAGGTTTATGGTTCATTTAAAATCTTCACAAAGATAAACTGATCCAACAGGCTTCAAAATCAGCATGAGTTCAGAGCGAATTTTATTAAAAACTGGTTCTGCAATCACTGATTCAGTCACACTGGTATCGGCCTCCATTACAAGCGGATGACCATTTAACCAGATATTTATCCTGACTGGCTCTGTTTTGGACGTTGCTAAACAATTTAACTGTCCCAGATCAGGTATAGGTAGACTTTCCAGGGTGTGAACTCTCCTGGACATCCTCCTAGATTCCGGCCTATGAATCATCTTACTCAGTTTAGGTGCAGTAGGACACTTTTTGTGTCTCAAGTCCGTATACTGGCAACAACTACAATAGCTTACTGACCAGGATCCTGAAAAAATTTTTAACCATTTGGCAGAGGCTTGTCTTTGTTTTGGGGTTTTGCTGTGGGTTAACCTGGAGTCCATCTGATCACAATATATTCTCAATGAGGCTATACAATTGCCTGCACTCAAGTGTGTTCCTCAAGCTCAGGCAGACTGGCGAGGGAGTCCACTTCCAGTTGTATACTTTGAAACTCGTATGCTGCACTTGCCACATTTCCTAATGATAAAGCCAGTGGAAGCACCTGTTTCAAATCCAATTGATCTTCAGCTGGCAGGCATTTTTGCATAGTTTTATCCTTAATTCTGCATCCCAGACTGCCTCTAAGCATCTCCTTAAGTGTTAAACCAAATTCACAGGCTTCTCTGTCATCTTGACCCAGTCAAAAACCCCGATACAGATTTTCCCGGTTCTCGAATTGCTGAATAAAAGTGATAGCACTTTAGAATTAGAGGAGACTTGGGTTAGTAATATTCCTAAATTATTTCAGTCAATTCTTGAAAGTTTTTCACATCTCATGTGTCAGGGAAAGCTAGGCTCCTAATGACAGAAAAAGCTGCAGCTCTACAGGCTGTCGGGAGAATTACTCATTGCTTTTCATTTGTCACAATGTCAATTGTCTGGAAAAATAATGCATTCTTTCCACGTACTAGGCCCAAATCTTTGATACTCTCAATTGAGAGACAACTGTGGTTTAACCCAAGGACCACCACATTTCAGGCAGGAGGCAAGGTTGAGAAAGTGGGACCTTATCAGCAACCTCAGAAGCAGAACCTCAGAAGCTGGAAGAGCACTCCAAGTGTCTTACACTTGGGATTGGGAGTGGAGTCATGGAGGTTAAAAAAAGAGGAAATTGAGCCTTAAGAAGTAAATCAACTTGATCAACTTCTTGGGAGCATTAAACAAAAGCTTTAAAACATTTGGGAATCTTAGGAATTATATAAGTAATGTTATAAATGAATTAGCAAAAACTAATTATCCTATAATAGAATAACATTGTTTTGTGTTACCAGAGTATATAGCAACAAAAATAAAATTATTAATATAAAAATGAAACAATAGATCCATTTTGAATAAAATTAATTTTTGTAGCTATTCTCCCACAGAAATAACCTGTAATTGTAATTTTATAGTTTTATACTTCTGCTACGAAGGCTTACCAGTTGGGAGGTTATATTAAGAACTTGGATATTAGCATCCCACAATTTTAATTTAATTAATTGTTTTGGCAGCGAGGTAGGGCAGGGATGTCGTTAGCCATTCAAACAATCTGAGATACAAACTGCCAGAGATGCAAATTTATGAAGTTTACCCTTGTAATGTCAATAAATCGAACAATGAAAACCATTCCAGTAGAAAGATTTTTGTTTAAATGAATTGTTGTTTAGTCACTTATAAATAGCACATATTGCTCACACAGATTAGTGAAATAATTTGTTAGTGCACTGTTTTTATTCAGCTCTACCTCAAGCCACGCGACGACTGTCGGTCCATCCCATTGTGCAAATGGCAAACCTTTTCTCCGGGCTTCCTCTAACAATTCATGCCTGCAAAGAAAGCCAAAAATCTATACTTGGAAATTGGTCTTGTATTATATTTGGCCATTCTTTATAGCTTAACTTGGACATGGTTCTCAGTTCAAACAAAGAAAGGTGGTGGTATAGGATTATTGTTCAGACTGGAAGCCTGTGACCAGTGGTGTGCTGCAAGCATTGGTGCTGGGTCCTCTGTTGTTTGTCATTCATATAGATGATTTGATTGAGAATATAAGTAGCATGGCTAGTAAATTTGCGGATAACATCAAAATTGGCGGTATAGGAGACAGTAAAGAAGGTTACCTCAGAATACAATGGGATCTTGACCAACGGAGCCAGAGGGCCAAGAAATGGTGGATAGAGTTTAATTTAGATAAATGTGAGGGCAGGACTTACACAGTTAATGATAGGGCCCTGGGGTAAAGAAGACGTTTAGCGTGCTTGCCTTCATTGGTCAGAGCATTGAATACAGAAGTTGTGCGTCATGTTATGGCTGTAGAAGACATTGGTAAAGCCATGTTTGGAATACTGCATATAATTCTGGCACCCTACTGTATGAAGAATGTTATTAATCTAGAAAGTGTGCAAAAAAAGATGTAGAAGTTTGTTACTGAGGCTGGAGAGTCTGAGTTATAAGTAGAGGCTGGATAGGCTGGGACTTTTCTTTCCCTGGAGAACAAGACACCTTATAGAGGTTTATAAAATCATGAGGGGCCTAGATAAGGTGAATAGCCACGATCCTTTCCCCATGATAGGGATGTCCAAAACTAGAGGACGTAGATTTAAGGTGAGAGGTAAAAGATTTAAAAGGCACCTGAGGGGCAACATTTTCACAGAGGGTGGCATGTATATGGAACGAGCTGCTAGAGGAAGTGGTAGAGTTGAGTACAATTACGACATTTAAAAGGCATTTGGACAGGTACATGGATAGGAATGTTTTAGAGGGATATGGGCCAAACACAGTCAAGTGAGACTAGTTCAATTTAGGAATCCTGGGTCGCATTGATGAGTTGGGCCGAAAAGTCTGTTGCCGTGCTGTATGACTCTATGGCTGTATAAAAATTAAGGGTGAAATATATTGTCAGCAAGAGCATAAAATAAGAAATAATTGAACAGCAGTATGTTTCAAATCCCATTTGACTTAATTTACCATGAAAAAGATAGAACTGGAGACTTTCAATTCACGATCATCCATTTTGCATCACCCCTGAGGGCAAGTTTCATCATCTTTGTTTTTAAGTAGCACCTTTCATGTCTTCAGGGCATTCCAAATCTGCCATTATTCTTCTTAAGGAGTAATCACTACTTTATTATTGAAAAACATGTGAGCCTATTTGTACTCATTGATGTTGTACAAACACAAATTATTGGTTAACGATTCTTGATGTCATTGGACAAAGGAAATCTTTTGCCAGATCACTGGAAAAGCTGCATGCTCTTCATAACTTTCTAGTGACCTGTTCTAAAGTTTCAACTAAGTGAAGTTTCCTCTGACATACTGCATGCCCTTAATAAACTGAAATCATTATGTGGAAAAGAAAGTAACACTTCTGGCTCAGAGATTAAATTGCTATCAAGTAACCCAATGAATACTTCAGTTGAATGTAACTGCAAGACCAATATGAATAGCCTCCAATGAAACTCTATGTAAACTCAAAGAGCTTTCAAATAGGCAATTTACAGCCAAAAAATCTCAACGTCAGTTCAACAGTTTGAGACAGTAATTTTTCCTTCCGCTTGATTTTCTTCCCAAGGATAGTGTGTGTTACTCTCCACTATTTTTTACTCTTGTGCATTTTTTGATTCTGTTCAATGAAAGCCCTGGAAGTCAAATGGAAAACATTGTAGCAATGTTTGCCATTGGACTGAGAATTTTGCACTGGGGTCATTAGCCATGCCATTTGAAGTAACATGTTGTTACTCACAACTCATGAGCAAATGCAAAAAAATGATGCAGGTGGTTGCAAACATTCCTGGAATCTGGAAGTCATGCAAAATGTAAGTATTTAGAACTTCCTGGAATGTGTGCACAAAACTACAGGAATAGTTTCATGTGGTTACAACATATGTTTGTGCAATTTATATTTGTCGGTTTCTGTTTCAAATCCACAAATCTTGAGTTCCCTCCTATTTGCATTGCACATTGATTTCCCAGTCTGGGAGACCTTATTTTGAAAAATGATTCAGAGAAAGATGAAGGTTTTAAACTTTTCCTTTGAGTCATTCATCCTCTATCCTTGTCCTCTTTAATACACTTTTTCTATAAAACTGTAAGTATCCCTCTTTTCTATAATGTCCCATCTGTCCTTCTTCAATCTTCCCCTGTGATTATCTCCCTTCATATTCCTCCTGTTCTCTCTGATTCCATACCGATAGAGAACTCAATGCCTACCCTTACCCATATATGCCCCATTTCAGTACACCTGATCACTCTCCCTCCCAAACACACAATCATTGCATTGTGTTCTGCACTCTTGATATGCAGCTTCCACCCATCCTTATCCCCTTGTCCCTAACAGAGATTTGCCCCCATTCATCCTAGTTAGCTTGCCCCAGTATTCCTTCCATTGTCCTTCAAATTCGTACACTCTATGTTTCATTCTCTATCATTTTTTCCTTTTCAATCAACCTTTCTACAAACCTTTTCTTTTGAGTCTTCTTTCATAGAGCCCCCTTTTCATTTCAGATGCCTTTTCAGTTGAGATCATGTCAGGTTTGCTCACATCAGCCAGTGTGGCTGCCTCACTGGGGCAGGCTACTGGGCTCCATCAGTCTTCATGCCTTACACTGTCAGCATTTAACTACAACAAGTAACAGCATAGATGACTATGACTTCTCATGAGCTTGCTGAGCTGGTGACACTTCATCTCCTGCACTGCAAGCTTTTGTTCAAAGAAATGGCTTTTTATGAAGGAGCCAAGTAACAGAAGTTTGTACTCACCAGGGCTTGAAGAAGGTTGGCTACCCCACCAAATACATGACTCATATATAGCTGAGTTTGTGTAAACACATATTTCTAGTTGTTGGCTAACAATATTGTGCCCTTGAATGTAATGCAGCTGATTAGACTGTTAATGAGTATGCACGACATGTTACTGAATGCAAAAAAGGTATCTGCTTTGACCTACATGAAAGGTTCTGACAACCCAATTGCTAAACTTTAAACTGCAGTGAGGAACCTGAGATTTTGCATTCTGTCCAATTAGATTCCCCAAACCATCTTTCTAAAACTTCCATCCTGTCCCTATGTTTCTCCCTTCATAAATGCTACCTGGCCAGCTGAGTACTTCCCACATTTTCTTTTTTTTTTTATTACCTTTAGACTCAACTCAACAGACAGTTCTGCAATACAGCTGTCTGTGTGCCCATCTTCAGCTTGTTGGGGCATCTATTTCTTCAAACATGCTGCAATAACAATTAAATAGCACCTTCAATGTAGAAAAAAATTTCCAAATGCATCTAATAGAGACATAAAAGTAACAGATACCAAACCAACGAGACAGATTAGCAAGGATGACCAAACCTTGGTAAACAAAAAAGGGTTTCAAGGAAGATTTTGAGGTAAGAGAAGCAGGTGGATCAGTAATTCAGAGAATGAGATCCAATTACCTCAAGGTTGTAGCCTTTTTATATTCGTTGATGGGATGAAGGCATCACTGGCTAGGCCAGCATTTATTGTCTACCCTAAATACAGTACAGAAAGTAGTGGTATGAACATATGGAACAGGATCAGAAGTAGACCATTTGTCATCACAGACCTGCTCTGCCATTCAATATGGTTATAGCTGATTTGTTATATTTCAAATTCCACATTCTCAGCCATCCTTGAAAAGTTTAATTCCCTTGTCTAACGATCTATCCATTTCTACCTTAAAAATGTTCAATGATCTCCTTCTGAAGCAGTGACTTCCAAAGTAATATAAATAATATAACACTAAGGGGGGAAAAAATCTCTATTTCTGTCCAAAAGGGTGACCTCTCATTTTAAAACAGTGCTCCCTGGTTCTAGACTGATGCAGAAGATGAACAGTCTTGTATATGTCCACCTTATTGAAACCATTTCAACATCTAAACACTTCAATTAATTCATCCCTCACTCTTCTAAACTCCTGTGGAATCAAGCCCAGCCTTTCTAACCAGTCCCCATCAAACAACCCACATATTACAGGTATCAATCTAATTCCCTGAACGATCTCCAATACATATACATGTTTCTTAACTAAGCAGACCAAATTTGCAGAATTTGAAAAGTCATCCCACGAATACCCTATATAACTGAAACAGGGGGAGGCAATGGCCTGGTGGTATAATCGCTGGACTGTTAATCCAGAGACCCAGATAATGTTCTGGGGACCCGGTTCGAATCCCACCACAGCAGATGGTGGAATTTGAATTCATTAAAAAAAATCTGGAATTAAGAATCTAATGATGACCACAGTCCAAAGATGTGCATGAATCCATTGTCGATTGTCAGGAAAAACCCATCTAGTTCACTAATGTCCTTTAGGGAAGGAAACTGCTATCCTTACCCAGTCTGGTCTGCATGTGACTCCAGACCCACAGCAATGTGGTTGACTCTGAACTGCCCTCTGGGCAATTAGGGATGGGCAGTGAATGCTGCCTAGCCAGCAATTCCCTCTTCCAATGAATGAATAAAAAAAAATGTCCAATTCCTTTCATAATAAAGGATACCATCCCATCATTTTCTTGATTTAGTACTGTACCTGCATTCTAACATTTTGAGAGTCATGGACTAGAACATCTAAATCACTCTGCATCTCAGAATTCTGCAGGTTTTCTCCATTTAAGTAATGTTCACATTTTCCAATACTATACCTCAACTGCCAGTTTCAGATTTTTTGCTCATTCACTCAACTTATCTATGTTCATCTGCATATTCCTTATGTTTTCTTCAAAGGGTACTTTCCTATCTGTTTGGTGACATTCTTTGATGACACAGTGGTACAGTGGCTCAGTGGTTACTACTGCCGTCTCACAGTGCCAAGGACTCAGGTTTGATTCCAACCTTGGGTGATTGTCTGTTCGGAGTTTGCACATTCTCCCTGTGTCTGTGTGGGTTTCCTCCCACAGTCCAAAGATGTGCAGGCTGGATGGATTAGCCATAGTAAAATATGGGGTTATGGGGATGGAGGGTTGGGAGCTGGGTCTGTTTGGGACGTCACAGTGGGTATTGTACGATCTGCAAATTTAGCTATGCCTTTGCTCTCCCATCTAAGTAATTTGTACATTGTAAAACACTGAGGATCCAGCTCAGACTGCAGGACTCCGCTCAGCGTATCTTACCAATCAAACAAGGATCCATTTACGCAGACGTTCTATTTTCCCGCAGCCAGCTTACTGCCATTCTTACCCGGTCTGGTCTACATGTGACTCCAGACCCGCAGCAATGTGGCTGACTCTGAACTACCCACTGGGCAATTAAGGATGGGCAATGAATGCTGCCTAGCCAGCGACGTCTTCATCCAATGAATGAATAAAGAATAAAAAAGATAATTTAATGTCCAATTCCTTTCATAATAAAGGATACCATCCCATCATTTTCTTGATTTTGTATTGTACCTGCATTCTAACGTTTTGAGAGTCATGGACTAGAACATCTAAATCACTCTGCATCTCAGAATTCTGCAGGTTTTTTCCATTTAAGTAATATTCACGTTTTCCCACACTGTACCTCAACTGCCAGTTTCAGATTTTTGCTCATTCATTCAACTTAACTATGTCCATCTGCATATTCCTTATGTCTTCTTCAAAGGGTACTTTCCTACCTGTTTGGTGACATTTTTTGATGACACAGTGGTACAGTGGCTCAGTGGTTAGTACTGCCGTCTCACAGCGCCAGGGACCCAGGTTTGATTCCAACCTTGGTGATTGTCTGTGCGGAGTTTGCACATTCTCCCTGTGTTTGTGTGGCTTTCCTTCCACAGTCCAAAGATGTGCATGCTGGATGGATTACCCATAGTAATATATGGGGTTATGGGGATGAATGGTTGGGAGCTGGGTCTGGTTGGGACAGCACTGTAGGGATTCTACGATCTGCAAATTTAGCTATGCCTTTGCTCTCCCATCTAAATAATTTGTACATTGTAAAACACTGAGGATCCAGCTCAGACTGCAGGACTCCACTCAGCATATCTTACCAATCAAACAAGGATCCATTTATGCAGACGCTCTATTTTCCTGTAGCCAGCTTATCTTCTATCCATGCTAATATGTTACCCCTTATACCTGGAACTTTTATTTTCTGCAATAATGTCTGATGGGGCACCTTGTCAAATGCTTTGTAGAAATCCAAATACAGTACTTCTACAGGTTTTCCCTTTATTCACACTGTACGTTACTCCTTCAAAGAACTCCAATAACTTGGTTAAATGTGATTTTACTTAGACAATACCATTCTGATTCTTCAGAATTATCTTGACTTTTATGAAGTGCTGAGCTATAACTGCTTTAGTGATCAATTCATATGCCTTCCTTATAACAAATGCAAAGGCCACAACTAAGAGGCCTCTGGTATTCTGTTTCTGTCTCAGTCCCTTCATGAATGGATGGATTGTTTACAACTTTCCAGTTGGAGTTAATCTTTCCTGGATTGAGAGAATTTGAAAAATTAACACCAATGCATCTACCAGGTCATTAGTCACATCTTTTAAAACCCTAAGATGAAATCCATAAGGACCTGGAGGTTTGTCAGTTATTAGCTCCCTCATTTTTCCAGACATCACTTTCCTTGTCATTTCACGAGGTTCCTCTCTCCCTTTCACCTCCTAATTCACAGCTGTTACTGAATTTTTTTGTATGCTTTAAAGTGAAGGAATACCTACTATTAACTCCACAATCTCGTGCTTGAGACGACCAACACTCATTTTAATTGCTGTTTTCCTTTTAAATACGTGCAGAAGCTATTGCTATCTGTTTTTATATTGCTCGATAGTTTCCTTTGTATTGTAATTTTTTCCTCCTGATTCATGTTGCAGTCATTTTCTGCTGTTCTTTATGTTCTGGATAGTCATCAGAGCTGACATATATATGTTTTTCCCTTAAGTTTGATGTTTTCTCTAATCAACCTCAAATGATGGTTTTTCCCTTTCTTTATAGTAGGAATATACTTATTCCGAGTATTCTGAAGTAGCCCCTTAAATATCTGCTTCTCCAATAATCTGTCCTTTAGATTAATGTGCCAGTTCAGCTATCTCACCTCCCATGACCAAACAGTTTCCCTTATATAAGTTTAAAATACTTATGGAGATGTTTCAGTCCTTTGGATGTAGGAACACTCATGATGCAGTTAGTAAGGGAGCTCCAGGACTTTGACTCAGCGACAGCAAAGAAATAGCAATATAGTTCCAATTCAGTTTGGAGTGTAGTTTGGAGGGGAACCTAGAGGGGCTGATGGTCCTACAGAACTGGTCCTCTTGTCCTTCTATGTTGGTAAATATTGTGGGTTTGCAAAATATGGTCAAAGGAAGCATGATAAGTTACTGCAGTACATCTTGTAGATAGTATTCACTGCTGTCGCTGTACATCTGTGGTGAGGAGTGAATGCTGAAAGTAGTGGATAAGGTGCCAAGCAAGTAGGTTGCTTTGTCCTTGATGTCAACCTTCTTGAATGTTGTTGGAATTGCATCCATTCAGGAGAATGGAGAATATTCCATCACACTCTTGACACATGGCTTGTTGGTGGTGGTCATTATTGAGCAGACAGGAGGTGAGTTACTCATGCTATTGTAAAACTAAACAATATCACTTGTGCCTCTTGTTATCATGTAATAAACTACATCTTGTTGCTAAGATGAGTGCCTTTTCTCATTAAGACTTACTATGGTTCATCCTCTAAAACTGTTAATCAAACAGGCCCTTTGACCAAGTATGGAAATCACGATTGGTGGCAGCACTCTATGAACTCATTAGCTGGTTTAGTCTATAGTGCATACAATTGTGGTGAAGTGTCTCCTTGAACTGCCATAGTCCTTGGGGTGTAGGTACACCCATCTTTAGACTGTGACCCCTAGCTCTGGACTTCCTGGTCATCAGGAGCATCCTTCCTGTGTTTACCCTGTCTAGTTCAACAAGAATTTGTCGTGCCAGTTTGAAGTCCAATAGGACTTCAGTTAGTTGGCAGTTTGCATGGTTATATCATTAACCACACTCTCAACCGGTCCCTCAGCATCTCATGAAGGGGTTAAACAAGGTCACATGCCTCTCCAGTCATGTTAACCTAGTCAAAAACCCCAACATGGATTCCCCTCGTTCTTGAATTGCTGAGTAAAATAAATAGCATCTCAGAATTAGAGGCTTGGGGTCATACTATTCCTTAACTAAATCTATCAACTCTTGATAGGTTTTAGTATCTGATGCCTCAGGGAAGGTTAGGCCTCTAACAATTGAACACACCGTGTGCCCACAAGCTGTCAGGAGAATTACTTGCTGCTTTTCATCTGCCCCAATGTCGTTGGCCTGGAAAAAAAAAAGTATACTTTCCACACACTGGGCCCAGTCTTAGACAGCAGGGTCAAACGAATCAAGCTTCCCAAATAATGGTTTGATGCCAGAATGCTTACCCCAACTCAAAGATGATTGTTATGAGCAAGTCTCTTCAGAACATGCTTTACTCTTGTTGCCACTGAAATAACTTCACAGAGGGTGATATCCTGCCACCAAGTCAGCTTTTGTTTGCACGTAGAAGGTCCTTGACTCTGATAGAGCCTCAACAGAGTAAAGTCCCAATTTTTCAGGGTGTCTGACACTCCAGTTTTTATCTGTCAGCCAGAGCTCCCTGACTGGACCAGATTAATAGCCCCAATCAGGGGACTTATATTTTAAGATGTCCACCTGGCTGACCTCATTACAATCAATACACTGACCATTCGGTACTAATTTACATTTACATTATATGAAGTACATAGAACTGAAGATGTTACAATCACAGTTCAAGTGTTCTTTCTGTATGAGAACACTTTTTTTTCATTTGTTATTTAAAACGGAGAAATATCAATTCACAAGACATAGTTGTTAATAATCTTAGAAAATACTAATCGAGTTGATCTATCTCACTCTATTTTATACATACATCATTAGAGGGCTCTATGAAAAAAATTTTAAAAAGTGATTGAGAAACATTTGTAGCCGAGGCCTTAGATTATGATTTATCAGCATATCACGTTATTGAAATGAAAATGGAATAAATGTGTGGCAGATACATCAGAACAATATGATAAAAGACAGAAATGGTTTTTAATTTTTGAGACATTCATAATCAAATATAATTTTCCTCTAAAAACACATTAAAGTTGACAAATAAAACTATCAAAATATTTCAGCTCAGAATGAGTTGTGCTTTGGACACATGTTCTATCAAATCCAAAACTGAATTGAGTTTTGTCTGTAGGCAGTCATTTCCTCTTCCTGATACGGCATAAGTAATGCTGAGAAAGGTAAATTAAAATAATACAGCAAGAATGAAGAAAATCTGATTCTCAATGTGAAGTGAAAGTTTCATGATGAGCCCCTTAAGCATTAAATGCTGACTGCAGCAATCAATTTATTTCCATGCATTTCCATCTCAGTAAACTAGTATATCACCTTGTTTGTCAGCCACTTCCAAAACTCTTTTCCTTCCGTGAGAATCTAGAAGGTGAAAATTCCTGACATGTAAATTAGAGCAATTACAACCTGGCAACTGCAGCTTGCTGGGTACTTGTCCCATTCATTATCCAACTACTTCTTGATAACAATGTCTGTGCATGCTCCATGGCCACCACCTTCTTCATCCCTTTGTCCATGCAAGTCAATATCAGCAAGCCACCAGTTTGACCAGATCATGAAGTCCAGTCTTCAACCAACTTGCTTAGTACACATTCACTGAGTTCAATACTGACTTATGGGGTGTCGGTGTATGTGTGGCTCACGTTGCTTTCTTAGTGCACAAGGTTTCTACTGTAGTCACAGGCTACTGGCCTCTGTGGTTTGCATTGCTTTTTGGCATGGAAGGACAGGCAGGCAGCTTATTACATGGGAAGCACTGAACAAGCAAAGGGGTGGACACATAGCAGTGCAGCTCAGTGCTATGTCAATGTCATGCCTGTAGCACTTGCCAGCAGTATACATGGCAAACACATTGCCAGTACCTCAAACAAATGACCATCAGTAAAAATCAAAGGAGACCAGTCTTTCTTGGGGTGAAGGGGCATTGTGGCAGTCAGGCATACTGCCACCGTCAGTCAAGCAGGTCATCTGATTCCAGTCCAGGGTTTTTAGCCATGGTCAGTAAGGCGATTTGTTCTTCCAAAATGCAGAGATCCACATCCCTGCTTTTAGGATTGGGGCACAGTCAGTTCTGCAAGTAAGTGCTTCCACTCCAGAGATTAGTTAGATCAGGCAGGGTACTGCGGAGATATCAGCATATGGAGGTAGACTAGACTTTCCCGCAATGAGACAAATGGAGGATTAATTATGATGGAAGTGGATGTAAGAGCAGTTAATGGTGATACATGAGCATGACAGGTGGTGAAATGTCCCAAGTAAGTGAGTAGGAATTGCAGGGGACAGGAAAGATTAATCGTATGGGAGGATAAGGCGGTGAGACCAGTTGAATGGACACGTTGCATGAAATTCTGAGAGTTATCATCCATGAACCTTCATGAGATTCAAGTGTAGTGGGACATTCAGAGGTGGCACAGTGGCCTTCAGAGCATATGGTAGCAGAGAGAAGACAGTGGTGCCTATCCTTGTTTAGCCCAGAAGATCAATGATGTTTTTTCTACACTGCTGGGTGTTCTGCTTCATTCAGGGAAGAGCACTGACTTGGGCTACAATTACTGGCCAGGTTGGCTTGGTTTGGTGATGTGGCCTCCTGTGTTGGTTAACTGGGAAAAGAACTTCCCTCTTTTTTACCACCCTTCTTTCAAGACTTCCATATCCCTGTCCATGAAGCAAGGAGCAACATTTATTTTATTTCATCTGGGACAAGTCCTGAATGCAGAAAACTCAAGCACTACAGTGCTGGCTACAGCATCTGAAATAGTATGCAGCTAGACTTTAAATATGGTGTCAGCTGCATGAATAGTGAATACTTCTGCCTTTCCAACCACTTGATTCCTTGAGAAATGAGTCACAGTACTTGCATGCTTAATTAATGAGATGATGAGCAGAAGACCGCGTGAGAAAAATCATTCTTAGCCATGGCGACCAGGTGCCATGAATTTCACTCAACAAATCTCTTTAACTGAAAAAAAGAAAATTCTGCCCTTTGTGTGGACTGGATCTGGGGGATTGCCAACAAATTTGATTGAATACTTTAGTCTATTTTTACTCATAAAATGTTCAAAATAGTGATGCATTTGCATTTTGTGATTGTATCAATTTTCAGCTTTATTCTTTTGATAAATTAATAAAATAACTTTTGAAGCTAATTTTCAACCAATAAAAGTCAAGTTTAAAACAAATACTTATGAATAATAGTTAATGAGAATCTAAAGAAAACAGTTAGTTAAAGGTTTCAACTGTGTTATCAATGGAAAATAGGTAGTTCAGGTTAGACAGCAAGCAAAACTTAGAATAAAAAAAAGACAAGTGAGGAGATTGGACAGATAACAGTTAAAAAGATAATACTTGGATTTTTTGAACCCCTTTATTTATAAGTTTAATATGAATTCCTAATGTTATAGATTGTCTGATGGAAGTCTGCATAAAATTATTAATTATTAGCTGTCTATTAGTGAGTATTTATTGCTTATTTATTCCTGAAACATCCTAACACGACTGTGGGTGTACCTATATACAAAGGCTTTAAGAATTCAAAATGGCAGCTTGTCATTATCCAGTCAAGGGAAATAGCAAAGGGCAACAAATGCTGGTCTTTACAGTGATGTTCACATTACATGGAAAAGTGAAAAAGACATTAAATCATAAAATTGTTACAGTGCAGAAGGTGGTCATTTGGCCTATTGTGTCTGCGTGATTCTCTGGGTGAGCATTTCAATTAGTGCTATTCTCCTGTCATCTCCCTTTAACTCTGCATGTTCTTCCTTTTCAACTAACAGTCTAAGTCCTTTTGAATGCCTTAATTGAACTTACCTCCACCACACTCTCAGGTGTTAGATTCCAGACCCTAATCACTGACTGTGTGAGAAAGCCTTAACTCACATTATTTTTGCTTTTTCACAAATTATTTTAAATCTGAACCCTCACATTCTTGATTCTATTATTGGTAGGAGTATTTTCTCTTTATTTTCTCTTTCCAGGTCTCTCATGATTTTGAATACTTCAACCATCTCTTGTCCGAGCCTTCTCTTTTCCAAGGGGCACAGTCCTAGCTTCTCTAATCTATCTTCATAACTGGAATTCCTCATACCTGGAAGCATTTTCACAAAACTTGTCTGCACTGACTTCAATGCCTTCACAGCCTTCCTAAAGTATGGTACCCAGAACTGGATGTAATACTCCAGATGAGGCTGAATCTTGCCTAAGTTCAACATAATCTCCATGCCCTTGTACTCTATGCCCTGATTAAAAAAAAATCTTAGGAAACTTTATGCTTTATTAAATATTCTCCCAACTTGCACGGCCACCTTTAAAGGCTTATGCAGAGATTCACATAGGTTCCTTCTGTCTCTGTATCCTGCTTAGAGTTACACCATTTAGTTTGTACTGTCTCTCCATGTTCATCTGACCAAAATGTATTATCTCCTCCACACTGAACTTCACATGCCACTCATCCGCTCACTCCATCAATATGTCTGCATCCTTTTGAAGTTCTACAGTATCCTCCAAACAGTTTACTATACTTGCAGGTTTTAAAATATTTGGAAAATTTCAAATTGTGGCCAGTACTCCAAGATTTAGACCATTAACATATATCACAAAGAAGCAAGACTTCCAACAGTGACCCCAGAAGACTTTCTCTAGAAGTGTATGTGTGTCTGAGAAACATCCACTGAACATTACTGTTTCCTGTCACTCAGCCATTTTTTTAAACTCGTGTTGTTACTGTCTCTGTTATTCCACAAGTTCTAACTTTGTCCAGAAGCTTGTTGTACAGTACTGTAACAAATGCCTTCCGTGTACATCACATCAACAGCATTGCCTTGATCAACACTTTCTGTTACCTCATCAAAAAACACCAGTCAATTAGTTAAAAATGATTTTCCCTTAAGAAATCCATGTTTGATCTCCTTAATCAATCCACATGTTTCCATTTAACATCTTGCCCTGAATTATTATTATGAGAAGTTTTCCAACTTCAGAAGTTAAACTGGCTAGTCTGAATTCGCTGGTTATACCATGTTTTGAATAAGGGCATAATGTTCGCAATTTTCCTGTCCTTTGGCACTACCCCAGTCTAACAAAGAGCAAAAAAAAATTTGCCGGTATCTCTGCAATTTCAATTTTCATGTCCCTCAGTATCTTGGATGTATCTCATCAGGCCTTGTTGCCTTGTCAATAAAAGTACAGAAAGCTTCCCTAATGCCCCAATCTTAGCAATTTTAAAACCTCATAGCAACTAAACTTTTTCCTCTTTCACCATGATATCGGTAGCATTTTCCTCCTTGAAAAAGACAGATATAAAGTATCCATGGGTGCCATTCCTGTAAATTTTCTTTTTGGCCTGTAATCAGCCCCAATCCTCCACATGCCACCTTAAGTCATCCTAGACATATGTTTGTCTAAACATTTTATGATTTTACTTAGATTAATTTTGTTGAAAATCTCAATGTTTTGCAGTTTCTCTTTCATGGTCAAAATAAACTTTGTTTTGCTGAACACTTACTTTTTCTTCAATCTTCTATCTTTTTCAGCTTGAGTTCCGAGTTTTCCCAGTCCAAGGGAATCTGGATTACCAATTTCTGTGTCAAAAATGCCTGTTGAAAGAAAGTGTAAGGTCAGGGTAACAGGAACAGAATGAGAAATATACTTAGCCAATTAAGTATAAACTTCATATTGTGGAAATAAAGATGACATGCTATTCAATTTTATTTGTTTTGTGCTTGTTATGTAACACCTCCATTCACGTCAGGAGGAGGCTGCATTCAGGAAACTATAGGCTAGTTGGTATATCATCTGACATAGCAAAATTGCTATAATCTATTTTGAAAGGAGGTTATAGCAGGGTATAAAATCATAATGTGATTATACAATGTCTACAGGGTTTTCTGAAAGGGGAATCATGTTTAATCAAGTTGACAGAGTTATTTGAGGAAGTGAAAGAAAATGGAGAAAGACTATCATGTAGATATGGTGTAACTGGAATTCCAAAGACATTTCATAACATCCCACATCAAATGTTACTACACAAAATAAGACTTCGTGGTGTAGGTGGTAACATATTAGCATGGATAAATGATTTGTGAGCTAACAGAGAGCACAGACTAGCAATAAATGGACCATTTTCAGGGTGGCAAATGGAGTGCCACAGGTAGCAATGCTGGAGTCTCAACTACTTGCAATCTATGTCAATGACTTAAATGAAGGGACTGGAAGCTTTATAACTACATCCGTTAATATTAGGAAGATAGGATGAAAAATAAGTTGTCAGGAGGTAAACAGTCAACAAATGGATATAGATAGCTTAATTGAGTTGGCAGAAATTTGATAGATGGAACATAAATAGGAAATGCTAACATGGCTTATTTTGGCAGGAAGAATAAAGAAACAGATCATTACAAACAGACTGCAAACTAAGTGAAATAGAGGTTTGGGTACATTGAAACAAAATGAAAAATCATGCAAACTCAGTTTAGCAAGGCAAAAAGAGGGTTGGAGTCCATTGCAAGGGAAATGGAACATACAAGATAGGAAGTTTTGCTGCAAATGTACTGGGCCTTGGTAATAAGACGTCTCGAGTACAGTGTACAGTTTGGTCCACTTATTTGAAAAAGTACATAATTACATGAGAAAAAATTCAGAGAAGGTTTATTCAACTCATTCTTGGGAAGAAGGGCTTACGAAGAAAGTCTGAATATGCTGGGTTTATACCCATTACAGTTTAGAAGAATGAGGGTTAGAATCATAGAATCCCTGCAGTGTGGAAGTAGGCCATTTGGCCCATCAAATCCACAACGACCCTCTGAAGAAAATCTCATCCAAACCAACCCCCGTCCCCTATCCTTGAAACCATTTGCCATGGCCAATCCACCTAGCTCACATGTTCCTGGACACTATGTGCAATTTAGCATGGCCAGTCCACCTAGCCTGCACATCACTGGACTGAAATGAATAACAATAAGAAATTTGACAGAGCGGATACCAAGAGGATATTTCCTCCTATAGGAGAGAATAAGAACTAAGGATACAGTTACAAATAACAGTTTCCTATTTAAGGTGAAGTGAAGAAGGGTCCCGACCCGAAACGTCAACTTTCCTGCTCCTCTGATGCTGCCTGGTCTGCTGTATTCCTCCAGCTCCACACTGTGTTGTCTCTGGGATTATAAAGTTCTTGGTTTTAAGATTTTCAGCAGAGATGAGAAGTGAAAACAGTGTTTAGGACAACAGTAGGCTATAAGGATATTCTAGGTTTGTTAAGACATAATCTCTACAAATAAATTTAAACAATAAAAAATAATAAAAGGATACCATTCTGTATAAAGTACAGGCAACAAGGTAAAGGCAATAAAGTAAAGTTGAAGATCTGCAGACTATGGAGAGAGGAATGAAGAATTACAGAATATTACAAGTTTGATCAGGTACAAGTATTTTTGACAATATTTTAATGAGGAATATTTATTTCAGGTTGCCTCACAGAGGAAATACAGAACTAATCAGAACTAGTTTTTATTTAGGTTTTATTTGAATTGATTCCTAACAAAAAAAAACTCCTATCTCACAAGGAGTAACAAAGAATGGCTTAAAGTGAACATTTGAAAATGTTCTTATTTATTAGCAAATTGTGATAAATAAAATGTTATAGTATCTAATAAACCACAGTTGCTGCAGTTATGTTTTTCTAAATTAGAATGTCAAACTGGACAATAAACTTCTTTCTAGCATTTCAAATTCAAGTTTTATACAAAATTAGTTTAAAGAAAGACAATTACATACACAGATGTTAGTATTTTATAAAATTGAGAAACTATTAATCCACTATAGCAAAATGACCGTTGATAAACCAGTTGCTGACCTTGAACTGAGGCCAAATGGTCTTTGCTAAGATGTGCTAACCGTCCTTTCTCTCTTTTGCCAAACAAACGGCCAATAGAAGATTTGATTCCTTTCTTCTTTTGCGCTTTATGAAGTGAGTCTTGGCTACTTGTACTGCTATAGTTGCCCATTTCTGCTTCTATCGATGCTGAAAAACTGTAAAAGATCAGTTCAAAAATTTTCATGTCATCTCATTTCTTCTCATTCAAATATTTCGACTGATTTAAAAAAAGATTTCAGCAAATGCATACAAATGAATGGATCACCAAGCATAACATTTTATAAATCATGCAATGTGTCACATATAAAGTACCAAAAAATTCAAATTATAAATGTAACTATATTCATAAAATAATGTTTTTAAAAAATCAACAATTCATTTCTACAAACATTTTCAAACTTATAAATGAAGCAAAATAATCACTGAAAAATTTATTTTCTAAATTAAACTCTTAACCATAAGTTCAGTGTGAGGAAAAAGAACTATTCACAGGAGTGTCTCTTTAAGTTTATTCCAAAAATAACCTTTCCATGAAGAAGAAAAATACGATTCACTGAAACACTTAGTTCTGGGAATAATCAAACATAATATTTCTGTATCAGAGATAGTAGGAACTGCAGATGCTGGAAAATCTGAGATAACAAGGTGTAGAGCTGGATGAACACAGCAGGCCAAGCAGCATCATAGGAGTAAAAAGGCTGACATTTCGGGCCTAGACCCTTCATCAGAAATGATGATGTCTAGGCCCGAAATGTCAGCCTTCCTGCTCCTATGATGCTGCTTGGCCTGCTGTGTTCATCCAGCTCTACACCTTGTTATCTCATAATATTTCTGTATATTACCCTAGACACATCAAATTTATTGATAAACTGATGATGTATAATAACATGGTATACTTTAAAAATGATGTAATAGGTAAACCTATCAATTCAATTATCAAATCAAGTGATAGGCAAAGATCTCTGTTCCTGATGGCTTACCTACGTACTTCATCATGGTAGGAGGGCAGGGTGTGTGTCATTCTTACTGCTCTTGGTGTTGATGGTGGTGATGTTTCACATTTTATTGTGGCTTTATCTTCACGACCTTCTTCCTGCACAGCTGCAATCTAGAATAAAAAAATAGCATCAATCATATACTAGTTTCTGTCGTTATTTAAACCTCCTTATATCTATATGATATATTTATATTGAAAATAAGAGTAGGCCATTTAGCCCTTCAAGCCTGTTCCTGGTCATGGCTGATCATCCAACTTAATAGCCTGTTCCTCCTTTCCCCTATATCCTTTGATCCTTTTAGCTCCAAGTGCTATATCCAACTCCTTCTTGAAACTGTGCAATGTTTTGGCTGCAAGTGCTGGCTAAGTTAATTTAAATATGACAATAATCTGATAAATAGCACTATTTGTTCATATATAACCATAAATAATCTGAAAATAATGCGTTCAGCAATATTGAACAAAAAATAATGACATTAGATAAATATGAAATTATCCTCAAAGTTTTGTAATGTGGATCTTAAAGAACAACTGTCTTGAAAATCTAAACATACACCATTCTTATGGAATGTTGTAAATGTAATTACCTTTCTCCGATGCTTCCTTAGGTCACTTGGCTGATGGTTGCAAAAGAGCAAAGACATAAATTAAGCTGGAAATGCAGAATGCCAATGAAAATATTATTTCATTTTACAATTTGACTTTGAATAAGTGTTTACCATGTGTCATACATAACAAGCCAATAGAGATGTTTATAACCAGCGCTTCGAACATGCTTGGGAACCTAGACTCCTAGATTTTCCATTCAAAAATATCATGTAAGTCTCTATGTTAAGCTTGAACTATGATGAAGGCCCATGCTTTCTGTGATCTAAAAAGTTGAAATACACAAGATTTATCTGTAGATTATATTGTGCGATCATGAATAATTTGCTATGAAAATACACATTAGTGCTGTTAAAAACATGTATCAGCATTTGCATTAAAATTTAAAAATAACCCATTGAACTAGGCTTCATCCCCAAACTCACCAATGTCATGACGCCCATACGATCAATGTCTCGGGCAGGGCTACGTGCTCTGAATTTGGGTGTTGAATGTCCACTGATTGGAGGGGAGGAGCTAGCTAATGATGAAGCAGTGGCAGAACCTGTAATAGATCTCACTGGATGCATTCTGGCCAAATTTAAACCTTCAAGGCTAACACTACCCACTCGATTCTCAATTTCCTCTGCACGAAGTTCAGTTGACTCTTTTTCCTCCTGAATTAACCTGGAAAATCCACAATGGTTTGAAATGAGAAAAAAAATCATGCATTGCAATGCATACCTATAAAACTATCACATGTGCTAGCAATAGGTTGAACTGTTATTAGCTTAAGATACATTTCCAATTCGTTAAAATGCCTTTCAACAAAATTCAATTAAATTATCGACATACTGTGTCATGAAGAGCTACAATGCTGACTTATCCCCATTATTCTTTGTATTGTGAACTCACAAGCTTTTTCATATTATCCAAAACAAGGGCTGGAGACTTCCACAGATATTGCAAAAAAAAAGAAACTGTCATGCAAATTATGATCTGATCGCTCTCCTGGTGGCGAGCTTAAAACTGGAAAGACAGAAATGGTAAAGGAGGCCTGCAATATCTCATTACTTTGGCAGGAAAAGCAGGAGAACAGAAAATAAACCTAATTTGGGACAGGAGAAAAGTATAAATAATCAATTAAAATGCATTAGTAGGTGCAAGAGCCATTGCTTTCCTGAAAACGTGATATGTGCTCATCAGGAAGTCTAGATCTCTGAAAGAAACAGGTCTTCAATTTTTTTCCTATCACAAGTCCATGAATGATTATTTTAACAGGGATCATTACATGTTTTTGCACTCTTTTAAGAAGCCCCATACAAGTCGAGCTGTGCCCAAATATCTTTTCCTGTTTATTCTTCTCTGAATTTTTTCTAATGCATTTATATTCATATTGAGTTAAAGTAACCTAGACTGTATATTATACACCAGAACATGACTCACCATTCAGATGATACAACAAGTTTAACTTTTAGTCAAATGATTTCCAGACTCCCTCCCCTATCTAATCTGTCCTATTTAAAATTTTTGCAGCCACTGATATACTACAATGATCACAACTCCTTAAGTTTTAAAGATAGTAGGAACTGCCGATGCTGGACAATCTGAGATAACAAGGTGTAGACCTCTCCATTCACTAACGAAATCCAAAAATCTTGGTCAAGGCCCCAGCAATCTCCTCTCTTGCCT
>NC_063349.1:37660934-37735605 GCF_021869965.1 Rhincodon typus
CTGTTCTGAGGAAGGGTCACCGGACCCGAAACGTTAATTCTGTTTTCTCCTCGACAGATGCTGCCAGACCTGCTGAGCTTTTCCAGCAACTTTGTTTTAGTCTCTAATTCCCTGGTTTTCCTTGTTCGTTGTTCTTAAAAGCAGAGTGATGTGCAATTTTCCAATCCTGAGGAACGACTTCTGTACCTAGGAAACTCTGAATGATTATAGTTAAGATATCTACATTGGGTTTCCCTACTGGTTTAACACACTCAGACAGAAACCGTCAGGTCCTGGGGATTTGGCACATTTTAGTTCCGTTACTTTCCCCATTATTGATGTTTTATTTACGCTAATTTTATTCCGTCCGAGACCTTGATCCACTATTAATTTCGTCTGGACTTCCAGCAAGCTATCCTTTTGCACTGCATATACTGAGGCAAAATAACTACTCAACATGTCTGCCATTTCCCCAAAGTTACTGACAATATCTCCACTTTCAGTATTTAGTGGGCCAACATTTCTCCTGATTACCTGCTTTCTCTTTATGTAACTATAAAATTTCTTTTGTCGATTTTGATGTCCCTTGCAAGTTTCCTTTCATAATTCCTTTTAGTAGCTATGATAAGCTGCTTTGTGGCCTTGTTGGTCTTTTATCATTCCCATTTAATAGGATCTGTGCTGATTTATGCATTTTTGTAATGACAATTGGGCAACTGTTCTTCCTGTGCGTAGGGCTCCATGCTGTGATTAGCAGAGACATTGGAGCCCTGCAAAATTCAGTCCATTATCTTCCTTTATCCAAAAAGGACCATTTCTCTCATTTCACAGTTACTCTATACTGGTTAGTAGATGTGTTCCATGAATTTGGTCTAATAATTGCTGAATATTCATTTTTGTCACACAAGTTGGATGCCTTATTTTGGGCTCCACTGAATTGAATTAGCTTTATTGTCACGTGCATTCGACTGAATGCAATGGAAGGTTTGCAATGTCACCACTATGGTGCCATCTTAGGTACAAGGTACCCAGGTACAGATACTAAAATTGAAAGAACAATAAATAAAAGTCCAACACAAGAAAACAAAGTACTCAAAGTATGGTCCTTTTCACCCAGGTCCAAGCCAGCACCTAGCTTCCAGTCTGCAAGGGCCTTAGATCCCTGCAGCGGCCTCCAGTCTGAAACTCGCCTCCCCATGGCAGCCTCAAGTCCAGGACTCACCTCCGGGACTCACTTCCCATGCTGGCCTCCAGTCCAGTACCTGTCTCCCGCACTGGCCTCCAGTCCAGGACTTGCCTCCAGGACTCACTTTCCATGCCAGCCTGGTCTGGGACTTGCCTCTGCAACTCGCCTTCCATGCAGGCCAGGACTGGGATTCGCATTCTGTGCCGTCCTAGTCTGGGACTGTCTCCAGGACTTGCCTTCCGCGCTGGCCTGGTCTGGGACTCGCCTGCGACAGCCTCCAGTCCAGGAGCTGCCTCCTCCATTCCCCTCCAAGTAAGTTTATTGTTAAAAGTTTGAAAAAAAAACACTCCAGAGAAGGGAAAAAGAAAGAGAAAGAGAAAAAGAAAAGGGCAAAGCAGAGGACCTCTGGCTGGAGCATCCTACTATAGTGCCACCTTAACATTAAATGGTTCATAGTCATTTAAGCACACAAGAATCAGGATGGCTGAGTAGGTCAGACCTGATGAGAATTCACAAATTTCTAATGCTATTTTACACTAATTTCTATGTCAACATTGCAAAACTAAATTATTCTTTTGAAATTAAACATTAAAAAGCTGAATACTATAATAGTAAATAGTATATCAAATATTTTAAAATATTACCTTATCTTCTAATGCAGCCATTCGCTCTTTTAGATGCAGTTGAAGTCGCTCATTAGACTCTGTGAGCAATCTGTCCACTGTGTCAGACAGTCTCTTATTATGCTCTTCATTCATTTTCTCTCTTTGACGGGCCTAAAGCATGAAAATTAAAAAGCGGTTTTGGAAAACATTTAAATTTATACTGAAAATTAATGACAGGCTTGAATAATTGTACTTCACAATTTATTTGACAAGTCCAAGAAAACAGCAATTTATGTGCTAATAATCATTTGGTGATTCTGTCAGTTATTCAAATTGGATTCAGCCAGTACTATGAATGAATCTTTTTGCTATGTAGCGTTCTACATTTTGTTACAATTTGGCAGGACCAATTTGTCTTTATATGGTATTGCATTTCTCATCAAACCATTTTTCACTTGGCAATCATTTGGATATGTATTTTCCATTTAGTTTATTTCCTTACATTTTCATTGTATTTTGATTCCATTTATTTGAAGGCAGCAACTTGTCTATAATTTGTTGGTGATATATTTTAATTTCAGGGCTGAATATTCTAGATTTGCAATGGTCGTTACTATTTGTATTGTGCCTATTGTACCTCTCTAAACTAAAAACTAATATTGCATCAGAACATCATAAATTTTCTCACATATTCTGAATCCAAAATACTAGGTTAGGTGAAAAAAAAAACAGTAAATTTTAAATGTGATATTTCATTAAAAGAATAGTCAGAGTCAATTATGTGTTTTGGGAACCAATTTCTAAAATCACAGGTGGGTCACAAGAACGGACCATGGAATAGTATAGCTCTGAAGCTGAGGTTGAGTAGGTTGGGCCTGCACTCAATTGAATTTAGAAGAATGAGAGATGACCTTATTGAAACATACAATATTCCCAAGGGTCTTCACAGGGTAGATGCAGAAAAGCTGTTTCCCTTTGTGAGAGTGCACAGGACCAGAGGGCATAATCTCCGAATAAGGGGTCATGCATTTAGGGCAAATATGATGGAGCAATTTCTTCTCTCAGAGCGTAGTGAATCTGTGGATTTTTTTTTCCTTCCTTTGTTCGCAGGATATGGGCGTTGCTGGCTAGGCAGCATTTATTGCCCATCCCTAACTGCCCAGAGGGCATTAACAGTCAACCACCTGCTGTATGTCTGGAGTCACATGCAGGCCAGACCAGGTAAGGATGGCAGTTTCATTCCCTAAAGGGCATTAGTGAACCAGATGGGTTTTTTTCCAACAATTGGCAATGGATTCATTGTCATCATTAGACTCTTAATTCCAGATTTCTTTTTTTGAATTCAAATTCCTCCATCTGCCATGGTGGGACTTGAACCCATGTCCTCAGAACACTACCTGGGTCTACGTCATTGCCTCCCCTTGTTAGACTAACTGGACTATAGTTTCCTGC
The DNA here is from genome assembly GCF_021869965.1 of Rhincodon typus. Classification (NCBI taxonomy): domain Eukaryota; kingdom Metazoa; phylum Chordata; class Chondrichthyes; order Orectolobiformes; family Rhincodontidae; genus Rhincodon; species Rhincodon typus. Next base: position 37,664,157 of record NC_063349.1, read on the forward strand.
TTTTTGTCTCCCTCCTTTCTCGAACTGGAGTGCTACATTCATGTTTTTATTAGTGTACCAGAACCCTCCCAGGATTTTATACCACAGAGGGTTATTGAGACTGGGTCACTAACTATATTCAAGACAGAGATGGACAGATGTTTAATCAGTAAGGAAATCAATGGTTATAGGGAAAAGGCAGGAAAATGGACTTGAAGGTTATCATATCAGCCATGATCTCATTGAATGGTGGAGCAGACATGATGGGCTGAATGGCATTCTCTTGCTCCCACTTCGTATGGCCTTATGTGTTCTGACTTATTTGTTAACAATGGACTCTAGCATTTTACCAATGACACATATTAGACTAACTGGCCTACAGTTTCCTGTTATTGGTCTTCCTTCTTTTTCGAGCTGGGCTGTTACATATGTATTTTTATTTAATCTGTTGGAACCCTCCCAAAATCCAGTGAGTTGTGGAAAATTTGGATTAATGCCTCCACTTTCTCTACAGTCACTTCCTTCAAAACCCTTGGATGTAGGCCATCCAGTCCTGATGATTTGTCTGTCTGTCATCCCATTAATTTGTCAAATACTTTGTCCCTCACATTAGTGACTGTTCCAAAATCTTTCATCCCAAACTGTGCTTATCTGAAATTTTTGGGACATTTATCGAGTCTTCCACCATGAAGACTGATGCAAAATATTGGTTTAAATTATCTGCCAAATCCCTGTTCCTCATTATCAATTCCCAGTTTAATCCTCCAAAGATCCCACATGCACTTTAGCTACTCTCTTTTTACATACCCTTAGAAACTCTTGCTGCTTTTGTTTGCATTTCTTGCCAATTTAGTTTTATAATCAATTTTCTCTCTCTTTACTAGCTTATTAGTCATTGTTTCTGGTTCCTGAAAAATTCCCATCCTCCAACCTATCACTAGTTTTTAACCACATTGTGTACCTTAGTTTTTGATCTGCATTCTCTCCTTGACTGCTATTGTTAACAATGGATTGTTCAACATTTTCATTGGTTTTGATAGTTAAACTTCTTTTTGATCAGAAGAAATTATTGCACGGAGTTACGAAATTCCTTTTTAAAGGTTTGCCTCATCTACTTACTTACTTTGTCTATTTTCCCAGCAGAGTTGCATCATACCTCAGTAATTGCCCTTATTTATGTTGAAGATATTGGTTTGTGAGCCTAATTGCTCTCTTTCAAACACTTAACATAAAATTATACTATATTCTGATTACAGCCCCCTGGCAGATCCTTAATTATGAGATCTCCTTTCATACAACACAATACAACACAGGAACAGGTCCTGCAGCCCTAAACCTGCTACTTTTTGTCCACGCGCGGCTTATATCCCTCTGTTTGTCTCCCAGTCAAGTGTCTTTCAAGATACGCCTTAAACGTTGCTAATGTGCCTGCTTCCACCACCTCCACTGGCAATGCACTCCAAGCACCCAACCACTCTCTGCGTGAAAAATTTTCACTTCTCCCCTAAACTTTCCCCCTCTCACATTGAAACTCTTCCCTCTTGTAGTTAACCTTTCCACGCTGGAAGAAAGCCTCTGACTAACCACCCCTATCCATGTCTCTCATAATTTTGTAGACCTCTGTCAGGTTGCCTTTCAGCCTTCATCTTTCCAGTGAAAACAATCCGAGTTCATCCAACCTCTCCTCATAACTAAAATCGTCCAGACCAGGCAACATTCTGGTAAATCTTCTCTGCACCCTCACCAAAGCATCCCCATTCTTCTGGTAGTGTGGCAATCAGAACTGCACGTAATATTCTAAATGTGGCCTAAATAAAGTTTTGTACAGCTGTAATGTAACTTGCCAACTTTTATATTCGATGCCTGAGCATACTGTTATGTTTTCTTGACCACCTTATCCACTTACATTGCCACTTTCAGGAATCTGTGGATCTGTACGCCCAGATCACTCTGTATATCAATGCTCCTAAGGGTTGTGCCAATTATTGTATAATTCGCACCTGAATTTGATCTTTCAAAATGCATCACAGATATGTATATATTATATATAAGTATATATATATTATGTATACACTACAAAAACAAAGGTTGCAGCACTGATCACTGTGGAGCACCACTATTTACTGTTCTCCATTCTGAAAAGCACCCTTCTACTGCTACTCTCTGTCTTCTATGACTAAGACAGTTTTATATCAATCTAGCCAGTTCACTCTGGATCCATGAGCTACCTTCTGTTCCAGCGTGACATGAGGTACCTTATCAAATGCCTTACTAAAGTCCATGTAGATAACATCCACTGCCATTTCCTCATCAATCACTCTTGTCACCTCCTCAAAAAACTCAATCAAGTTGGTGAGACATGACCTTCCCCACACAAACTCATGCTGCCTATCACTAACAAGTCAATTTACTTCCAAATGTGAATAAATCATGTCATTCAGTATCTTCTCCAACAATTTCTCCACCACTGACGTCAGGATCACTGGCTGTAATTACCTGGAATATCTCTGTTTCCTTCTTAAGCAAAGGAAGAACATTGGCCATTCACTAGTCCTCTGGAACCTTGCCTGGGGCCATAAACGATGCAAAGATATCAGTTAGAGTCCCAGGTATTTCCTCCCTTGCCTCCCACAGTATTCTGGGATAGATTGTATCTGGCCCTGGAAACTTGTTTAACTTACTGCATTTCAAGACCCTCAATACTTCATCCTTCATTATATTGACCTGCCTGAGAGTATTCACACACTGTTCCCTAACCTCAACATTCCTCACGTCCCTCTCTTTAGTGTACTCATCTCATCCACTTCTTCTGGCTCCACAAAAAGCCTCCCTCATTTACTCTTGAGTGGGCCTACTCTTTCCCTAGCTACCCTCTTGGTCCTAATGAAATGCCTCTCCCAATGAAATGCCTTCGGATTCTCCTTAACCCTGCTGGCCAAGGACATTTCATGGATCCTTTTAAACCTCCTAACTCTTTCCTACTTTCATCTATTTTTAGTTGCCTAGATTTTAGGTATGCTTCCTTTTTTTTTGACTGAGCTGATAATTTCCCTTGTCATTTAAGGTTCCCAAATCTCACCTTTCCTATCCTTCATTTTGACAGGAACAGGCTTCTCCTGCACACTAATCATCTGATGCTTAAAAGATCCCATATGTCAGATGCAGATTTACCCGCAAACAGCTGCTTCCAATCCACATTCTCCATTAATCCTACCTCATTACACATTATTGTTTCTAAAATAACCAGTTTTTGTGTAGATTCTGCAATGTATTGCCCCAAGAAACAATTTCTCCAGAAATTTGTCTTCAATGGTTGCCTTGTCCATCTGACTTGTCTCGTCAATATGCAGATTAAAACCACCCATGACAATTGCAGTGCCCTTCTTCCACATCTCTATTAGTTCCTAAGTCACATTTTGGCCGACAGTGAGGCAAATCTTTGGGGGCATTTCAATGAATGCCATCGACTTTTCTCCAGTGCCATTTCTTATTTCCACCAAATTGATTCTACATCATGATTAATTGCACCTATATCAGTAGTCATCACAACACCGATAGCTTTCTTTATTAACAACAGCATGCCATCTCTTTTCCTTTTTTTCCCACAATGTCAAATGACTTTGAATATTGAGTTCCCAGTCTTGGTCAACCTGCATTCCCATGTTCATAATAAGTTATTAAGTCTTATTTATTTACTTCTATTTGTACTGTCAACTCATCTATTTTGTTAAAAATGATGCATGCATTCAGATAAATAAATATAAGCTTTGATTTTTGCCATTATCACTTACTCTAATTTCTGCTGCACTCTTCTGCTTACATCTTCCTAACAGTAAGAGAGGTAGAGCTGCCATAATCTTACCAGATCATAGGGCTGCTCTCCCATTACAGAGCTGGGACAACTAGTGGTGTTTTAACCTGAGGCTGACCATACCTCAGGTAAGGGGAGAGGTTGAAAAGGAGAGCTTTTCATAGTAACCACAGCCAAGTGCAAGAATTGATTCTACACTGTCAGTGTCACTGTAGTTCACAAGTCAGCCATCCAGTAAACAGATCTAACCAACCTCCATATATTTTCAACCTCTTCCTGTGACACTTTGATTTTTGTTCGCATCACCAACACACTGTACCTCTGCTCTCTCACTTCTTTTTGATATTTTTAACCTTCTCTTCAACTGAACCACCCACCCCACTTCCCCACTAGAACATTTTGACAAGTGAGTATAAAGTATTTGCTCAAATGCCACTTTTAGGTAGCTTTGACTTGTTTTTAATGTGATTCATCATTGGAATTTGTCTTTCAAATGCAAGTCGTCCCTTATTTTGTCCAGTCTTACTTAGTTGTTCACAGACTTTGCAGTTCTTTTCCAATGGAGAAGGCAGCACAATGCATTGAAAAATGTTACAATATGTCCTGTTCGGCAGTGCTGTCACCTTGTCTACTGTGAACTAAATGGGGCTGGCTGATGAAATTCAAACAGCTTTGGCAGTTCGAAAAAAGTTAACCATGTGCTCCCTTACATTTTTCTTCCCTAAATCATTGTGATCATATTTTAATTTTTTTATAGTGAGTCAGATTTGTGAATACATTTTATTATTATATATTTTCTCCACCACCAGAAAAACACGTGTTGTCAATTGAACATTTGCAAGCAAAGCCTGTCAAGTGCAATGCTAACATCAAAAAATGAGGGAGGGGTCTAAATCAAAATGGAATTGGAAGGACAAATAAAGCACAGTATCCCCTGCAGCGTCCACCCCTCTCTAAATGCATCAAGAGCACTGATGGACACCGCATGTTTTCTCTCCAACAACAGCCAGGCTCGAATACAACTGCGGAAGAGGGGCAGATAGTCGGCACCAGTGAACCCCTCCACAGCTTGCTGCCCAGACCTGTTTATTGCCAGCCTGGTCAGGCCTAGGAGCAGACCCATGAGGGGGTTCTCCGATCTGCCCACACACCTCTGCATCGGGTGCCCAAAGACCAGGAGTATAGGGCTGAAGTGCCCCAAAAACACAACAAAAGTTTCTTAAATAACTTACAAGGGAGTAACTTAAAAATTGAGATCAACACCATTTGTTATTTGCTTCTAGGTAGCAGTCTATTGTTTGAATAACTGGCGGCCATTGTCAATACATGAATGAGTTTCAAGTCTCAGGGCTGTTGTGGTGCAGTGGTGTGTCCTTATCTCTGAATCAGGAGGTCTGGGTTCTAAGTTCCACCTGTTCCAGAGACATGTAATTACGTTGCTGAACACATTGATTAGAAAATACTTTGAGTTTCAAGTGTTAATTAGTTTCAACAAAGTATGTTTCAATCAGCTGAGAATGGATAATATTTTCAAGAAGCTGTATTTATAGTTTGTTTCCTTTGATACGGTTTCCGGTCTGTTGAAACAAGCTAAGTGTTACAAGTATTACCAGGTTTATTCACATTGCAAAATACATCATTTTCTCAGTATCCATGAAGTGAAGGCTTTTACTAAGTGGCGAGAAGTGAAAAGTAACATAAAGCAATTTCAATTGTTAATGTATGGAATGTGAGGCACTGGGTGAGGGGCTATGTAAAAACATGGGGACATGAAGGTGGCATTGGTAATTGAATGGGCAATGGCGATCTATGAATGCAAGGGTATTCGACATCCCAGAAAAACAGGGAAAAATATAAATGGGATTGTTAACAAAGGAATGTGTATTCAAGACATATAGTGCTTAGAAGTGGCATAGGTGATCATTTGGGGGGAATGGGCTAACACGAGGATTGCTGGTCAGTGAAGGAGAGAGGGTTAAGTTGAAGGAGGCGTTTAAACATTGTTGGTGTTGGGATTCTACATTGGAGAACTGACTCAGGTCTTCTAACTGGCCCGCATTCATACCCACACATCTCACACACCTGAACACGACACTCAAACTCAACCCCAGAGTGCAGAGCCTAAAATGATTTGCAAAGCCATACATTGGTCAGGTGTATTGTTTGTGAGTCATGGGACTGAGCTGATTGATTTTCCCAAGCACTGCAGAACATTCGGCTCCACATACTGAGGATATTATGTTTGCTTCCAATTGGGCACTGGCATGGTAGCAGTTTTGTCAAAGTATCTCAAATGTTAGAAATATACATGAGCCACAAATTAAATTCAAAATACAGTACAGTCAGCATATTTCACAAGTGGGAGTGGAAACAACCCGTTCACCACCATTCATAGAAACACCCCTTTAACAAGTAATTCAATGAGTAAAACTAGAAATAACTCATGCAGCATAATCTAGGTTTCAGCCCTCTGTCTCATATTTTTAATATAACTCACCCTCTGAAGTTCCTGATTCTTTTCTTCAAGCTGAGTCTCTAAGTGCCTCAAACGTTCTTCTATGCTGCCATGTCTCTCTTCTGCCTGTAACACAAATTGAAAAAAGCTGAATAGATCTCAATTTTGTTTTAGCAAGTCAATATACCAATACATGTGATTTATTTAAACAAGAAAGAAACAAGCCAAGCTCAAGCCTACGCTGTCCAAGAACTCATGTTCAGAATTAAGCAGGCAGCTGGAGAAAATTGCTTAATGTTTGTGAACTTGTAGTCTATAACACCTAAGCATTAGCAATATTTTCTTATAAATTTCAAAATTATTTTCATGAATGAATGAGTTCAGCCATATGTGACAACATGCTGGATTTTCATGGTTAAACCAAAATCCTGCTATTTCAAACATATCAAGCTTGTCAAAGCACAAAACTGCACAATGGAAAAAAAAACAGAATCTGTTTATCAACCAGCAAGACTACCTTCCTAAGCATGGTCATCATTTCTTGCAGGTTTGCTTCCAAAACATAGGGATAATCATCAGATGAGGTAGAAGAGGTTGGGTCAGACTGACAAGTCAAGGAAAAGAAGAGGGACAAATCGAAAAATCAGAACTAAAGACACAAATGCTTAATAAAATACAGCACATAATGTTGAAAACAAAAAGAATGACTAAAGGCAAAACACTAACTACACAAACTAACATCATTTCCAAAATCTTGACAGTTCTAAAAAAACAGTTAATTACATAGAGGTTCCCTAACTGAAACAAACATCAAAATGTTGTTGTTGCAATGCTTCCCACTTCTGTAATTAATTTTTCCTCTGGTAAGTTCAAAATGTAAGCAGGAGTTCAATGCAGGTTTATGGAGGGACAGCAGTTTGATCACCTCTGTGAATAACAACTTATTCCAAAGATGGATGCATAATCTTCCGGTAATCAACTGCTAATTATTTATTATAAGCATTTGTTTATTACTGTTCTGCTTAGGACCATTTGGTGAAATGTTATTGACCAGAAACACTGATCAGAATTTAATCCCCACTGCCCTGGAACCGGGCTGGGAGATGAGAGGAGGGTGGTAAAGGGAAACAATCCAAAAATCTAGGAATTGTTGAGATCAATCTTTCCACTTGGCCACTTCAGACTACTTAAGGGCCTCATTCACACAGGTGTTGATCTGTGTGGGAAAGTCATCAGGTATCTTCTCAGGCATTCTGTACCAAATGAAGAGACATAACAGGAGCATATAGGAAGTATTTGAGGAAAGAAACTCCTCCTGCCTTTGAACTCAATCCTCCTCCTGACAGGCCTCAGCAGCCCTACCTCCCTGTGCTCTTGGATTGCAAGGACATCACTTCTCTTCAAGTCTTCTGCAGCATCAGCAGTGGCCCTGCTGCTGGTGGCATTATCAGCATTGGAGAGATGATGGCCTTTGATCATCAAGCTGTTCTCAGAAATGGGATATTCAGATTGCAGGAGCTGGGAACTATAATGACAGCCTTCAGATTGCCCAATTAGAATTTAATCTCTTTGGGGCCCCTGATTATGGCTACCACCCCTCTTGTTGCTAGATGGACCCATCACATCAACCACCAAATACCAGTCGTTTATCCTGTTTCTTTGTCCACTAATGCTTCCTGGCTTGCTGAGTAGTTCCAACATCTTCTTTTTTATTTTAGATATCGAGTATTTCCAGTATTTTGTTTTTACAAATTATTTATTGATGGTATAATGCTTTCATAATCATGAATCCTCAACTAGCATTATTTACCATATATCGTGGTATGCTTGGGCAGTTTATATCCCCACTGATAACTGTTGTGGAATTAAAATATTTAAAATGTCCATCCAAACATTAAACAATGTACATTGTAGAACAAAATAATCCATAAAGGATTTTAATGAAGTACTTCAGTTGAGACAGTATGTGGGTCATGTTTCAATTTTTGTTTAGAATACTGTTATGACTATTTCCTGAACAAATGAATAAACGGAACTTATATATTTTCTTTCCAAATTTCAGCATGTTGAACAGGCTCAGCAGGCCACTAGGCCTACTTCCCCTCTTATTTCTCATGATCCTATGATCAAAACATTTTGCTGTCAATCGAGTATTTTTGAAATATAGCCACAATTAAATCATAGGTAATATTACAGTTGGTTTGTGAACAGTAAAGTCAGACAAACAGCAATTATGTGCTCAAATTTCTAGGTCAGCTCTTGATCCTTTGACCTACAGACTCTAAAGTAAGTAAGAGTGTTACCACTGAACCAAGCCTGGCACCCTTGCCTATAAATTCAACTGCCACATCAAGCAGATGTTCACCTGCACATCTGCCAATGTGGTATACTGCATCCGCTGTACCCGTTGTGGCCTCCTCTACATCGGGGAAACCAAGCGGAGGCTCGGGGACCGCTTTGCAGAACACCTACGCTCGGTTCGCAATAAACAACTGCACCTCCCAGTCACGAACCATTTCAACTCCCCCTCCCATTCCTCAGACGACATGTCCATCCTGGACCTCCTGCAGTGCCACAACAATGCTCCCGAAGGTTGCAGGAACAGCAACTCATATTCCGCTTGGGAACCCTGCAGCCAAATGGTATCAATGTGGATTTCACAAGCTTCAAAATCTCCCCTCCCCCTACTGCATCCCAAAACCAGCCCAGCTCGTCCCCGCCTCCTAACCTGTTCTTCCTCCCACCTATCCCCTCCTCCCACCTCAAGCCACACACCCATCTCCGACCTACTAACCTCATCCCGCCCCCTTGACCTGTCTGTCCTCCCTGGACTGACCTATCCCCTCCCTAACTCCCCATCTACACTCACCTTTACTGGCTCCATCCCCGCCTCTTCGACCTGTCTGTTTCCTCTCCACCTATCTTCTCCTCTATCCATTTTCTATCCGCCTCCCCCTTTCTCCCTATTTATTTCAGAATCCCCTTCCCCTCCCCCATTTCTGATGAAGGGTCTAGGCCCGAAACGTCAGCCTTCCTGCTCCTATGATGCTGCTTGGCCTGCTGTGTTCATCCAGCTCTGCACCTTGTTGTCTCTGAAAATGGGCTATTTCCTTTATTACATTACCAGTTATTTTGTTTAATGTTACTTGGGTTATAAAGGAATTTTGTGGAATTTACGTGACTGTGAAAATCCAATCCAACATTACAGGTCAGTGACTTTTCATCAGAACTGATCTCCGTCTGATCTCTCTTTCAGGATATACATAGCCTTGGGAAATGCTGAATTAACACAGATATTTTCCCATTGCTTTAGAAATGCCATCTTTGCCATTGGCCCCTGAGGTTCAGCAGTGTCCAGTTGCATAGCCTTACAGCATCCTGATCCCTCTAGTGGGGAGTCTCCACTATTATCCCTGACTCCATCATTTGAACAAAGAACATAGAGCATAGAACTGTACAGCACAGTACAGGCTCTTCGGCCCACGATATTGTGCCAAACTTTTACCTTAAACCTAAAGTCTATCTAACCTCCACCCCTACCTTATACTATCATCCATATGCCTATCTAATAGTCACTTAAATGCCCCTAATAAGGCCGACTCCACTACACGTTCCGGCAATGCTCTCTGAGTAAAGAACCTACCTCTGACATCTCCCCTATATCTACCTCCACTCACTTTAAAACTGTGCCCCCTCGTAATAGCTACCTCCACCCTAAGAAAAAGTCTCTGGTTGTCCACTCTATCTATATCTCTGATCATTTTGTACACCTCTAACAAGTCACCTCTCATCCTTCGTCATTCTAAAGAGAAAAGCCCTAGCTCTCTCAACCTTTGCTCGTAAGACCTTCCCTCCATTCCAGGCAACATCCTGGTAAATCTCCTCTGCACCTTTTCTAACGCTTCCACATCTTTCCTGTAATGAGGCGACCAGAACTGGACACAATTCTCCAGATGTGGCCGAACCAGGCTTTTGTATAGCTGGAGCGTAATTTCACGGCTCTTGAACTCAATCCTTCTGTTAATGAAAGTTAACGTGCCATACGCCTTCTTAACAACTCTATCCACCTGGGTGGCAGCTTTCAGGGAACTGTGGACATGAACCCAAGATCCCTCTGCTCCTCCACACTGCTAAGAATCTTTCCGTTAACCCTGTATTCTGCTTTCAAATTTGTCCTTCCAAAATGAATCACCCCACACTTTTCAGGGTTAAACTCTATCTGCCACTTCTCAGCCCAGCTCTGCATCCTCTAGAACAGCCCTCCGCACTATCCACAACCTCGACCCCCCTTCGTATCGTCCGTGAACTTACTATTCCACCCTTCCACTCCTACATCCAAATCGTTTACAAAAATCACAAATAGAAGAGGACCCAGAACTGATCCTCATGGTACATCACTCATAACTGAGCACCATGTTGAATATTTTCCGTCCACTGCCACCCTTTGTCTTCTAATGGTCAGCCAATTCTGAATCCAATCTGCCACAAACCCCTATCCCATGCCTCCTTACTTTCTGCATGAGCCTACCAAGGGGAACCTTATCAAACACCTTACTTAAATCCATGTATACCACATCCACTGCTCTACCTTCATCCAAGTGTTTGGTCACCTCTTCAAAGAATTCAATAAGGTTTGTGAGGCATGATCTACCCCTCACAAATCCATGCTGACTATCACGAATCAAACTGTGCCTTTCCAAGTGATCATAAATTCTATCTCTCAGAGCCCTTTCCAATAATTTGCCCACCACTGACCTAAGACTAACTGGCCTGTAATTTCTGGGGTTATCCCTATTCCTTTTTTTGAACAAGGGCATGACATTTGCCACTCTCCAATCTTCTGGCACTATACCCGTGGACAGTGAGGACGAAAAGATCATCGCCAAAGGCCCTGCGATCTCTTCCCTCGCTTCCCATAGAATCCTTGGATAAATCCCATCAGGCCCGGGGGATTCATCTATATTCAAGTTCCTCAAAATTCCTAGTACATCTTCATTCCTAACATCGACCTCCTCTAGCCTACCAGCCTGTTTCACACTGTCCTCCCCTACAACTAGGTCCCTCTCAGTTGTGAATACCAAAGAAAAGTATTCATTAAGGACCTCTCCTATCTCTTCAGGCTCCGCACACAAATTCCCTTTACAATCCTTGATCGGCCCTACCCTTTCTCTGGTCATTCTCTTATTCCTCACGTATGTGTAAAAAGCCTTGGAGTTTTCCTTGATCCTATCTGCCAAGATTTTCTCATGCTCCCTTATAGCTCTCCTAAGCCCTTTCTTCAGCTCCTTCCTGGCTAACTTGTATCCCTCTAGAGCCCTTTCCGATCCTTGTTTCCTCAACCTTATATAAGCATCCTTCTTCCTCTTAACCAGTCATTCGACCTGTCTCGAGAACCAAGGATCCCTCAATCGACCACATCTTCCCTGCCTGCTAGGGACAAACATATCGAGCACACGCAGTATGCATTCCTTGAATAATCTCCACATTTCTATCGTGCTCTTCCCTGACAGCATCTGTTCCCATTTTATGTTACCCAGTTCTTGCCTAACAGAATTATAATTACCCTTCCCCCAATTATAAACCTTACCCTGCTGTATGTACCTATCCTTTTCCATGACTATTGTAAAAGTAACAGAGTTATGATCACTACCGCCAAAATGCTCTCCTACCAACAGGTGTAACACTTAGCCTGGTTCATTGCCAAGCACCAAATCCAAAGTGGCCTCTCCTCGTGTTGGTCTATCTACATACTGTGTCAGGAATCCTTCCTGAATGCACTGGACAAAATCTGCTCCATCTAAACTATTACAACTAAAAAGTTTCCAATCAATTTTTGGAAAGTTGAAGTCACCCATGACTACAACTCTGTGACTTCTGCACTTTTCCAGTATCTGCCTCCCAATCCGCTCCTCCACTTTTCTGCAACTATTAGGGGGTCTGTAAAAAAAAACCCAACAAAGTGACTGCTCCTTTCTTCTTCCTGACCTCAACCCAAACTGACTCTGTAGACATATCATTCTCGAACTGCCTTTCAGTAGCTGCTATACTAGCCCTGGCTAGCAATGCCACTCCACCACCTCTTTTACCACCCTCCCTATTTCTTTTAAAGCATCTAAATCCCGGAACTTCCAACAACCATTCCTGTCCCTGAATTACCCAAGTTTCTGTAATGGCCACAACATCGTAGTTCCAAGTACCGATCCATGCTCTAAGTTCATCCGCCTTATTTCTGATACTTCTAGCATTGAAATATACACACTTCAAACCATCTCTGTGTCCACAATTTTGCTCCATCGACCGCATTTCTTTATTAACAACCTCACTCCCTGTTGTGTCTGTTGGAAGGCTGAATACCTCATCCTCTGAATTACAAATCCGGTTCCCCGCCACCTGCCAATCTAGTTTAAACCATCCCATATAGCTCGAGCAAACCTCCCTCCCAGGATATTTGTGCCCTTCCAGTTCAGGTGCAACCCGTCCTTACTGTAGAGGTCCCATCTTCCCCAGAATGTGCTCCAATTATCCACATAATGGAATTTGATCCTGTTCACATCTGGGTGGAATCTTGCATTCTCCCTTTTGGCGAGTTTAGTGGCAGGGGCAAATTGAAGGTGGTGAATGGGGTCCATGCTAATTTTGGCCTCAACTCCTATCAAATTCATGACAGGAAGGTAGAACTGGCATGCTTGAACACAGCAGGCCAGGCAGCATCAGAGGAGCAGGAAAGTTCCTACTATCTCTGACGGAGTTTTAACCCACTGTGAAGCCTCTTCTAAGGATGCCTACCTTGAAGAAATTACCTTCCTCCCTCCGGAAAGACCTCAGTGGATCTCTCTCCCACTGCAACTCTTTAGTAATCTCTTCGGCCCTGAAACTGCTCAACCATGTACTGAAGCAAACCAGGTACTACAGCCACATTGCCTTTCTCGATACCTGCCTACGGAACCGGATCGTCCCAAATGGACTGCAATCTACATTCAGGCCTTCCCAATATGGCCCTAACCGGGATGACTGCTAGCTTTCCTATTCCTCTGATGCTGCTTGGCCTGCTGTGTTCATCCAGCTCCACACCTTGTTATCTCAGACTCCAGCATCGGCAGTTCCCACTATCTCAAACTGGCATGTTTGCTGGTTGGGTCCTGGGTCCTTCAAAGACATTCAGTGTCTATTGAGAGATCCAACATAGGGAAGGGTGGTGAAAGAGTGGAATGTGGAGAAGATAGCTACTGAGACCCATGTCCTCTTCTTGCTTGAGACCCACTTGCTGCTCTCCCCTTTGACCTCCATCACATGATGCATCACTGGCCTGGGATCCATCCATGCGGGTGATTATTGTACCTCATAGGTGATGCTTCCATTCAACAGAGCTGCAGGTCTATAATTGGCTAGTAGCTGTTGTCAGGCAGGACTTCTACTCCCAGGATTTTTGATCCTGAGAGAAGGCCTACTTCTGGCTGGTCAGGAAACTGAGTGAAAGATGATGCAGTGAGAGTTGATGCTGGGCTGTTACTGGCTCTCCCCTTAGTTGAGCCATCCTGTTGATAGTCAGGTATCGTTCTCTATTGGGAATGGCCAGTTTTCTTCCTTTCCTGGAATTATGGCTTTTCTTCTTCTACCATGAGACAATTGGAAAGTCTTGACTGTAAGAATGAGTGTTGATAATGGAATTAACAAACTTGAGATGGGTGATTGTGAGGAACTGATATGAGAGTTCAATAGAATGAGGGTGAGTGACTGCTGTGTCAAAATTGAACATTTGAGGAGACATCTGAGGAGAAATAAATATGTGCAACTCCATAGTCTGTTGACAACTGAAAGTGAAATTGAAATCTTGTCAGTTCTAAGGTGGGGGGAGGTCATTGAACGTCTTTATGATCATAGTTACAGGGTCCTTGGAACTACAATTTGGTTGCAGGCGGCATCAGCAATCGTCGGTCATGTCGTCTAAGTCAGATTGCCATGCAAATGCCCATGGGAGATTTCACAAAATTCCTTACTGCAAATGGCACTGCCATTCAATAGGGACAAAGTTGAGAAAATCATGTCCTCACTGTCTGAAAGGGTGCTTGAGGGAGTCATCCTGTGCTCTTTACATCACAGCAGCATTTGGTTGAGGGATCAGCATCAGGGAGCCATAGCAAAAGTGAAGTCAATGGAAATTTTGGGAAATCTCTCCATTGGTTAAAATTACACTGAGGGGATTGTGGTTGTTGGAGGTCAACTGTCTTCCCCGCAGAACATCACTGCAGGAGTTTCTCAGTGTAGTGCCCTCAGCCCAACCAGCTTCAGCTGGTTCATCAATGCCTTCCATGCTATTTTGTCAGAGGTAGGGATTTGTATTGATGAATTCTCAACATTTAGTACCCTCAGATATTGAAGCAGACTATGTCCAAAAGCAGCAAAACCTGGCTAACATTCAAGCTTGGGATTATAGGTGGCAAGAGACACACTCTTCCTTGTGCCAGGCAATGACCATCTCCAATAAGAGAATCTGATGATCACCGCTAGTCATTCAATAACACTACCGCCATCGAATCCCCAACTATCAACATCTTGGGAGTTACCATTGACCAGAAAAAGTACTATACCAGCTATATGAATACGATGGCTATAAAAGTTGGTCAGAGGCTAGGATTTCTGAAGCAAGTAACCACCTCTGGTCTCTCTTCTACAAGACAAAAGTCAGGAGAGTGATACAATTCTCTCCACTTACTTGGAGAAATACAGTTCCAATAACACTCAAGAAGCTTGATGACATCTAGGAAAAGCAGCCTGCTTGATCCACACCCCTATCTACCAACCAAAACATTCACTCTCTCCGCCACTGGTGCAGAGTGGGAGCTGTGTCTTTCATTCTCACAAAGCCTCCTTCAACCACGATCCAAATCTGCAACCTCTACAACCAGGAAGGAAAAGAACTGCAGAAGCATCATGACCATTGTGTGCAAGTTCTCCTCTGAGTCACACATCATTCCGACTTAGATCCATATCATGTTTCATCATTGTTGCAGAATTAAAATTCCAGAACTCCCTCCCCAATAGTACTGTGGATTCCTCTATACCAAATGGGTTGCAGAAATTCAAGAAGACCACCACCTTCTTAAGGGTAATTAGGGAAGGGTAATGAATGTAGGCCTCATCAATGATGTCCAGAATCAGGAAAGCATTAACAATGAGAATATTGCTTGTGTCTTCTGTCTCCATCTATGTGGTCCATACTCCTTCCTTAGCTACTTCTTGCCCGTCATACATTTCTAAAATTTCTTTAGGTTTTCCTGATTTTATTTGCTAATTTTTGGGCTTTCCTTTCCTACTTAACTCTTTAAACATAATTCCTGCACTGTCCTTACTCCTGTAGGTTTTCTGTTGTAATGAGCTCTTTCTATCTGACGAAAGGTTCCCTTTGTTACTTTGTACTATTTCTGGACATCTAAAGGGTGCAATTGTGAGTATTTATGTTTTTTTCTGGGGATATACTTGTTCTGGAACCTCATTATCTCATCTTTGCATGTCTCCCATCTTTCTGGAACTGGTTTACCCTCAAGTATCTGTTTCCAGTTCATTTACACTAAATCACATGTCAGCATAGTAAAATTTGTACTTCCTCAAGTGAGAAACCTTACTCTCCATGTACCTTTGTCCTTCTACATAATTGAATTATGATCACTATCATTAAAATACTCTCCCTCAATGCCCATTCTAACTTACCAAAATTCATTCTCTCATTAACTCAACTCCTTACATTGTCAAGATGCAATGGTATTTACTTCAACCTCCTTTGTTGACTATTTTATAGGCTTCCATATTCTCTTAATGATCTTCTGTTTTCAATTTCAAATGGTGCATACCTCCCTTCTGCATCAATATTCCGGTTCCCATTCCTTCACCAAACTCTTTTTCCCAAAAATCTAACAAATGTCTTCATGACAATAGTGGCCCTGACCCTGTTGAGTTGCAAACCATCTTGTTTTGTACCACCTTTCCCACAATAGGATTCAATGCTCTCAGAATCTAAAATCATGTTTCCTACATGATTCGCCTCTAATTCCTGCATTCCTAGTCTGTGTCACTAGGAGCAATCTTCTTACCTTGCTTCCTAAAATCTGCCAGTATTATTCTCATTCTACCTTTATCAGTGGTACTTATGCAGTGAATTGCCTTTTATTGTTCACCTCCCACCCCTAGACCCAGAATTTTCAGCAGCTGATCAGTGATGCCTTTGATTCTAGAACCAGAGAGTCAACAAACCATCCTACAATTATGTTGTTGCCGAAGAATGGCTGTCTGTTCCACCAACCATTAAATCCATTCCTATTTTCTGATCTTTCTCATCACCTACCTCACCCCACAGCATTTTGGTGTAATTTAAATTACAGCAGCATCAAGAATACTAAAGAAAACTTTGTAAGTAAACTAAAATAAGAATGCAAGATCAGTAAGACCACTGAAATAAAAAAAAGACCCGTGGAGCAAATTATAAATTACAATAACTCCAATCAGGCTTTCCAAAATTTGTTGGAAGATTTTCTGTGTTATCTATTGTGCAAAGTCATAAAAATATTCCAAAATAGAACATTTAAATTTCACTGGAAATAGTGATAATAACAAATTTGCTCACACATTCCAAATAAAAACATTCAAAATAAACATTTCTCACATAAAACTGTTCTTAAAATCCTGTGCAACTGTAAACAAACATCAATTTACATTTTGTTTTATTCACTCCTGGGATGAGGGCATTGCTAGCTAGACTAGTATTTATTGCCCACCCCTAATTGCCCAGAGGGCATTTAAGAGTCAACCACATTGACTCTGGACTCATATGTAGGCCAGACAAGGTAAGGCAATTTCCTTCCCTGAAGGACATCACTAAACCAAATAGGTTTTTACTGACAATCAACAGATTCACAGTCATCATTAAACTCTTAATTTCAGATTTTTTATTGAATCCAAATTTCACCAATTGTCGTAGCAGGATTTGAACCCAGATCAGCAGAATATTATCAGGGTCTCTAGATTAACAGGCCAGTGACAACACCACTAGGCCATTGCCTCAACCAACATACTTTTTTTTTTACCTTCTGTGTGAAATTTACTGGGATGGACTTACATGGGGATATTCACACATCTGCTGTAACTTTGGGAGCAGATCACCAGGTATCCGATAAAATTTATATGAATGCTGTTTATGCTATTTTACAAGGCTTTTTTTCCCCACACAGCACTGAAGCCAGGGTTATTGAATATCTGTAAGAAAGAGGTAGAAAAATTGTTGGCCAGTAAGACAGTCAAAGGTAGGGGCTATGAGGGAAACTGGAATTGATGCCACGATCTTATTGAAACGTGAATGAGATTCAAGGGGCTGAATGATCTACTCCTGTTTCTAATTTGTATGGTCGCATGCATCGGGGGAAGGAAACCTCAATGCATGGGGGCATTCAATTTCTAAATACAGTACCTTAAAATCCCTCCATATCTGGTATTCGTACCTATACCAGAATTATGTCTGATGCTGCCTTCCAGCATTTACCTGGTAGGAATTTTTGAGGTTGGTGTAGTGTACCTAATTTACATGAATGGTGACTCAAGGATCATGGTGAGTAAATTTCTGGTGCCTGCCTATTGCTCATTGGGAGGGATGGTACTTGTTGTGCTACAGATTCTAACCAGATTATGCATGACCCTGATGGGTCTGTTTTTTTTAATGCAGATTTCTTTGGGTATGTTGGTGGACTCTGTCCTGGTGTGTGGTTTCTTCTATTCAGCAGGAGATTGGTACAGCTACTTTTCCCAGTCTATCAACTCCCAATCAGAAACAGAAGCAGGAACTCAGTGCAGAGAGCCCATACCACTGATAACATTCATTACTGTTCCTTGTATGTGAAAAACAATATTACTAATTTCTTCCATATTTATGGTTAAATCCGGTGGTCTCCAGTTGGAATCCGTATACATTTACAGGATGCTCAGAAGATAATAGTTTGCTTTTGAAAACTTTCCATTTAAGTATCAGTTGGGGATGAAGTTCTGTGTGCCAACTCAGGTAAACACAGAAGAGTTCATTGCATTATTTGAACAGCAAGACTGATTTCTTGGTCACTATCTATCTCCAAATCAACACAAATTACCAAGGTTATCTTATTTGTTTCAGCATTGTATATGGTACGATGTGCAAATTGGCTTGCACATTTTCTTGCATTATGACAATTTAAAAAAGTTACCACAATTTAGATAAATGTGAGGTATTGCATTTAGTAAGGCAAATCAGGCAGGACTTATACACTTAATGGTAGGGTCCTGGGGCACGTGCCAATCAAACAGACCTAGAGGTGCAGGTTCATAGTTCTTCAAAAGTAGAGTCATAGGTAGGCAGGACAGTGAAGAAGGTGTTTAGTACACTTGCCTTTATTGGTCAGTGTATTGAGCATAGGAGTTAGGAGGTCATGTTACAGCTGTACAGGACATTGGTTAGACCACTTTTGCAATACTGTGCTCAGTTCTAGTCTCCCTGCTATAGGAAAGATGTTGTTAAACTTGAAAAGGTTCAGCAGGATTCACAGAGAAGTTGCTGGGATTGGGGTTTTGAGTTACAGAAAGAGGCTGAATAGGCTAGGGCATTTTTTCCCAGAGCATCAGAGGCTAAAGGGTGATGTTATAGAAGTTCATAAAATCATGAGGGGCATGAATGGTAAATAGCCAATTACAATTACAGCATTTAAAAGTCATTTGGACGGTTGCATGAATAGGAAGGGTTTAGAAGGATATGGGCCAAAGGCTGGCAAAGGGGACAAGATTCATTTAGGATATCTGGTCGGCATGGATGAGTTGGACTGAAAGGTCTGTTTTCATGCTATACAACTCTTTAAGTCTATGATCTCTAAAATACTTACCTGTGCTTAGGGATGTCTTGAACTCTTTCTTGAATGGAGCTGCCTTACTGAAGGAAATGATTTCTAGTAAAATTATAAACATTTAACTTCCCTCCTAAAAACAAGTGTACATGTAAATGGTAATATTTAAAGTTTTGTTTAATTATCTCTCTGCTTTACTTGGACTTCCTATGCCGAATTCCATACTCTGTCAAGTGGAAAACAACTATGCTGATCACAAGCCTATATTTTGGTGCAGTTGAAGGAGTATCACAGCCAATCAACAATAATAGTTTGTATTTATATAGTACCTTTAAAGTGATAAACAATCCCAAGCCATATCACAGAAGCATGAGAAAACCAAAATTTGCAGTATGCTTCATAGAGATATTGGGACAGCAAGAAGGAGATTAGAAAGAATGCCTTAAAATGAGAGAGAAAAAGAAAGTGGTGAGGTTGGTAATATTAGAGCTTAAGCTCTTGTCATTGGAAGATGTGCCAATCAATGATGACGTAATTAAGATCATGGATACTCAAGAGGACAGTAAGGAGGAAGGATGTAGGAATTAAGCTGATTACAGAGATATGCAAGGATGAGGCTATGGAATGATTTGAAAACAAGGATTAAAATTTTAAAACTGAGGTTGTAAAGGTAGGAGTCAATATAAGTCAGGAAGCACAGGAATGGTGGGTACACTTGGTGTGATTTAGGACATAGTCAACAAGGTTTGGTTACCTCAAGTTTCTGATAGATAGAACACAGGAGACCAGCTGGATGTACACTGGAATAGGCAGACCTACTGATAACAAATGCATGCATGATAGTTTCAGCAGAATTGTGTTAAGGTAGGGTACCATCGGATGATGCTGTAGAGTTGGACACAGGCATGTGCTTGATATTTCTTGAAAAATGGATGCTTCAAACTGGATCAATGTCATGAAAAGTGTGGAAGATGACATCTCTAGTCTCATGATGGAGTTGACCAGGTTGGCAGTGCAAGTAGGACTTACAATCAAATCAGCCGCAATCAACAGTTCTGTTGCAAATTGAAAACCCCAGGAATGGGGTTGGGAATCCCGGGATTAGTTCCAGGCTGCCATTTTCACTCCTTATTGAAGTCTTCTCAAAATAAACAAAATCTAGCCATACTTTTGTTTCTGTGACAGTTTATACTTTAAACTTCAGAAAATAAATGAACTCTTAGCACAACTAAAAATATCCCACGATACTTATATGTTACATTGTTCTTTAAGGTGGACACTTCATTATCCAGGAACCAACCTAAAATTCTCTAAATTTTTAGTGGCTTATTTTTAACTTTCCCAATTGGGTAACTTCTGATCCCAAAACTGACTTACACGGTGACGGCCACTCTGTAGACTCTTTCCCTCCAATCTGACCAGAAGCTCCCATCCACATTTAGCCTGGTGGTCAATAAAATTAGCATTTTCTCTGTTTCAGGTCGAGGACTGGCGCCTCGATCTCTTGTTCTGTGCCTTTTAGGTGATGTTGGAACGTCCAATAGAACTGTCTGTCAGTGGTTTTCATGGATTTGTCAGGGAGTTTATAGATGGATCTCAAAAATAGCTTCCTTTGCTCCTTCCTCATGGCAATGTGAAACATGCTAGCATTGTATCAAAGTAAAATTGCTTGCTGGCTATCTTTGATCCCATGACCCTTTCATTTCAGAATTAAATAGACACTGGTTTCTGTCTTTGCAATATTTAGTTGGAGGATATCCTGCTCATCCAGTATTGGTTATCAACAGCTGCTCTTAATTTTTCATTTTTCTCCCTGCGAAAATATCATAGAATGCCTCCTGAAATATAATTTACCACTAAATAATTATACAAATCCTACAACTTAAGAACGCATTTAAAACAAAATAAAATTAATGTTGTGCAACAAGGCCTGAATTTTATGTGGTTCAATTCTATCACTGGAAGATGCTATTATTGGATTGGACATATATCACAGGGGCAAGGGCATTTAAATATTTTGGCTATGGGGGTCAGGCGTTTGAGACATACACCACAGAGCATAGAGATTCAAAATGTAAGTAAGTTTACATGAACAATATACAAAAAGTGTCATTTTTTGTGTGGTAGTTCTTCTAATGCGACCAATGTGAAATAGTGCACAAAAGCTTCCTTAAAATCTTTGAAACAATTTATCAAACAAGTTATTGACAGGCTTTTGGGGAAATGGCACAGACCTCAGTAAGATGCATATTATAATAGTCCTTACTAAAATCATCTTCACATCGGTGCAGTTACCTTTGTCAGAGCTGCAATTCTCTGGGCAAGTTCAGCTTCTACCTCTGGTAATGTTTCTGCTCTCTTCATTGTTTGTTGTAGCTTCTGTTCAGCATGTTCCAGACGTTCCTGCAGCTGTCTATTTTTTTCCTCAAGCTAAATTTCCATGTAACAGAAATGCAGAATATTAATTTATATAAGTGTCTGATAATACATTTTTTCTACATCACTACACTGAGGAGTTTAATATTTATGAATAAACTATAATTAGCTAAAGTGAACAAATCTTACAAATGTGTTCAACATAATACCAATATTATTGTATTTGTAATGTTGGTTTCCTGTAACTTATAATAGCTTTTAAGGTGACATGCATTACCAGAACTACAGAAAATAATATCCTTAAATGTTAATACTTCAAAACTGTTTAAATCTTATACAGGGTAATTATTAGCGCATTGAATCTAAGAGTCAATAACAAAGGATAACAAATAACTTTTTGCTTCATAAATTGACTGAAGTATACATCAAGAATAACGTTAACAGTATGGCAATTATAGTATTTAATAACAGCTCAGATTTATTCTAAGATATTGAAATATTAAAAGATCCAGTTTCAATCATTCCACTCCATTAGTAGAAAGTGCACTTTAATGTCCCAAATTAAGGAATATATTCCCACAAATAGTCAGGATTGGTTGACAGGGTAGGTAAATTAGGACCTACAAGAATATGTAACAATGGTGTACTAGAAATCTGTTCGGCTTGGTAGTACTTGAGGCCCATGCAGGAGCCAATAATTTAAAAAGATATCAAATATTTTATCTCTAAAGATAAGTACTAAGGTAAGGAAGTTAAAGCCCTTGACCTGCTCCAGAGTAAATAAACTTTGTTTACTAAAGGTTTGGGACCTTTTGTGGGGATATTATGAAGTTTCTTAAATATTCCGAAAGGGGAGAGTGACCAGCAGAAGGTTATACATGTTGACAGTGGTTGAGAAAGGGATGAGTTTCTCCAGAGGGAGTATAGGAAATTAGGCAGGAGATTAAAAAATAGGTCCTCAAGGTGATATCTGGGTTACTCCTACAGCCGTGTGCTAGTGAGAGTAAGATTAGGAGGAAAGGACAGATGAATGCGTGGCTAAGGAGCTGGTGAAAGGGGCAAAGATTCGCATTTTTGGGCCATTCAGATCTCTTCTGGCGTAGAAGTGACCTGTATAAGATAGACGGGTTGCAGCTGAATTGGAAGGGGACCAATATCCTGTGGAGAAATTTGCTAGTGCTATTTGGAGGACTTTAAAGTATTGGAGGGGTGGGGGTAGGGGTTTCCAAAGAGATAGTGAGAAAAGACATAAGTCTGAGACTGGTACAGTAGATAAGGGGAGCAAGTTAAAAAGTCAGGGCAGGCAAAAGCATGGCAGAGAACAAGGTAAGACTGGCAAATTAAACTGCATTTATTTCAATGCAACAGGCCTGACAGGTAAGGCAGATGAACTTCAGGCATTTTGAGAACATGGGACTGGAATATCATAGCTATAACAGAAACATGGCTCAGGGAGGGGCAGGACTGGCAGCTTAATGTTGTGGGGTATAGATACAATAGGAAGGATAGAAAGGGGGGCAAGAGAAGAGGGGAAGTGGTGTTTTTGGTTAAGGATAACATTATAGTTGTACTTCGGGAGGATATTCCTGGGAGAATGTCCATTGAAATTCTCTGGGTTGAACTGAGAAACAAGAAAGGGATCATCACCTTACTGGGATTGTACAACTGGTCCTCCAATAGGCAGCGGAAAATTGAGAAGCAATTCTGGAAGGAAATTTCAGATACCTATAAGAATAATAGAGGGTAACTGTAGGGCATTTTAAATTTCCAAACATAGACTGGGACTGCCACATTGTTAAGGGCTTGGATGGAGAGGAATTTGTTAAATGTGTATAAGAAAATTTTCTTATTCAATATGTGGATGTACCTACTAGAGAAGGACCTAAACTTGACCTTCTCTTAGGAAATAAGGCGGGGCAAGTGACTGAGGTAACAGTGGGAGAGCACTTCAGGGCAACTGATCATAATTCCATTAGTTTTAAAATAGTTATGGCAAAGGGTGGACCTGATCTAAAAGTTAAAGTCCTAAATTGGAGTAAAGCCAATTTTGAAGGTATTCGGCAGGATCTTTCAAAAGTTGGTTCGGAGAGGCTGTTTGCAGGTAAAGACATGGCTGGAAAGTGGGAAGCCTTCAAAAATGAGATAGCAAGAATTCAGAGACAGTATGTTCCTGTTAGTGCAAAGGACAAGGCTGGAAGGTGTACGGAATGCTGGATGACTAGAAAAATTGAGGGTCTGGTTAAGAAAAAGAAGAAAGCATTGGTCAGGTATAGACTGCTGGGATCGAGTGAATCCCTAGAGTATCATGAGGACAGTAGGAGTATACAGAAGAAGGAAATCAGGAGGGTAAAAATCGGACAGGAGATAGCTTTGGCAAATAGTGTCAAGGAGAATCCAAAGAGATTCTACAAATACATTAATGGCAAAACATTAACTAGCCTTCAGGACAACATTGACCACAACACATTACAACCTTGTCATAGCAACCGCTGCAAGGCATGTCAGATCTTCAACATGGACACAACCAGCACACGTAGGAACACCACCCACCACGTGCACAGCAGATACTCATGTGACTCGGCCAATGTTGTCTATTGCGTATGCTGCAAGCAAGGATGCCCTGAGGCATGGTATATTGGCGAAACCATGCAGATGCTATGACAACTGATGAATAGCTACCGGGCAACAATCGCCAGACAAGGTATCTCACAGTGGGGGAACACTTCAGTGGCTAAGGACATTCAGCCTCGGATCTTCGGGTAAATATTCTCCAAAGGGGACTTTGGGATACACAACAACGCAGAGTTGTCGAGCGGAGGCTGATAGCCAAGTTCGGTACCCCGAGATCTTGGGTTTATGCTGCACTACAGGTGACCCTACCACACTATACACTCTCTCTCTCTCCCTCTCTCACACACACACACTTGTGAATCAATGGGGTGAATTTTGTATTTGCAGACACATTCTATTTTGTTCAAAAAGCATACAATTTATAGACAGTCAATGTGGCATTTTATAAATTCCTGCTTTAGAAATAAAACCAGTCTGACTCCAAACTAAAACACAAAAACAGATTCTAAATAAGGCCTCACACCTAACATGCATGGTCTGACCTAAAATGTCACCTCTTCTTTACACTGATAAAACTTTTAGTTCTCTCAGGCAGTGACTTCAAAGGAATTTGGGAATTTACATATACATATTAATCAATTAAAACCTTCCAACTGATTAAAGATTTGACAGCATCTTACGTTCGTTTAGAACATCCTCATCAGTGGTGTGACCCTTTGATCTTTTACTTATAAATTCTGTGAGTGATACTACCTCTCTCACTAACAACTGAAGGAGTAAGACTCCGAAAACTTGTGTTTTCAAATAAACCTGTTGGACTATAACCTGGTGTTGTGTGATTTCTGACCTTGTCCACCCCAGTCCAGCACCTCCACATCATGGAACCATGTGATGGGTGAGATACTAAATGAATATTTTGCCTCAGTATTTACGTGGACAAGGACATGGAAGCTAGGGAACTTGGGAAAATAAACAGTGATGTCTTGAAAAGTGTCCTTTTTACAGAAAAGGAGGTGCTGGCAGTTTTAAAACACATAAAGGTAGATAAATCCCCAGCACCTGGTCAGGTGTATCCCAGACTCTGTGAGAAGCTAGGAAAGAGATTTCTGGGTCCCTTGCTGGGATATTCACATTATCAACAGCTGCAGCTAATGTGCTGCCATTATTTAACAAAGGTGGCAAGGAAAAGCCAGGGAACTATAGACTGGTGAGCCTGACATCAGTGGTAAATATTGGAAGAGATTCTGAGGAACAGGATTTACATGCATTTGGAAAAGCAAGGACTGATTAAGTATAGTCAACACGGTTTTCTGCATGAGAAATCATGTCTCACTAACTTGATAGAGTTTATTGAAGAGATGACAAAAAGGATTGATGAAGGCATAGTGGAAGACGTTGTCAATATGTACTTCAGCAAGGTGTTCAACAAGGTTCCACACAATACACTGGTTTGTAAGGTTAGATAACATGGAATCCAGGTGGAGCTAGCCAATTGGATTCAAAATTGGCTTGAAGGTACGAAATGGATGGTGGTGACTGCACTCTCTGTGACTCCCTCGTCCGTCCACACTCCCCACTAGCCCCACCACCCCCGGCACCTTTCCCTGAAACTGCAGGAAGTGCTACACCTCCCCCCTCATGTCCATTCAAGGCACCAAACAAACCTTTCACATCACACAGAGTTTCACCTGCACATCTGTCAATGTGCTCCCAACGTGGCCTCCTCTACATCGGTGAGACCAAGCAGAGGCTTGGAGACTGCTCTGTAGAGCACCTGCGCTCTGTTCATGACGATCAACAACACCTTCTGGTCACGAACCATTTCAACTCTCCCTCCCACTCTCTGGGTGACATGCCCATCCTGGGCCTCCTCCAGTGTCATAATGATGCCGCCCAGAAACTGGAGGAGCAGCACCTCATATTCTGCCTTGGGAGCCTACAGCCCAATGGCCTAAATGTGGAATTTACCAGTTTCAAATTCTCCCCATCCCCAACCTCATCACATGGCCAACCCTCCCTCTCATCTCCACCTCCCTGACCTGACACAATCTGTCCATCTTCTCTCTCACCTATCCGCTCCTCCCACCTCACTGACCAATCCCCACCTGCACTCACCTATCACCATCCCATCTACCTTTCCCAGCCTCACCCCTCCTCTCTCTATTTATTTCTGAACTGTCTTCCCCCTCCCCCATTTCTGAAGAAGGCTCCCGACCTAAAATGTCAACTTTCCTGCTCCACTGATGCTGCCTGGCCTGCTGTGTTCCTCCAGCTCCACACTGTGTTATCTCTGACTCAGCATTGGCAGTTCTTACTATCTCTGGTGGTGGTAGAGGGTTGTTTTTTGGACTGGAGCCCTGTGACCAGCAGTGTGCCACAAGGATCGGTGCTGGGTCCACTGCTTTTTGTTATTTATACAAATGATTTAGATATGAATGTAGAAGGTATGGTTAGTTAGTAAGTTTGCAGATAACATAAGAAAAGTGGTGGTGTAGTGGACAGTGAAGAAGATTATCTCAGAGTACAATGGGATTTTGATCAGATGGGCTAATGGGCAGAGGAGTGGCAGATGGAATTTAATTTAGATAAATGTGAGGTGTAAACCAGGTAAACCAGGGAAAGACTTATACAGTTAATGGTAGGGTCCTGGGAGTGTTGCCAAACAGAGATCTAGGGGTGCAGGTGGACAGTTCGTTGAAAGTAGGATCACAGGTAGAAAGGGTGGTGAAGAAGGCTTTTGGCATGCTTGCCTTCATTGGTCAGTGCATTGATTATAGGAATTGGGACATCATGTTGCAGCTGCGCAGGACAGTGGTGAGGCCATTTTTAGAATATTGTGTTCAATTCTGGTCTCCCAGCTATAGGAAAGATGTTGTTAAATTTGAAAGAGTTCAGAAAAGATTTACAAGGGAATTGATGGGATTGGAGGGGTTGAGTTATAGGGATAGGCTGAATAGGTTGGGGCTTTTTTTGCCTGGAGCTTCAGAGGCTGAGGGGTGACCTTATAGAGATTTATAAAATCATGAGAGACATGGATGGGATGAGTAGCCAAGGTCTTTTCCCAGGGTAAGGGAGTCCAAAACTGGAGAGCACTGGTTAAGCTGAAAGGGTAAAGATTTAAAAGGGACCTGAGAGGCACCTTTTTAACACAGAGGGTGGTGCAGGTATGGAATGAGCTGCCAGGGGAAGTAATGGAAGTGAATACAATTACAACATTTAAAAGGCATCTGGATGGGTGCATGAATAGGAAGGGTTTAGAGGGATATGGGCCAAATGCTGGCAAGCTTAGGATATCCAGTTGGCACGGAAAAGTTAGGCCAAAGGTCTGTTTCCATGCTGTATAACTATGACTATGAATAAATGATGAGATTTCCAACAAACTTTTTGAAGGGGTAATTGCTGGACTGGCACAGGTTTGAGCATTATCAGGAAGATGTGGTGGGAGTAGAATATCCCTTTATTGATTGCTAATTGGAAGATTATTTTCAACACATGTAGCTCAAAACAGGCAGCCTTCTGGCACTTAATCCACAGAAATCACTGTGTTTGTTTCAGAGAGCCGTTATTGTTAGATCATGATATTTCACAACAGTTTGAGATTAAAAAAGTGAAAATGACATATACATAGACATGAATTCTATCAAACATTACTATGGCTGTATATATCATTAAAAATGAGAAAAATTCAAACAAATCACATTTTGTGCTCTACAAAAAATATTTTTTGCCTCAATTCAAAAATTACATAAACTCACAACTGAATCCAAAAATATTCTCTAGTGGTGACTATGTAGCGATTGTTAATTGTCATATATGAACGATCTGGTTCATGTATGTCCCTTAGGAAAGAAAACCTGCTATCCCTACCTGGTCTGGCCTAAATGTAATTCTAGAACCACTGCAACATGGTTGTCTTTTAATTGCCCTCTGAAATGGCCTAGAACTCCACTAAGTTCAAGGACAATAAGGCATGGGCAATAAATGCTGGCAAAGCCAGCACTGCCCTCATCCAACAAGCGAATAATAAAAAAGGAACTGACTAATGATGTACGATATTCATTTATTCATTCATGTATACTCTGCTCAAAGGCAGGTTCCAAAGTCACCTTATCACCTGTTCATATTTCATCATGAGCTGTTTTCTTGGTGATGTTTTGTCATTGCCTTCCATCTCAGGAGCAGGATGTGGAGGCAGGTCTCAAGTGACTGGAATCCGACTCATACAGCTTGTGTTTTCAACTGCATATTAATCATCTACTGATTGAAATAACTAACCCCTAATCTACAATATACAGAAAATGAAGCTGACAGCTTTAATTATTAAAGTAGAGTGACCTTATTTTTATATATTAAGTCAGTAATAAATAACAAAGAATTTTCTTGATGAATAGTATGGCATTATTACATTTAATTTGTTTAAACTGTTATGGGGAGAAGGTTGAACCACTCTGAAAATTAAAAAAAAAACCTGAATCCCTCAGAGAAGCTCGCCCCACCTCATAATTTGTTAAAGTAGTGGTTAAATGAAAGAAAATCCCTGACATGCACTTTATAAGCAACAAGTAACAATTTATTTATTTAACCCTAACAGTGAGCAAATTAACAGAACTACTAATAAATTGAACAATTCCCCCTTAACTACTAACTATTCCCTCACTGAACAAAATTCTTCTGGTATACTGTTGCAATAACACAAGTCCCACTTACCTCAACTAAAGTTTTAAAACTTAGACTCTCAAAGTCCATACAGGGTGTGTCTTCCGGAATGTTCTGCCTTCTTTGTTGTCTTTCCAGTCATAAACCCCATTCTTCTGCTGATACTTCTGTCACAGACATTTTCTCTGCAAATTCTTCTGTGAGGACTTTTAGCTAGAAGTGCCATGGTACCTTTGATGGATAGATGGTGCTTTCTTAGAGAACTTAGAGATTTCTGTGAGTACTAGATGTTTATTCCTCAGATGGTGGTTTGCTGTCACACCGATTTTCAAAAACCCTCTTCTTATATGCCCCCAATGACCTGTCAATTTTCTTATACTAGAATTGGTCCCAGGTTGTCAAAACCATCTGATTTAAATCCAAATGGTTTTCAATCTCTAAGTGCTTGGTCTAAATTAATTGGTTGACGTTCAAGGCAATTGCCAAAACATCAAAACAAGCCTAAAGTTTCCAATCACACAGCCAATTGATACATGCTCCAATTTCAGAACTCTCTGTTCCTCTTCATCTATTTACAGACACATTTTCATTTAAATCACCAAGCTTAGGAAAGCACATTACCTCTTAAAGGGATTACACATTCTTCCCCCATCATTTTTACAAACAAATTTTAACTCCCTGCCTTCCAATTCACAAGTACTCTACACAATTTCACAACACCTCCTCTCTTAAGAAAAAAAAGAACCATCATTATGAAAAGGTGGCTTTTTTCCCTAAATTTTATCACCATTATCACGAAATACATAGGTCAGTAATCTAAAGATATACACTTCATTCTAATTCTGCACACATAAATAACATTGGACCAATAGTGTTGTAAGGCTAGTACTAAACACAATAACTCTTCTTCAATGGTGGAATATTTTCTCTGGTGGATATTGAGTTTCTTTGAAAAATAATCAATTGGCCTTTCACTTCCACAATCATCCTCCCACATCAACGCAGCTCCAACCCCTATATCGCTCGCGTCAATAGCGACTTTAAAGGGTTTCAAGAAATTTGGTGTGGCTAAAACTGATGTGGTGGTTAACATGGCTTTTAAATTTTCAAATGCCTCCTGGCATTGTTTTGTCCACTGAAATTCTGTGTTCTTCTTTAGCAAATCTGTCAGTGGTGCCACAACGCTACTAAAGTTTGACACAAACGTCCTGTAGAATCCGCTCAGTCCCAAAAATTGAAGCACCTCTTTCTTTGAGGGTGGTCTTCGAAATTCCTTGATGGCCTTCGTCTTAATGTTCCTCGGGGTTATCCTTCCACGTTCGATATTATGTCCCAAGAAGGTCACTTCTACCTTCACGAATTCAGTTTTTGTTAAGTTTATAACCAGTTTTTCCTCCCACAGTCTTTCAAAGAGGTCTGCCAAATGCACCATGTGATCTTTCCATGAATGGCTAAAACTCACTAAGTCATCTATATAGACGGCACAATCAGTCAATCCTACCACAACTCTGTTTATAAGTCTTGGAAATGTGGCTGGTGCATTCTTCATTCCAAACAGCATTACTTTAAATTGATATTGCACATTTGGGTTACAAACGCAGAAACGTCTCTCACTCTCTCTGATAAAAGTACTTGTCAGTGACCACAAACTAAGTCCAACTTTGTGACATAAGTGGCTTGTCCTACTTTTTCCACACAGTCCTCCAGTCTTGGAATTGGGTATGAGTCTGATTAAGTTATGGCATTGACCTTCCGGTAATCTATGCAGAATCGTTGAGAACCATAAGGTTTGGGAACCACCACGATCAGCGAACTCCACTCGCTTTGACTTGATTCGATGAAGTCTTTTTGGAGCATCGCTCCCACTTCCTTCTGCACCTGTGCTGTTTTGACAGGATTAAGCCTGTAGGGATGTTGTTTTATCAGAACAGCATTCCCTTCATCAACCTCATGTACTACAGTGTTAGTCCTCCACATTCTATTTCTACATATGTCCTCACAGTGCTGCAACAAGCCTTTCAATTCAGTTCTCTGTTCCTGAGACAGATAGCTTACCATCCTATTCCATTCTTTAAGGACTTCCTCATTATTTAATTTATTCTGAGGCAGATCAAAATCTAAATCATCTGGATTTGATTCCTCATTCTGAGCGGCAGTAACTAATACCTGTTTCTCTGGTTCCCTTTCCCTGTCTTAGTAAGGTTTCAGCACATACACATGACATACCTGATAATTTTTTTTCCTAAATGGCATCTTTACCAGATAATTCACCTGACTTAACTTCTTCTAAATCTTATAGGGACCACTAAACCTTGCTTTGAAGGGATCTCCTACCACTGGTAACAACACCAATACTTTATCCCCATGGGCAAACATAAGAATTTTAGATTTCTGATCTGCCTCTTGCTTCATTAGATGCTGTGCCATCTTCAAATGTTGTCCAGCTAATTCACCTACTCTGTTTAATCTTTCCCTCACCTCACATACATAATCCAACTATGAGATCTCTGACTTCGGACTAATTAACTTTTCCTTAATTAATTTTAAAGGCCCTCTTACTTCGTGTCTGAATGTCAACTCAAATGGAATAAACTGAGTCGATTCATTTGGAGCATCTCTAATAGCAGATGATATAAATAGGATACCTTTATCCTAATCATTTGGGTTGTCCTGGCAATAAGGCTTCAGCATGGTCTTTAGTGTGTGTTGCCACCTTTCTAATGCTCCCTGGGATTCAGGATGGTCCGCATTTGATTTACAGTGTTGGATACCTAAACTATCCATGACTTTCTTAAACAGTTTGGCAGTAAAATTGGACCCTTGGTCTGACTGAATCTCCCTGGGTAGTCCATAATGGGTAAAGAAAGCAAGAACCTCCTCCACAACCTATTTTGCCTTGACATTCCATAATGGAATTGTTTCTGAAAATCTTGCAGACACATTCATTATGGTTGGCAAATCCTGGTTCCCATTTTTGATTTTAGGGAGGGGACCTACGCAATCAATCATAACCATGTGAAAAGTTCTTCAAATGTGGGAATTGGTATTAAAGGCATTGGTTTTATTACTGCCCATGGCTTTCCTATCATCTGACATGTATGACAGGTATGGCAAAATTCAACCAAATCTTTATGTAATCCAGGCCAATAGAAATGTTTCTGTATCTTAGACTGAGTCTTCCTCACTCCTGGATGACCTCCTGCAGGTAATTTGTGTGCTACCCGCAGTACTTCCTGTCCGTATGCTACCGGCAATACAATCTGGTGAACTTCCATCCATTTCTCCTCTGCACTAACCTGCCAAGGTCTCCATTCCCACTGTAGGATTCCATCCTTAAGGTAATAACGTTCTGGAATATACTGTGAATGCTTTTCCGAGTAGGCTTAATGATATAAATCTTTCATTGTCTCATCTTTTTGTTATAACTCCATTTGTCTATCAGAATTAAACATCTCTGCCTGATCTTCTACCTGCTTAAGTTTTTTCTTTACCATTTCATCGAACAAGGTGTCAGCTAAATGGACCTCAACTCTTTTGTCTTTCTCTTTAGTTTTCCCTTCTTGCTTTAACTTACGACTGTGGGATCTTGTCACCACACAGTCTGGAAAAATTCTGGGGTATTTTTCTTTTAACTCCTCAGTTCCCTGATTTTCTTTCAGCTTCTCCACCACAATGGGCATCATTCCCACCTTTGATCTGACTAGGGTTATTTCCAAGAACAAACTGTATTCCTGGAATAGGCACTCTTTCAATCACTCCCACTGGCACTTCACCAGTGTTGATTGGATTTTCCAGCCTTATCTTACTCAGGGAATTGCTAAATCTCCCTCCATTTATTTCATAGACTATCATTCTCTCAGGTAACATTTCAGAAGGAGTGAAAATATTTTCATTTCTTACTATTAGAGATGCACCAGCTCCTGTTTCTCTCAACATTGTAACTTCTTTACGTTCATGCCCTGTTCTTTGTCAGTAAACCTTACCTACAAAGATGAAGTTTGTGAAGAAATCAGGCACTTTTACTATCCAGCCCGTGACCAGGCTGTGCATTCTCCTGCAGCTCCTCGACTTCTCTTGGGATTTCCTTCACTACCTCAACTAATCCCACTGGTATAGCCTCTTTTACCACATCCTTTTCTCCAGTGCCTCTCATAATCCACCAGCACTGTGACTTTGTGTGTCCCCCTCTATTACAATGGAAACACCTGAGGGCTTTCACCTTTTTTTCATCCTCTTGGGTTTCTTTTTTCACATGTGGTAAACTGATCCCAGTGAGGTCTACTTTTTGTTTTTCATTCAAGGATCTCCCTTTTTCCCAATTTCTATCCTTCACAGAATGAAATTGCTATTGGAAGCTAGATTTCGATTTATGCACTAATGCGTATTCATCCGCCATCTCTACAGTTCTTCTCACTATTTTAACTTTCTGTTCCTCAACGTGAGTTCTTATCATTACTGGAAGTGAGTTTTTGAACTCCTCCAGCAGAATAATCTCTCTAAGATCCTCATATGTCTTTTTCTATCTTTAATGCTCTCACCCATCTATTGAAGTTACTGTGTTTAATTCTTTCAAATTCAACATAAGTCTGAGACTATGTTTCTGAAACATTGTCTATATGCTTCTGGTACTAATTTGTAGGCACTCAAAATAGCCTGTTTTACTTCTTCATATTCTCTTGACACCTCATCTGACAGTGCTGCAAACACTTCACTAGCCCTGCCTATAAATTTGTTCTGAAGCAATATTACCCACACTCTCTCGCCAGTCCATCTGCCTAGCTAGTTTCTCAAAAGAAATGAAAAAGGCTTCTGCATCTTTTTCAACAAATTTTCTTAATGTTTTGATATATTTGTATATATCTCTGTCAGGCTGTTGGCTACGATGAGTTTGCTCATCCTCACTTCTGTTTTGTACATTTCCTTCTGCCATTTGAAGTCTTTTTGCTTCAAGTTCCAACTTCATCTTTTCCAACTCAAACATTCTTTCTTTTTCTATTTCTAACTCCAATTGTCTTATTTCCAGTTTTAGTTTTTTCTAACTCCACTGCAATTGTCTGTTTCTCTGGTATACCTAAATGCTTGACCATGTCGTTTACAATTTCAACTTTCCTCTTGTTCCTAGTAAAACCCAATTCTAGCCTGTTTGCTAAGTCCAAAACTATATCCTTTCTCTGTGTTTCTAAACTTTCTTGGCCAATTTGGGAAGCATCTTCAAACCCCAAACCTCTCTAGCAAGGTTAAGAACTATTCCCCCACTGTTGATTTAATCAAGCACAAGTAACTAAATTAAACTGATTTTCTCACCTTCGTTTTATTTAAAGATATAGGACACTAATCCCCAAGTCTGTTTAAATATGTCCAAATTCATTAAGATTCAGTCAGATTCCATACATAAACCTGACCAGATCCCAGACTTGAGCTCCCAATCTGTTATGGCAGGAGTAGAGGTCCCCTTCAAATAATTAAACCCAAAACACCCAGAGAAGCTCGCCTCACCCCATAATCTGTTAAAGGAGTGGTTAAATGAAAGAAAATCCCTTATATTCACTTTATAGGCAACAAGTAACAATTTAATTATTTAACCCTAACAGTGAAGAAATTAACAGAACTACTAACAAATTGAATAATTCCCCCTTAACTACTAATGATTCCCTAACTGAACAAAATTCCTTTGGTATGCTGTTCCAATAAACACAAGGCCAACTTATATAAACCTAAGTAATAAGAAAACTAAGTTATAACTTGGACTCCCAAAGTGCGTGTCTTCTGGAATGTTCTGCCTTCTCTGCTGTCTCTTTGGTCGTAAATACCCTTCTTCTGCTGATTCTTCAGTCAGAGATATTTTCTCTGTGAATTCTTCTGTGAGGACTTTTAGCTAGAAGTGCCATGGTACCTTTTATGGATAGATGGTGCTTTCTCAGAGAGCTTAGAGATTTCTATTTCTCCGATGGCTGTTTGCTTTCACACCGATTTTCAATAACCTTCTTCTTATATACCTCTGATGACCTATCAATTTTCTTATAGTAGGATTGGTCCAAGGTTGTCAAAACCATCAGATTTAAATTCAATTGGTTTTCAATATCTAAGTGATTGGTTTAAATTAATTGGCTAATCTTCAAGCCAATTGCCAAAAGAAGCCTAAGGTTTCCATTCACATAGACAAATGATAGACGTTTCAATTTCAGAACTGTCTGTACTCTTCAACTGCTTACAGACACATTTTTGTTTAAATCTCCAAGCTTAGAAAAACACATCACCTCTTAAACAGACTACGCTCTTCCCCCTATCACTTTTACAAACAAATTCTAACTTCCTGCCTTCCAATTCACAAATACTCTACACAACTTCACAACAATATGGTCTTCTGAACTTCTGAAGCAAGTTTCCTGATGTAGCATTATTATTGCATGCCTATCCATATATTTACAATCTAAATGGACATTTATGAACTATGACTTGAACAATATTGGAAAAATGAATTAGATAACATTTTATAGGTGTTCATCAAATGCTAACCAGGGTTATCATACTGCAAAGAATAGTATTGAATCTGAGGTTTTGGAATGCTTTGGAATGACGAAATGTAAGGGGAATCAAAATGATTACACAAAAGTAAAAAGATAGAAACTGTGAAGAAACTTGACAGGAAAATACAAATAAATTGTAGAGAGTTTTGACAAGTGTATAAAAAGGAGAGTGGGATAAATAAATATTGATCCCTTTGATGTGGAGATAGGAAATATTATCAAGGGGAATCAGGAGATGGTGGAGATATCATCAAATAGTTTATCTGTTTTCTCATTAGAAAATGCAAATTGCATTTCAGAAATAGTGAATAATCAAGGGACTAACATTTGAGGAAACTTAAGGGGCAAGAGGCAGCAGAACTGGCAACATGGACAGGACTGTTTTGCCATTCAGCAAAATGGTGGAAGGACACCCTTATTAGGGATGGGCAATAAATATTGGTCCAGCCTGGAAAGCCTACAACCCCTGAATGATTTTTAAAAATAGTAACTTAAAGTCGGCTTTAAAGTCCTCATCACTCTTGCTGCAGCAGGAAGTTATCAAGCGCCCCTGCCAAAGCGTTCCCTTCCATTTTGCCAGCCCTCCTGAAAAATACACAGTACTTTCAACACATAGTTTCTCATTCCGGGTGTAATCCTGGTAAATCTATGCTTTATTTAGTGTATGTGTTTTAATGTCCTTTCTATAATGGAGCAGCCAAACATTACACCATACCCAAACATGGCCTTGCCAATATCATGTACAACTTCAGATCCATACATGCACAGATATTTTTAAATAACATTTCGGACATATTATGCCATGCTTCTGGAGCAGATGGGACTTGAACTCAGGCCTCCTTGCTCAGAGATATGGACACTACCACTGTGCCATAAGAGCCCTTCCATGCTTACATAGGTAAGCAACTCCTATCCGCTTCATGTGGCCTTGCGTGCACCCATTTACTGGCATGCCTTAAAATGCAACAGTCAAGCCTTGGGCAAATAAAGAACAAAAAACAATACAACACAGGAACAGGCCCTCCAAACCTGCGCTGACGCATTTTGCTCTTCCATACTAAAACGGTCTTCAATAACAGGACCCGTATCCCTCTATTACCTTTCTATTCATGGATTCATCCAGGTGCTTCTTGAATGCTGCTATTGAGTCTGTTTCCACCACCCTTTGTGTGAAACACTTGCCTTGCACATCTCTTTTAAACTTCCCTCCTTGCACCTTGAACCTGTGTCCCCTAGTAATTGACCCCTGCACCCTGGGAAAAAGCCTCATACTTTCCACTTTATCCATACCTTTCACAAGCTTATAAACTTCTAACAGGTTGCGCCTCAACCTCCTGCATTCCAGTGAAAACAAACTCAGTCTATCAAACCTTTCTTCATAGTTAAAATCCCCCATACCAGACAACATCCTGGTAAACTTTTTCTGTACCCTCTCCAAAGCATCCACATCCTTCTGGCAGTGTGGTGATTAGAACTGTATACAATATTCAAGTGTGGCCTAAATGAAGTTCTATAAAGCTGCGGCATAACTTGTCTAACCTTATACTCAATGCCCCTTCCAATGAAGGAAAGCATGCCATAAGCCTTTTTTACTACCTTATCTACCTGTACTGCACACCCAGATCCTCCTGCATATCAATACTCCTCAGGGTACTGCTATTCATTGTACAATTTCCAACTGTACTTAACCTTCCAAAATGCATCACCTCATATTTGTCCGGATTAAACTTCATCCGCCATTTTTCTGCCCATGCCTCCAACTGATCTATATCCTGATGTATCCTCTGACAATCCTCATTACCCGCAACTTCACCAATCTTTGTATCGTGCCCAAACTTACTATTAGACCAGCTACATTTTCCTCCAAATCATTTATGTAGATCATGAATAGCAGAGGTCCCAGCACTGATCCCTGTGAACACCACTCTTCAAAACTCTGCAATCTGAAAAGCATTCCGAACTGCAGTCTCCTATGACTAAGCCAGTTCTGTATCTATCTTGCCAGCTCATCCCAATGCAATGCGACTTCACCTTTTGTACCAGTCTGTCATGAGGGACAAGTAATGTGCCCCAGCCCTCAATTTTTTTACCTACAGCTACCTACTGACAAAAAAACGTATTTGAAAAGTATACACTGTCCTATATCTTTCCAGCCACAGATTTAGCTTCCCTATTTTTACGCTGATTAGTGTGTGCAGCTGTAAATAATCCTGAGTTAATGATTTTCGAAGTTCTATCTCTGAAGTCCTGAAACATCTTCTGGAGAATCTAAATTCTATTACTGACTCTTGTATCCAAAATGCTTCATGGCTTCTCATTGTCTTCCTTTTCTTTCCAAACTTGTTTCACCTACTTCATTAACATACCTTAATATACCTACCTTAAACAGATAAGCAGTTAAACATACTAAAAAGGATGTATATTGCTAACACCTTGTATGAATAACCATTGAAAATAGAGTTTCTTACAAACTACTGTTCTAGCATATGTTCAGTAATGTACAGATTGGGATCTTTGTTCACTGAACTGTTAAAAAAAGGCATCTGTGAAAATATATTTCATACAACTTATTAGTGATAACAACATTTCAGCAAAGACAAGGAAATTGTTTGATCTTTGCTGTTTTTTTTTTTCTTCAACTTTGAATATTCCTTTTAAAATTCAATGCTGGAAGTGAAATGTCATTCATAGTTTGACCTCAAATTAACAAATTTACAGAACCTGGCGTAGGAATGCATCCTTATTTGCCAATTCATTTTCAAGTTTGTCATTTATGTCATGTAATGAAGTTGATTCTCTCTGCACATTAAGGTACCGCTTTTCCAAAGTTGTTATCCTTTCTTCCATATCCTCTTTCTGAGCGATTACCTAAAGAAAATCAATGAAGCCAATTTTACTTTGCTTTATTTTTAAATGTTTTGTTGCAAGCAAATTTCTGTTACTTCAATGTAGACTGTGATAACAATACTGTACAAGTCAGAGCAGGAAAAAGTTTTCCTGAAGTGCATTTAGAAGAACTATCTTGATCACTATGCTTTGACTCAACGAGGAAAAAGGCATTGCTGGATCTGGTTCTAGGGAATGAATCAAGTGGATTAATTGTCAGTAAAGAATCATTTAGGGAACAGTTTTGATAGTATCATACAGTTTATATTAGCTATAGAAAAAGAAAAGAAGCTATCAAGAGTAAAAATATGCAGTCAGAGGACAGGTAATTTTAGTTGCTCAGAATGGACTGATTCTTAGTAAGTGAAAAACTGGTGGATAAAATGGTAATGGAACAATGGATTACCTTCACAAATAACATAGCTTGGGTGTTGTTAACCTATATTTCTGCAAGGGGAAAGGTGAACAACCACAGCAAAACTCCCTGGATGATAAAAGAGATAAAGATTGGGTGGATGTTAATACAGGTGGTTGTAGCAAGAATCATGGTGGTGGGGCCCACTTAATTGCAGGAAAGGACCCACTTCAGTCTACTGGAGTTAGCAAAGCCTCCCCAATTAAGTTGGATGGTGGAGGAGGCTGACACTGGATTTCTAGCTGGTGGCAGCAGAATGTGTGCATGTTTGTGGTGGAAGATGGGAGCTTGGGCGTGTAATGAAAAACAATCTGCTCCAAAATGTGCACTACCTCCCATTCTGCCTTCATGTTTGTTTGGGTACCCCTACTACCCTGGGCCTCTGGCACATACATTACTGGCAGTTCCCACAGCTCCTAATGGTGTGAATGGCAATATTGATTTGCTAGCCTCTCATTGGTCAGCAGCTTCCATGGACAGATCATTTTCTTGAGGAAATAACAAGCAGAGTGGATAAGGGGAACAGGTCAATGCAGTGTATCTGGATTTTCAGTAAGCATTCATTTCGGTGTCACATAAGGGGTTATTGCTCAAGCTAGGAGCTCATGGTATTGGGCTTACTGCTAAATTCTCAAGAGCAACTTGGATGGGCAAAATGTAGGCCTAACCAGCGACATCCACGTGTCTCATGAATAAACCAAAAAAAGAATTAGCATGGATTGAGGATTGGCTATCAACAGAAGTCAGAACTAATGGGGTCTTCTTCAGGTTGGAAACATGTAACAGTGGAGTGGTACAGTATCGGTTCCAGGGCCTCAATTATTTACTTACTATCTATATGAATAAATTGGAGGAAGGCCAGAGTGTAATATATCCACAAAAATAATGAGAGGGTATAATGTTATGAAAACATAAGGAATCCGCAACAGGGTATAGATAGATTGAATGAGTGGGCAAAAAAATTGGCAGATAGAGTTTAATGTAGGAAAGTGTGAGGTAAGAAGAATCAAAAGGCAGACTATTATTTAAATGGAGACAGACTCCAAAAATGTACAGCATAGAGGTTAGCATGCAGGAAGAGCTCGTAATTAAGAAGGTAAATGAAATGTTGGTCTTCATTGTTAATACAATAGAGTTTCAAAGCAGGGAGGTCTTGTTATAATTCTGCAAGACATTAATGAGCTTGCACCTAGAGTACTATGTGCAGTTTTGTTATCTGTATTTAAAAAAGGATATGCTGACATTGGAGGTTGCTCAAAAGAGATTCACTAGATTTATTTCTGAAATGGAGGATTGACTTATCAAGAATGGCTAAATAGGTTAAGCCTCTATTAACAACAACAAAAACTGATGGAAAAACTGTTCTGAACAAGGGTCATTGGACCTGAAATGTTAACTCTACTTTCTCTTCACAGATGCTGCCAGACCTGCTGAGACTTTAACAGCAATTTTTGCTTTTGTTTCTGTCTTCCGGCATCTACAATTCTATTTTTTTTTTAGGCCTTTATTAATTTGAGTTTAGAAAAATGAGGAAATTTCTGATTGA
Source organism: Rhincodon typus (assembly GCF_021869965.1). Taxonomy (NCBI): domain Eukaryota; kingdom Metazoa; phylum Chordata; class Chondrichthyes; order Orectolobiformes; family Rhincodontidae; genus Rhincodon; species Rhincodon typus. The sequence continues at coordinate 37,704,230 of NC_063349.1, forward strand.
AACATTCAAGATTCTGGGGGGCTTGGGGCGGCATTGGCAGGGTAGATGTTGAGAAGATGTTCTATTAGTGTGGGAATCTTGAACAAGAGAACATAGTTATAGAAAAAGGGGATACTCATTTAAAACTGAAATACAAGGAATTTCTTCTACCAGATGGAAATGAATGTCTGGAATTCTCTACATCAGAGAGTTATGGAGGCCAAATCGCTGAACATTTTTAAAGAGCAGGTAAATAGATTTTGAAACATAGGCAAGCCAATGGCTGTACCCAGCTGGTGTGGAAAAAAGTTGAGGTCTGGGGTAGTTCAGCCATGATCCTGCTGGATGGCAGGACAGGCATGAGGAGCCAAAAGGTTATCCCTTTTCCAATGTTTTATGTTCTTATGACTTTGGCACAGTTGGCACACTTCTGACCTGGCCACAGCAGGCCCACTCCTGACTCAACCACAGTGGGCCTCCCGCTGAATGAGCTCAATTGTCCTATCCCTCACCTGAGCACAGCCCTGTCCCTACTTCAAGCACAGTGGATTTGCTCCCAACCCAAGCTGAATGGCTTCATGCCAAACTCAAGCACAGTGGGTTTGCCCCCACAAAATGCACAATAGGCCCATTTTTGACTGTGTGTCTGCTCCTGATTTGAGACCAACAGCCCCATCCCCAATTTAAGAAAAGCAGCAATCACCCCCGCAACCCAACCACCCGAGCTGAACTTCCCTGACTCCAATATGAGCACAGCAGGTCAGTCACTGACCAAGCACAGAAGATCCATTCCTGATAACGTGCTCACTTCCAACCCAGTCTCAACAGTCCCATCGCCAACCAAACATTGCAGCCCTACTCCTGACGCAAGATTAATGGCCCAGAACCTGACAAAAGAAACGCAGGCCCATCCCCATTCCCAACACAAACACTGTAGCCCCCCTAAAGCATCTAGGAACTGATTGCTGGACCTTGATATATCACCCAGCCCTGGGCCCTCATCAGTATCAGACTGCTGCTTTTGTGATATATGTTATTGACTTGGAATTAAATGTACAGGCATGTGAACTCCTGGGCTTTACAACTTCAGGCTTGGAGTAGAAAAACAACTAAATAAGTTATGATGGGTATTTATAAAAATGTGTTTCAGTCTCAACTGGAGTAAAGCATCCAATTCTGGAATGAAGGCTTCAGACAGGGTGCACAAAGGGATGTATGAGAAAGGGTCCAGGAATTTGGTTGCGTGAAAAGGTTAGGGAACTGTGGTTGATCTCTTTAGAGTAGGGAAGGTTGAGGATTTAAAACTGTTGATCAATGTCTTGAGTGGTCTAGACATAGCAATAGAGAAGAACTTCTCTTTAGCAAAGAGGTTGAGAACCAGAGTGCAGAGATTTTTGATGATTAGTAAAAGGATCAAAGGTGACATGAGAAAATGTCTGACTTCTTTTCAACAGAAAATGCTTTTAATTTCCTACCTCTCTGATATCTCTCTGGTATTTAGTACTCATTTCTTCAGACTTAATCAGTTCTTTTCTGGCTGTCTCTAGGTCTTGTTCCACTTCAGCTAACTGGCCAGACAATGTTGATAGTCGCTCTTTTGCTTGTGTCATCTCATAATTCTGTTTGTCCAGTAATTCTTGTAGTTCCACAACTTCATTAATTTTATCATTAGGGTCAATAGAACCATTAGAAAGAGGCTGTAAAAGAAAAGGAAATTGTCTTCATCATGGAGTTCAAACATTGAATGCCGAAAACAATTCACAGTAAAATCTAACAAAATAACATGACGTTGAGTGAAATAAAATTATGAAGCTTCTATGACTCAGGGACAAACTGAGCATGAAGAATGAATAAAATCTGAATTGAGCTGATGCGCCAATCAATAAGCGCCTTTATTTTGGGAAGGGTCACCAGACCCGAAACGTTAACTCTGATTTTTCTTCACACATGCTGCCAGGCCTGCTGAGCTTTTCCAGCAACTTCTGTTTTTGTTCCTGATTTACAGATTCTGCAGGTCTTTCAATTTTCACCCTTATTTTGTGCTTATTTTTATGAGTGCAAGACGAAAGCTTTGACATTGTCTCTCTCTTTTCAGTGAGATTCAAGTTTTGTAAATACCCAGTGACTGGAAATTACATAAGTAACCAAAAGTAAGCTACATCAGGTCATTATAGGATTATTTAAAAGACAATATCTGAGTGCATGGGAAGAGATCTGACCTTCACACCAATAAGCCTTGGTTTTCCTGGAACTGCTCCCCATCTGCTGCTATTCCTTCATCAGAAGGGTGATGAGAACCTTGTTTACATGTGAAATTGGATTTCCACTGCACTTCCAACAAATAAGTGCTGACAGAGCACAAGAAATTCCAAAGAACTTTCCAGCCATAATCACTGCAAAAAATTGTAGCATTTGTCTATATAACCATAATGCCTCTTTGCAATCAGGGCATATCTTCCAATCTTTCAACATGAATTAAATCAATAGGAAAGTCAATGATTCGAATCCAAAAATCATTATCTATTATCATGAAACCTATTTGGTTCACTAATATTGTTTAGGGAAGGGAAACTGCCATCCTTACTTGGTCTGGACTACATGTGACTCAAGATTTAAAGTTACGTGATTGATTCTTAACAGACCTCTGAAATGGCCTTACTAGCCACTCATAGATAACCACAAAAAAATCTCAAAAAAGAAGGAAACCAGATAGACTACCTGGCAGCAGAAACATTAATTTTAAAATTAGCCCCATCTATCCTGCGATGTCCTCCTTATTAACGTCTGGTAAGAAATGAAAAGCTGTATCACAGACTGTCAAGCAACAGCCTGACATAGTCATATTCATTGAATTGTACATTACAGAAAATGTCCCAGACCATCACCATCACTATCTTTTGGGTATGTCCTCTATACATCAGCATAGGGTACAGCAAAGGGTATATGGCACAGTTCATACAGTTGGGAGGAAGTTGCCCAAAGTCTTCAACATTGACTCCAGATACCATGAAGTCTCATGGGATCAGGTCAAACATGGGCAAGGAAACATCCTGCTGAATACCAGCTATTGCACCTCTGCTTGGACTGATGAATCAGTACTCCCCAATAATGAACAACACTTAGAGGAGAATGTATGCTGAGTGGGGACATCAATGTCCATCGCTAAGATCAGCTTGGTAGCAGTATTACTGAAAATACTGGTCATGTCCTTTTGTGACTAGACTGGGTCTATGGCAGGTGGTGAGGAAACTAATAAGAGGGAAAAATATTCTTGACATCATTCTCATCACTGTGCCTGGCACAGGTGCATCTGTCCAATTAGCCAATTTGTCCAATGTGACCAATTAGAGGCAGCAGAATTATACTCGAAAACAACCTGCAAACTTATGGTCTGGCATATCCCCCACTTTGTAACTACCATCAAGCCAGAGAATCAATCCTGTTTCACTGAAAAGTGCAAGAGAGCACGTTAGGGGGCGTACCAAAAATTGTGACGTCAACCTAGTGAAGCTGCAACACAGGACTACTTGCATGCCAATCAGCATAAGCAGCAAATGACAGATAGGGCTAACAAGTTCCACAACCAATGGATCAGATCTAAGCTTTGCAGTCCTGTTATAGCCAGTCATGAATGGTGGTGTATAAGTAAATTCAGGAGGAGGTTCCACAAATATTTCTATTCTCAATTTTGAGGGAAACAAACTAGGGGGAAAGATAAGATTACAAGCAATTGCTAAAATCTTCAGCCACAAGTGCAGTGTGGATGATCCATATGATCCTCCTCTTCCTCCTCCTCCAGAAGTTCCAAACATCGCAGAACCCTTTTCAAGCAATTCAATTCACAGATGTAGCATCAAGAAATAGCTAACAGCACTGGATACTGCAAAGTCTATGGGCTCTGTCAACATTCTGGCAATTGTACTGAAGGGTTGTGCCCCAGAGCTTGCCACATCCCTAGCCAAGCTGTTCCACACAGTGCAATACTGGTGTTTATCCAACAGCGTGACCAATTGTCCAGCTATATCCTGTGCACGAAGAGAGGAACAAATCCATCCGAGCCAATAACCGTGGCATCAGTTTACTTTTGATCATTATTAATGTGATAGAAGGGATCATGCTATCAAGCAGCAATGCTTAGCAACAACCTGCTCATTAATGCTTAGCGTGGGTTCAGTCAAAATCACTCTGACCTCATTACTGCTTAAATGTTGATCAAACACCTAAACTTCAGAAGGGAGATGAGAGTGACCATTCTTAACACCAAAGCTGCACTTACCAAGTGTGATATCATAGAGCCCTAGCAAATTAAATTCAATGAGAATCAGAGGGTATCATCTCCATAGGTTGGAGTCATACTTAGCAAAACGGAAGATGGTTGTGTTTGTTTAAGATCAACCATCTCAGCTTCATGACATCTCTACAGGGGTTCCTTGAGGGATGTCCATCCATCTCAACGATCTTCAGCTGCTTCGCTGATGACCTTCCATCTATCCTAAGGTCAGAAATGAGGATGTTTGCTGTTGACTGCACAGATTCAGCATCATTAATGATACTGATGCAAATACTGAAGCAGTGTACGTCCAAATGCAGCAAGTCCTGGATAATATCCAGACTTGGGCTGACAAGTGACAAATAATATTACATTACAGAAGAACTAAGCAATGCTCTTCTCCAACGAGAGAATCTAACCATCATCTGTCAACATTCATTGGCATCACCATTGCTGAATCCTCCCACAACAAACATAATTGGGGTTACAATTGACCAGAAACTGAACTGGACTAGCCATATGCATCCTGTAGCTACAAGAACAGGTCAAAAGCCTAGGAATCCTGCAGTGAGTAACTCACCTTTTACTTCTATTCATTTTGTGGGATGCGGGCGTCATTGGCAGGCCAACATTTCTTGCCCATTCCTAGTTACCCTTGAGAAGGTGGTGGTGAGCTGCTTTCTTGAACCACTGCATTCCTCCTGCTGTGGGTTGAACCACAATGCTATTAGGGAGGGAATTCCAGGATTTTGACCCAGCGACAGTGAAGGAATGGCAATATATTTCCAAGTCAGGACGGTGAGTGACTTGGAAGGGAACTTGGAGGTGGTTGTGTTCCCATATATCTGCTGCCCTTGTCCTTCCAGATTGAAATGGTCGTGGGTTTGGAAGGTGCTGTCTGAGGATCTATGGTGAATTTCTGCAGTGCATCTTGTAGATAGTGCACACTACTGCACTGAGCACTGGTGGTGGAGGGAGTGAATGCTTGTGGGTGTAGTGCCAATCAAGTGGGCTGCTTTGTCCTGGATGGTGTCAAGCTTCTGGTGTGTTGTTGGGGCTGCATTCATCCAGGCAAGCGGGGAGTATTCCATCACACTCCTGCCTTGTGCCTTGTAGATGGTGGACAGGCTTTGAGGAGTCAGGAGATGAGTTACTCGCCCCAGTATTCCCAGCTTCTGGCCTGTTCTTGTAGCCACTCTGTTAATGTGGTGAGTCCAGTTGAGTTTCTGGTCAATGGTAATCCCCAGGATGTTGATAGTGGGGGATTCAGTGATGGTAATACCATTGAATGTCAAGGGGCAGTGGTTAGATTGTCTCTTATTGGTGATGGTCATAGCCTGGCATTTGTGTGGCACGGATGTCACTTGCCACTTGTCAGCCCAAGCCTGGATATTGTCCAGATCTTTTTGCATGTGAACATGGGCTGCTTCAGTATCTGAGGAGTCACCAATGGTGCTGAACATTGTGCAATCATCGGCAAACATCCCCACCTCTGACCTAATGCTGGAGGGAAGGTCATTGATGAAGCAGCTGAAGATGGTTGGGCCTAGGACGCTACCCTGAGGAACTCCTGCAGAGAAGTCCTGGAGCCGAGATGATTGACCTCCCACAAGCACGACCATCTTCCTATGTGTCAGGTATGACTCCAACCACTGGAGCATTTGCCCCCTGATACCCATTGATTCAAGTTTGCTAGGGCTCCTTGATGCCACACTCAGTTGAATGCAGCCTTGATATCAAGGGCTGTCACTCTCACCTCACCTCTGGAATTTAGCTCTTTTGTCCATGTTTGAACCAAGGCTGTAATGAGGTCAGGAGCTGAGTGGCCCTGGCGGAATCCAAACTGGGCGTCACTGAGCAGGTTATTTCTGAGCAGGTGCTGCTTGATAGCACTGTTGTTGACACCTTCCAACACGTTACTGATGATCGTGAGGAGACTGATGGGGTGGTAATTGGCTGGGTTGGATTTGTCCTGCTTTTTATGTACAGGTCATACTTGGGCAATTTTCCACATTGTTGGGTAGATACCAGTGTTGTAACTACTGGAACGGCTTGGCTAAGGGAGCAGCAAATTCTGAAGCACAAGTCTTCAGTACCATTGCCAGAATGTTGTCGGGGCCCAAAGCCTTTGCAGTATCCAGTGTCTCCAACTGTTTCTTGGTATCACGTGGAGTGAATCAAATTGGCTGAAGACTGGTATCTGTAATGCTGGGGACCACTGGAGGAGGCCGAGATGGATCATCCACTCGGCACTTCTGGCTGAAGATTGCTGCGAATGCTTCAGCCTTATCTTTTGTACTGATGTGCTGGGCTGTTCCATCATTGAGGATGGGGATATTTGTGGAGCCTCCTCCTCCAGTGAGTTGTTTAATTGTCCACCACCATTCACGATTAGATAAGGCAGGACTGCAGAGCTTAGATCTGATCCGTTGGTTGTGGGATTGCTTTGCTCTGTCTATCACTTGCTGCTTATGCTGTTTGGCGTGCAAGTAGTCCTGTTTTGGTGGCTTCACCAGATTGATACTTCATCCTCCGGTATGCCTGGTGCTGCTCCTGGCATGCCCTCCTGCACTCTTCATTGAACCAGGGTTGATCCCCTGCCTTGATGGTAATGGTTGAGTGGGGGATATGCTGGGCCATGAGGTTACAGATTGTGTTGGAGTACAATTCTGCTGCTGTTGATGGCCCACAGCGCCTCATGGATGCCCAGTCTTGAGTTGCTAGATCTGTGCGAAGTCTGTCCCATTTAGCACGGTGATAATGCCACACAACATGATGGAGGTTGTTCTCAATGTGAAGGCGGGACTTCGTCTCCACAAGGACTGTGCAATGGTCATTCTTACCAATACTGTCATGGACAGATGCAACTGCAGTAGGAGTCAAGTATGTTTTTCCCTCTTGTTGGTTCCCTCACCACCTGCTGCAGACCCAGTCTAGCAGCCATGTCCTTTAGGACCTGACCAGTTCGATCAGTAGTACTGTTGCCGAGCCACTCTTGTAGTGGACATTGAAATCCCCCACCCAGAGTACATTTTGTGCCCTTGCCAGCCTCAGTGCTTCCTCTAAGTGTTGTTCAACATTGAGGAGTACTGATTCATCAGTTGATGGTGGACGGTATGTGGCAATCAGCAGGAGGTTTCCTTGCCCATGTTTAACTTGAAGCCATGAGACTTCATGGGGTCCGGAGACAATGTTGAGGACTCCTAGAGCAACACCCTCCCGACTGTATACCACTGTGTCACCCCCTCTGCTGGGTCTGTCCTGCCGGTGAGACAGCACATATCCTGGGATGGCGATGATGGCGTTTGGGACATTGTCTGTAAAGTATGATTCTGTGAGTAAGACTATGTCAGGCTGTTGCTTGACTAGTCTGTGAGACAGCTCTCCCAATTTTGGCACTAACCCCCAGCTGTTAGTGAGGAGGACTTTGCATGGTTGACAGGGTTGTTTCTGCTGTTGTCTTTTCCGGTGCCTAGGTCGATGCCAGGTGATCTGTCCAGTTCCATTTCTTTGAGTCTTTGTAGCGATTGGTACATCTGAGTAGCTTGCTAGGCCATTTCAGAGGGCAGTTGAGAGTCAACCACATTGCTGTGGGTCTGGAGTCACATGTTGCCAGACCAGGTAAGAATGGCAGATTTCCTCCCCTGAAGGACATTCGTGAACCATATGGGTTTATCCAACAATGGGCAATGATTTCATGGTGATCAGTAGATTCTTAATTCCAGACTTTTTTTTTGAATTCCAATTCCAATATCTGCTGTGGTGGGATTCGAACCCGGGTCCCCAGAACATCAGTTGGGTTTCTGGATTAATAGTCTAGCGATAATACCACTAGGCCATCGCCTACCTCCTGACTCTATAAAAGCTGTTCACCATCTGGAAGGTATAAGTCAGGATTGTGATGGAATATGCCCAACTTGTCTGGATGAGTACAACTTCCATAGCTCTGAAGAAGCATGACACCATTCAGAACAGAGTAGCCACTCTGAGCTTGCTGGTCAGTGCCATGTACTATGCATGTGTAAATAAAGGGTGACATGATGACGGGATACCAGCCTTTATGGAGTTGTTTCAGTGGTGACAAGCAGGAAACATGCCCCTGAAGAGATTCACATGCAAGTGTCATTTTTGAAGTGGAGGTAAGCATTTCTGGCATCTTGGGAAACTTGACTTGATCGATCCTACCGTTGAAGACTGGGCCCAGTATGTGGAAAGAATCCGTTACTTTTTCTGGGCAAATGACAGTGCGGCAGATGAAAAGCAACGTGTAATTCTTCTGACAGCTTGTGGACCTGCAGCTTTTTTGCTTATTAGGAGCCTGACATTTCCTGAGGCACCAGATACGAAAACCTTTCAAGAGTAAACGGATTTACCTAAGGAATATTATGACCCCAGGCCTCCTATAATTCTGAAACATTATCAGTTTTACTCAGCAGTTCAAGAACCAGGTGAATCCATGTCGGGATTTTTGACACGGTTAAGAAGACTGGCAGAGGCACGTGATTTTGGTTGAACCCTAAGTGAGATGCTGAGAGATCGTTTGTTATGGGAGATTAATGATGTGACCATGCAAAAGCACCTATTAGCTGAAGTCCAACTAGACTTCAAACAGGCACTGCAACTGGCTTTGTCATTAGAAAATGCAGCAAGTGGAGTATACCAGCTACAACGTATGTCGATGGAAGTGGACAGCCTCACCAGGCTGACTGAGCTTGGGGAACACCAGTTGTGTGAAGGCAATTGCATAGCCTCACTCAGAACATATCCTGAACAGAGGGACCTTGGGTTTGTCCACAGCAAAACCCCAAACAAAGCCAGGCCTTGGCCAAACAGTTAAAAATTTCTTGACGATCCGGGCCAGCAGGCCATTGTAATGGCTGTCTAATGCGGACTCAAGACAGCAAAAGAGTCCCACTAGGCCTGACATGAGTAAGAGAACTCATTGGCCAGTATCCAGGACAGTGCACACCCTATAAAGTCTATCTACATCTGGTTTTGAATAGTTAAATTGCTTAGCAACATCCAAATCAGAATCAAGCAAACTAAACATCAGATTAAATGGAGGTTGAAACCTGCTCACTGAACCAGTGATTGTGGAACCAGTCTTTAACAAAACCCTACAGATTTATAGTACAATTTTGGTTCTTGTTTCTTATGGTTCAGTTACCACTGATTATAGTAAAAGGCTCAGGCCCAAGCTTGATGGGGCAGAATTGGTTGAGAATGATTCAACTTGATTGGCTCAACAATTTTGATTAGAAAATGGCTGCCTGAGTGAAGTTCAAACGAAAAAGCCTGAAATTTTTCTGCAGGGTCTAGGGACTATCAAAAAGGCCAAGGCATCCTTACATTGTGACCAAGAAGCAATTCCATGATTCTGGAAGGCCTACCCGGTGCCATTTGTTATATATCCAAAATTAGAGGCAGAAATCAGGGGGCTGGAAAGTGAAGCCAGTACAGTTTGCAGAATGTACAGCACCGGTCATACTGATTGTGAAGCCCAATAGGTCGGTTTACTTTTGTGGGGATTTCACAAACAGTAAACCACTTTTTGCAGCTGGATAAATACCCACTCCTTCGCATAGAGGACACATATGCATAACTGTCAGGGCAATGCTGTTCTTCATGAAGCTGGACCTGAGCCATGTGTTCCTGCAATTGTGATTGGATGAGGATTCCCAGAAGTAATACTACAATTAAGGTTTTGTACCACTATATGAGACTGCCTTTTGGGGTATCAACAGGATGTGCCATTTTCCAGTGGATGATGCAGAACATTTTACAAGGTTTATCCCAGGTCACCATTTATCCAGATGATGTGCTAATAACTGGGAAGACCAATAAAGAGCACTTAGACAATTTGGATATAGCGCTAAACGTTTCTCCAAGGCAGGGGTACATCTTGGGAGGAAGAAATGTGTTCCAGACGTCCCAAGCGACCTATTTGGACGACAACATCGATGAGACTAGGTTACACCTGTTGGAAGATAAAGTGGGGACAAACAAACATGCCTCGGCTCACACGTCTGTACTGGAGCTTATGCCTTTCCTTGAGTTGGTGAATTATTACAGAAAATTCATACGTAACCTGGTCTCCATCCTAGCACCTTTACATTTATTATTGAAAAAGGGTCAACGTGGAAATGGTCTCACAGCCTTTAGGAAGTGAAGAGGCAGCTACCATTGTCTAAGGTGTTGGCACACTATGATCCCAAGCAAAATGTGGTGCTTATGTGCGATGTCTCCCCGTATGGTATTGGGGTAATGTTGGCTCACTGGTGGCCCAGCAGAGAGGAACACCCGAAGCATATGCTTCCTAGACTTTGGCTGATGTCGAACAAAAATCACCACCAGCAGCTCCCCTGCGTTTATGGAAGTGGCCAGGTAAACCCCTGGATTCGGTTACACTTCACAATTGTGGACACCCTTTCAAAGTGTTCATTGTCAAACGCGAGAAAAAACAATTGAAAAGCTGTGAGCGTCATTTGCAATACACAGACTCCTGGAGGTGTTGGTCACAGACAACAGGCCATTATTTTCCAGCAGGGAATAACCACGTTTCCTAAAGTTGAATGGCATTTGGTATGTAAGGACCATACATCGTCCAATGGCCTGGCGTAAAGAGCAGTCCAAACTTTGAAGGCAGGCTTAAAGTAACAGCCTACAGCTTCATTTGATATCAAACTGTCCTGGTTCCTGTTTGATTATAGGACTAGAGTCATACAGTCAGAGAGATGTACAGCATGGAAACAGACCCTTTGGTCCAACTCGTCCATACTGACCAGATATCCTAAATGAATCTAGTCCCATTTGCCAGTATTTGGCCCATATCCCCTAAACCCTTCCTATTCATATAACCATCCAGTTGCCTTGTAAATGTTGGAAGTGTACCAGCCATCACCACTTCCTCTGGCAGTTCATTCCATACGTGCACCACTGTCTGTGTGAACAAGTTGCTCCTTATGTTGCTTTTAAATCTTTCCCTTCTCAACTTAAACCTGCACCCTCTAGTTTTGGATTCCCATACCCTGAGGAAAAGACCTTGACTATTCACACTATCCATGTCCCTTATGATTTTATAAACTTCTATAAGGTCACCCCTCAGCCTCCGACACTCCAGACAAAACAATCTCAGCCTACTTAGCCTCTCCCTATAGTGCAAACACTCAAACCCTGGGAACATCTTTGTAAATCTTTTCTGGCCCCGTTCAGGTTTAATAACGGCCTTCCAAAGCAAGGGGACCAGATTTGAATGCAGTGTTCCAAAAGTGGCCTAACCAATGTCCTGTACAGCCATAACATGACCTCCTAAACTCCTATATTCGACGCACTGACTAATAAAGGCAAGTGTACTAAACACCTTCACTACCCTGTCTTTCAAAGAAGTATGAATTTGCACTCCACGGTCCCTTTGTTCGGTAACACTCCCCAGGACCTTACCATTAAGTGTATAAGTCTTGCCCAGATTTGCCATACCAAAATGGAGCACAGCTTACTCCTCACATAACTAAAGGAACAGCTCCAGCAGAGTTGCTCATGGGGCAAAGACTCCGCACGAGGTTAAATCTCATCTTCCCAGACCTAGAGAAATACTGAAACGGCATCAGGAATGTCAATGCCAGACAAAGCCTCCTCTAAGCGAGAGTGGTCATTTACATCAGGACAAAGTTTGATGTCGACACCATGAGAATGGCCCTGCATGGATAAGAAACAACACGAGGTCTGGTCCTGTGATGTACAAAGTTTGGGGAGGGTCCTGAACAGTACATGGCCCACATAAAAGCTGCAACCTTGCAAACGGAGCAGGAACAGAACATACTCGGTCCCTTAGGACATCAGACAAGGCTGTCAGAACCTGTGGGTTCTCTCCCCCTCTGCCTAGCATTGAAGAAACTTCTGAGGGCAAGACCGACATGGCAGATATTGCAGCCTCAAGACCATTATGGCCTGAAGAAGAAGAGGAATATCTTTTGAGATACTCCAGATGCAGGAGGAGGCTATTGTCTGGTATGCGCCACCAGTATCTGACAGAGAGTCGGAGGAACCAGACCTGATGCGAAAATGCCCCAGGAGAAGCTACTGGAAACAACAGACCCACGTCTCAGGACTTGCAGGCGTTTGGGATGTGGTGATTGACGAGGTTGTACCTCATAGAAAATGAGTTCCCTGAATGAGGCTGTTAACCTGATCCGATTAGGGAACCCTGGTTGACAGGGGTTGATATAAACAGTTGTGTCAGTGGTTCTGTTCAGTCTAGGAACTGACTCTGAGCTAGTTGGTCAGTGTCATGTACCATGCACATATATATAAAGGGTGACTTGGTGACGGAACACTGGCCTTCGTGCACTTATTTCAAAAAAGCATCAAGTACCCATGTGGAACGATATCATTGAACAACCTCAAGGACAATTTTTTTCTACTTTCTCTCTTTTTGCTGTTTATTTATTCATTTATTCACTCGTGGGACGTTGGGCATGGGCATCACTGGCTGGCCAGTGGTGGATTGTATAGGATGGGCCAAAGGACTAAAAGGCAATGACGATATTCGACAGCTGCATGGAAAAAAAAATAGGCTGAGGACATTTAGGATGATACTTGACAAGCTGCATGACCTTGAATGAGTCCTGTGAATATTCCTGTACATGCCAAAGATGGCACAATCAACATATTTTTCTGTAATTGTTTTTCTGCACCTGGTTGTTTGTTACACTGTATAAGACAGTATCTTGTTCCAAGTCACTCGACTTCACCTCAGACCGGGATCACGAATGGTGCCAGGAACAACCTCAGCCTCCAGACCAGCCGCTGATTGAGAGGTCCCCAACGGCCACAAGTGCGTGAGGCTTATTGTTTATTCCTCTCTTTTTCGTTCTTATTATTACTTAATAAATGTTCATATTTAAGCAAATTGCTGTTGTCTAGCCTTCTCTTAACTACATTTAACCGAATCTTAAAGGAACCGTTCGGATACACTCTGTGATCGAAGACATGTGGTGAATCCAGTTCAGTTTCTGGTCAATGATAACCCCAAAGATGTTGATAATGGGGGCTTTAGTGATGGTAACACCAGTGAATGCCAAGGGCAGTGGTTAGATTGACTCTTACTGGAGATGGTCTTTGCCTGGCATTTATGTAGCACAAATGTTACTTGCAGCTTGTCAGCCCAAGCCTGAATATTGTCTAGGTCTTGTTGCATTTGAGCATGGACAACTTCAGTATCTGAGGAGCTGTGAATGATGTTGAACATTGTCAAAACTCCCCATCTGACGTTATGACGAATGGCACATCATTGATGAAGGAGCTGAAGATGGTTGTGCGTAAGACACTACCCTGAGGAACTCCTGAAGAGATGTCCTGGAGCTGAGATGACTGACCTCCCACAACCACAACCATATTCCTATGTGCCAGATATGACTACAATCAGTGCAGAGTTTGCTTCGATTCCCATTGATTCCAGTTTTATAGGGCTCCTTGATGCCACACTCAGTCGAATGCAGCTTTGATATTAAGGACCGTTACTCATCTCATCTCTGGAATTCAGCTGTTTTGTTCATGTTTGAAGTAAGGCTGTAATGAGGTCAGAAAGTAAGTAGCCCTGGCAGAAACCAAACTGAGCATCAGTGACAAGGCTATTGCTAAGCAGGTGCTGCTTGATAGCAGTGTTTCATCATCTTACTGATGATTGAGAGTAGACTGATGGGGCAGTAATGGAACAGTTTGGCTAGGCATGAGGCAAGTTCTGGAGCACAAGTCTTCAGTACTATTGCCGGAATATTGTCAGGGCCCATAACCTTTGCAGTATTTGGTGCCACCAACCACTTTTTGATATCTTGCTGAGCAAATTGATTTGGTTGAAGACTAGCATCTATGATGCTGAGGATCACTTGAGGAGACAGAGATGTATGATCCCCTCGGCACCTCTGAATGAAGATTGCCATGAATGCTTCAGTCTTATCTTTTGTAATGATGCGCTGGCCTCTCCAATGATTGAGGATGAGGATATTGTGGAGCCTCCTCCTTCAGTAAGTTGTTCAATTGACCACCACCATTTATGACTGGGTGTGGCAGGTCTTCAGAGCTTAGATCTGATCTGTTGATTGTGAGATCACATGCTGCTTATGTTGTTTGGTTAGGTCATCAGATTTACACCTCATTTTTGGGTATGTCTGGTACTGCTCTTGGCATGCTCTCTTGTACTCTCTATTGACCCAGGGTGATCCCCTTGTTAATGATAATGGTTGAGTGGGGGATATGCTGACCCATGAGGTTGCATATTATGTTATCTGGTCTTGAGTTGCTAAATGTGTTTGAAGTCTGTCCCATTTAGCATAGTCATAGTGCTACACAATGCAATGTAGGGTATTCTAAATGTGAAGGTGGCTCTTTATCTCCAATAGGATTATGCAGTGGCTACTCTTATCGTTACAGTCATGGATTGCTGCATCTGCAAATGGCAGATTGGTAAGGAAGAGGTCATGTACGCTTTTCTCTCTTGTTGGTTCCCTCACCACTTGCCAGAGATCTAGTCTAGCAGCGATATCTTTACGGCCAACCAACTCAATCAGTAGTGCTGCTGCCAAACCACTTTTTTTGGTGGACTTTGAAATCCCCCACCCACAGTACATTTTGCATCCTTGCCACCTTCAGTGCTTGCTCCAAATGTTGTTCAATACAGCGGAGTACTGATTCATCACCAGTGGGAGGTTTATACATGGTAATCAGCAGGAGGTTTCCTTGACCATGTTTAACCTGATGCCATGGAGTCAGGAGAACAACTTCCTCCCAACTATATGCCATTGGGCCGCCAGCTCTGCTGGGTCCTGCTTGTAGGACATGCTATATCCAGGGACAGTGATGGTGGTACCTGGAACATTGTCTGTGAGATATGATTCTGTGAATATGAATACAGCAAGCTTTTGCTTGACTAGTCTGTTAGACAGCTCTCCCAATTCTGGCACTAAACCTCAGATGTTAGTAAGGAGGACTTTGAAGGGTCAACAAGATTATTATTGTTGTTGTCATTTTCAGTGCCTAGGTTAAAGTCAGACAATCATCTGGATTTTATTTTTTATTGAGACTTTTGGTGACTTCACCTGATGAAGGAGCAGTGTTCCAAAAGCTTGTGATTTTAAATAAGCCCGTTCGACTATAACCTGGTGTCTGAGGAAGGATTGCTCATTCAAAAACACTCAGTGCCTGATTAGGAGACTAAACATTAGGAAAGGGGAAACTATTGAGGCCTCTCTCGTCCCATGCTACCAAGTCTCTCCCTCACAACCCCTTTTCTTCAACCACTGACCCGTTGCTGTTGTCAGTTTGGATCGTAGGCCCCTGGTGAGTGTATTACCAGTGACAACCACTGCCTCTCAGATGGTTCAACTATTCAGTAGAGCTGGAACATCTGACAGGTCAGCAGTTTTCAGCACAGCCGAGAGAAAACATTAGGACTTCCCTATATGTTAGATGCCAATTGTTTTTAATAATCTCCCTTCACTTCTCTTACTTGCTTTTTCACATCCCTGCTGAATTTTCAGTATTCAGTTTGGTTCTCAAATGTATTTTCTACTTGAAAGCTGTCATCAGCACACTTTTTCTTCTTTAATTTTAATTTCTATTTCTTTGTCATCCAGAAAGATCAGGACTTGTTTGGCCTGCTTTTTATAGAATGGTACAGCAGAAACAGACCCTTCGATCTAACGCACCCATGCTGACCATTCTTGACGGAATATAAATTTACTTTCCATTCCATCTGCTCTCAGAAGGTAGCCCATTGTTCATCAACTTTCTCCCCTCCCAACCTTTGGTATCCAGCCCAGCTCTTTTCTTGCCACTTTGAAGTTGGCCGTTTGCCAGGTAATTATTCATACTCTGAATTGATCAATGTCATTTTTCAATGTCATCCTGAACCTTATAACACAATGGTCATTCTCTCTGAATGTTTCCTCACTGTCACTTGATCTGCTTGGCCCACCTTATTCCCAAGTACCAGGACTATCAGTGCTTCCTTTTCTGTTGGACTGGACACATATTGTCATAGGAAAGTCTCCTTATCACAATCTAGGAACGTTTGTCCCACAAATTAAAACAATGTATTGTGGATGCTGGAGATCTGAACTAAAAGCACAAAGTGCTGGAGAAGCTCAGCAAGTCTGCCAACATCTGGGGAGAGAGAAACAAAGTTAACTTTACAAGTCTGAAATGACTCTACTTCCAAAGAGTTATACTGAGCTCAAAACATTATGATTTATTCCTTACTGGTCCTTACAGTACTATCCCACTCAAAAAATGCAATCCCCGATTATAACTACTCTATGATGGTTACACCTGTCTGTAATTTCTTGGCAGATTCATTCCCCAATATCCTTTCCACTAGTTGGTAGTATATAAATTCCACTAAGAAATGTAACTGCACCTTTCTTATTCTCTAGATCTGATCCTCTCCACTTTGAGCCGGCAATTGGTGGTGTCCACATCATAGCTCTAATTAAAGATTCTTAAAAAAATACATTTCCAGCATCCTTGTTGTCTTGCTTTGCAGTAAAGCTTTTTTTGGCTTTCCACTGTTGAAAACAGATTTTTCTTTCATCTTCCTGGCATTATACGCAGCAATATGAGCAGCTGGTGCTAAATTGGCATCATCACCTTCCTCCTTCTTGTCTTCCACCTCCTCAGATGATGACGTGCACCCTGCACTTCATTTCTCCTAAAAATCCAAACTTAGTTAATGCAGAATGTTGTGCAGAGTGTAGCATACCACAACCATTCTGAAAGTACTGAGTGGATACTTTTATGAATCTGTCCACGTACTCGAAGCCATCTTGATCATAATGATAAGTTGCTTGATAAAATATCTGGTGCTCATCTGACATTCATAGTAGCATTTTTTGACTTCATTGTTTGCACTTCTCATGTGTCAACAGTTAAGCTTAATGGGTGTACCATTTATCAGAAGTAGATCAGGGAGCATGCTTTGTCATTCAGAAACTGTTGATAGATCTGATTCGCATATCTGAAGAGGTCAAGGTCAAAAATCACACAACACCAGGTTACAGACCAACAGATTTATTTGAAAACACAAGCTTCAGAGTCTCACTCCTTCTTCAAGTGTTAGTGAAAGAAGCGCCATCATACACAAAATTTATAAGCAAAAGATCAAAGGGTCATAGAAGGGATGCGAATGTATTGAACAAACCTAAGATGGCTGTTAAGTCTTTAATTAGTTAGAAAGGAGATGTGGGTTTTGATTGATTAATATGCAAATCCCAGAATTTCTTTCAAGTCACTGCCCCGAGATAACTAAAGGTTTTATCAGTATACCAGAGGTGACATCTCAGTTCAGGCAATGCATTTTAGTTGTGAGGCTTTGTTAAGAATCTGTCTGTGTTTCAACTTGGAGTCAGATTGGTTTTATTTCCTAAGTAGGCATTTATAAAATGCCACATCGACTGACTGTCTACAAATTGTATGCTTTTTGAACAAAATAAAATGCATGTGCAATTACAAATCTGCAAATGCAAATTCACCCACAGATTTATATGCATGTGTGTGTGTCTTTGTGTGTGCGGGAGAGGAAGAGAGAGAGAGAGAGAGTGTGTGTGTGTGTGTGTGTGTCTGTGTGTGTGTGTGTGCGCGCGCACGCGAGACTCTTATTGACTATGCGTGTGTGTGTGAGTGTGTGGGTGACAGCATATAGTACAGTGGGCTCACCTGTGCAACATGAACCCAAGGTCCCAGTTGAGGCCATCCTCATGAGTGCCAAACTTGGCCATCAGCCTCTGCTCGATGACTCTGTATTGTTGTGTATCCCAAAATCCTCCTAGAGGGCATTTACCTTTAAGATCCGAGGCCAAACGTCCTTGACTGCTGGGAGGGAACATCTCTGTCTGGCGATTGTTGCACAGTGGCCATTCATCCGTTGTGATATCAAGTTTCATCCCACCATCAGACTTACCATGGGCTACTCTTTAGAATCAGTCTCATTCTTGGACACACGCATCTCCATCAAGGAGTGACACTCTACCACAAGCCTATGGATAACCTCATGATGCTGCACTTCTTTAGCTTCCACCTTAAACATATTAAAAAGCCATCCTCTACGGACAAGCCCTATGCATACACAGGATCTGTTCAGATGAGGAGGAAAGCGACAGATACCAGAAGGTGTTGAAGAATGCCCTCATAAGAAAAAGGACACTCTGCTCAACTCATCGATCACCAGTTCTGATGTGCCACAGCAAAAAACCATAATGACCTCCTCAGAAGACAGGCATGGGATACAACCAAAAGGGTTCCCTTTTTCGTCCTGTACTTCCCGACCCATAAGGTTCCCTTCTTCATCTAGTACGCCATGTGCTTTGCAGCTTTCAACACATTATCGAGGCAATGGCACCTCACAAAGATCTTCCCCATGCCTCCAATTCTCACCTTCAGACAACAGCCAAATCTTAAACAGATCATTGTTTGCAGCAAACTACCCAGCCGTGAGGACAACATCGACCACAACATCATACAACCCTGTCATGGCAACCTCTGCAAGACATGTCAGATCATCGACACGGACACTTCCATCAGGCGTGGGAACACCACTCACCATGTGCACAGCAGATACTCATGTGACTCAGACAACATTGTCTATCTTAAATGCTGCAGGCAAGGATGCCCCAATTGGTGAAATGATGCAGACGCTACGACAACAGATGAATGGACATCGCGCAACAATCGTCAAACAGGGATGTTTCCTCCCAGTAAGAGAACACTTCAGCGGTCAAGGACATTCAGCTTCACATCTTCAGGTAAATATCCTCAAAGGCAGATTTCGGGATACACAACAATGCGGACTTGCCGAGCAGAGGCAGATATCCATGAGGATGTCCTCAACTAGGATCTTGGGTTCGTGTCACACTACAGGTGACCCCACCATACTATGCACTCTCACACGCATGCAAACATACATACACACTCTCTCTCTCATACACACACTCAGTCACTCTCACTCTCTCTCTCTCTCTTTCCCCCCTCCCCCTCATAAACGTGCACACATGCACTGTCTGACCTAAAATGACACCTCTTCTTTACACTGATAAAACCTTTTGTTCTCTCAGGACAGTGACTACAAAGGAATTTGGGGATTTACATATACAAATTAATCAATTAAAACCTTCTACTTGATTAAAGACTCAACAGCATCTTAGGTTTGTTTAATACATCCTCATCAGTGGTGTGACCCTTTGATCTTTTACTTATAAACTCTGTATCTGATATCACCTCACTAACACTTGAAGAAGGAGCGAGGCTCCGAAAGCTTATGTTTTCAAATAAACTTGTCGGACTATAATTGAAATATTAATTTTGCTTTCTCTCCATAAATGCTGCCAAACCTGCTAAGTTTTTCCAGCTATTTCTGTTGCTGTTTCTACCTTCCTTCTGTCAGTCAGCTGGAACTGACATGCCCTAGTCAAAAGGAAAGAAGAAAACTAAATACTGGACAGACTTTAAAGTGATCACGATTTTAACCAACTAAGCACTTGAAGATTTCAGGATAGGTTCAGTTGCATTTCTCATTTAATTTGTAAATGAATAGGTAAATAAAGATAACTGCTGCTAGAGTTAAGGTATCTGTATATTTTCGCTATGGTAGAGTCGAATCCATAAAATCTAATACCCAATACAGGAGCGACAAAAGCCATCTGTCATCCAAATTAATGCTCCAAATATATCACAATTCAGAGTGTGAACAGGTATGATCAAGCCATGCAGGAATTCGTTTAACTGTCACAGAGTTTAATTTTATCCAGAATTAGCCACCTTTTCCATGCGACGTGTGCGTCTGTCATTATGCTTCATTTGAATAAGTTTAAACAACTAACTCATTTCACTCAGAATGATTCATGGAGATCTGTCTCGTGCGTACTTCAAAGGTTGAATGCAAGTTCAAGAGCAGATGTAATTAGAAATAAATATACCTTTTGAAAACTTTTATACAAACTTCAGTGGTGAGAAGAAAGGAATTTACTCACCCTTGTAGGTTTGGGGTCTAACATTTGAAATTTGAAACTGTGGGCAACAAGTGTATATGGCAGTGGAAACTAAATTAATTCGTTTATAATCAAAGAAGTCACTACAATTCTTGTGTTTTGCAACATTACAATACTAAAGTGCAAGGATGTCCACATCTGATGTCAACAAATTCATAGAACGGAATGAAATAATTTGCAACAAATTAAAGACACTAGCTGTGAATTACAGGTGGAGTTTCACATAGAAACCAGGAAGAAAGAAATTGCAAACAGGTGGCAAACATTTGGAGTTGAAAATTGAGACACTGAAGCAGGTAAACCAAAACTGAAACAATGGAAATTTGAACAGGAAGATAAAGAGAGAGAGACCAGAATGGAAAAAAAAAAGTGAAATAAAGACACAAAAATCAAAAAGGCTGAATTCAGGCCAGTGGTGCCAGAAAGGGTCAGGAAGGAGAAGTTAAAAGGGCCTGATTTAGGCCAATAGCCATAAAAGAGGTCAAGACAGGCCCAAGACAGAGGATGAGAAAAGATTAGATATCTGATTAACAGATACTTCATGGTAATTTAAAATGGAGACCAGGGAGGTGCACAGACAGACCAGGAGAAGGTGAAAGAGATGACTCATTTAGGTTAAGAGCCACAGGCAGGCAGAAGTTGAGCATGTAGCTGAGAGAAGTAGTGTTCCAGGGAATGCGAACAGGTTATGGAAAACCCATTCCCAAAGCAAAGGGAAAAGGTAAAGAAACACACACCACAGTAGATACCACTGGTAGAGACCACCAGAGAATTCCAATACATTGAAAACAGAGTGACCCACTGGGATATCAAAATAACAAAAACAAATTTTAAATCTCAACCAGGTGAACTGGGTTGATCTAGATAAAATCAAAATACTACATTGGAAATTTAAAATGAAGCAAAAATGATGAAGAAACTAAGCGGGTCTGGCAGCATCTGTGGAGAGATACTGATGTGACTCGGACAGAGTTCTGAAGAAAAGTCATATTGGACTCAAAACACCAACTCTGGGTTGATATAAAACTCAGAGAATGAAGTGCAGGATGTAAGTTTGGATGCTACAGGTGGGAAAAATCAAATTGCCACCCATTGACCTTCAAGAAATCAGATTTGTAAAAATGCCTGAATCAGGTAAATGGACTACAAAAATCAATCATGAAGAATTAAAACTCAGGAAGCAGACAACTGCGTGAACAAGTCAATTTGCATTATAACAATAGCTGACCATTCCCAAAGTAAGTTTTAAACCTAACTTCTGGTCAGTTATCAAAACCCCAAAGACGCTTCCAACTACCAATTTTTCCAAAACCCTTCTTTTGGATTGATTCTCTAAATAGTAGATTTAAGATCTGTCATGCAAGTCAGCATTTGACACTACATCCAGGAGTACAATTACAAATTATCTGTGTAAAAATGATGCAGATGGACACACTGGTATCCCACAAAATA
Source organism: Rhincodon typus (assembly GCF_021869965.1). NCBI lineage: Eukaryota > Metazoa > Chordata > Chondrichthyes > Orectolobiformes > Rhincodontidae > Rhincodon > Rhincodon typus. The sequence continues at coordinate 37,725,965 of NC_063349.1, forward strand.
TGATCCACCTGCCCTCAGGACTACAAGATTAATAAATTATCATCAAATGAGTGTGCCTTTAATCCATGGCAGAAAACAACAAATGCTGGACATGACAGTGGGTCATACAACATCTATGGAAAGAGAGCAAGCTAACATTTCGAGTGTAGATGACTCTTCATCAGAGCTGACGTGGTGTGGAGGGGGCAGCATTTATACAGTAGTTGGGGGGGCTGTGGGGTTGGTGGGTGTAGAGTGGTGGGGAGAACAGATGTTGATAGTTCAGATTTAGTGATTGGAATGTGAGAATGGCAGAACAATGGTGTATCTACCTGCCAGACTTGAAAGGAAAGTACCACTGTGGTAGAGGAAGGGGAGAGAGGGCATAGTGACAGAGAATGTGACAAGTAAAGATAAAAGAAAGAGAAGAAATGGGAGAATGTACAGGTAAAGATAAAAGAAAGAGAAGATATGGGAGGTGGTTCACAACATGAAGGAGCTGAACTCAATATTAAGTCCGGAAGGCTGTATCGTGCCCAGTCTGAAGATGAGATATTGTTCCTCCAGTTCGTGCTGTGATTCACTGCAGCACTGCAGCATGCTGAGGACAGAGAAGTGGGCATGTGAGCAGGACACTATGTTAAAATAACCGGCTACAGGAAGGTCAAGGTCATGTTTGCGCACAGGTGTTATGCAAACTGGTCGCCCAGTCTGCCTCTGGTTTTTCCAATGTAGAGTAGGCTGCATTTTGTGCAGCAAAAACAATACATAAGACTGGAGGAGGTACAGGTAAAATGTTGCTTCATCTGGAAAGACTGTTTAGGTCCTTGGATGGTAAGCAGGGAGAAGGTGATGGGACAGATGTTGCACTTTCTGCGCTGTCATGGGAAGGTACTGTAGGAAAGGGGTGTGGTCTTGGAATGGTCTATGGTGACCCAGAGGGAACCCTCCCTGCGAAATGCAGACAAGGGGAAGATGTGTTTGGTGGTGCCGTTCTGCTGGAATTGTCTGAAGTGGTGGAGAATGATCCTTTGAATGTGGAGGCTGGTGAGATGCAAAGTAAGGACAAGGGGTCCCAAACATGCTGTTGTGAGTGATGGGAAGGTGCAAGGGTGATAGGTCAATGTGGTTGAGGACCCTGTAAACCACAGTGGGTGGTAAGCCATGGTTATGGAAGAAGCAAGCCATGTCAGCATTGCTGTTTTGGTTGATGGCATTATCCCAAAAGATGTGACATAGGCGAAGGAACTGGGAGAATGGGATGGTGTCCTTGCAGGACGTGGGGTGTGAAGAGCTGTAGTGAAGGTAGCTATGGGAGTCAGTGGCTTTGTAGTGGATGGTAGTGGACAGTTTATTCATTGAAATGGAGACAGAGATGTCAAAGAAAGGATGGAAGAGTCTGAATTGGACGATGTGAAAGTTATAGAGGGTGGAAATTGGAGGCAAAATGAATAAATTTTTCAAGGTCCTGGCAGGAGCATGAAACAGAACCAAAGCAGTCATCGATGTACTGGAAAAAGAGTTGTGGGAGGGGGCCAGTGTAGGACTGGAACAAGGATTGTTCCACATACCCAATAAAGAAGCAGGCAGGCATATCTGGCCCCCATGTGGATGCCCATTGCACTCCTTCGACTTGGCACAAATGAGATGAATTAAAGAAGAAATTGTTCAGTGAGAAAACAAGTTCAGCCAGGTGGGGGAGAGCAGCGGTGGATGGGGAGTTTTCAGGCCTCTGGTCAAGGAAGAAGCTGAGAGCTCGCAGACAGTCCTGGTGGGGAATGGAAATATAGAGGGACTGGACATCCACGGTGAACTTCACTTTTACATTCTCCCATTTCTTCCCTTTCTTTTGGCCTTGCCTGCTACTTTCTCTGTCACTATGTCCTCTCTCCTTCCCCTGCCCCCAACCCAGTGGGACTGTCTTCTCCTTCAAGTCTGGCAGTTAGACACACCATTGTTCTGCCATTCTCACATTCCAATCATTAATCTGAACTATCAACATCTTTTCTCCCCAGCACTCTACACCCCACCATCTCCATTCCCAAACAATAGCATAAATGCTGCCCCCTTCACAGTTCATTTCAGCTCTGATGAAGAGTCACCTAGATTCAAAACGTTAGCTTTGTTTCTCTCCATGGACACTATCTGATCCACTGTGAACTCCAGCATTTGTTGTTTTCAGTACAGATTCCAGCATCTATAGTAATTTGCTCCTACATGATAAAGAACTACTTCAGTGCAAGGTTCACACTTGTATAATCGTTGAAAAGTGCAGGCAATCATTCTATACTAGTTTCATTTTCAGATTTAGTTATCAAAAAAAATGGTATAAACTATGGTAATAAATATGGTAATGCAAAAATGATAAATTGTCTTTCAGAGCTGTGGACTGGAAATGTTATTCCCATGAAGTCTCCACTGCAAAGATCTGCAAAATTAAGTTTAAAATTAAAATTCTTGTGCCCATAATTTCCTCAGATGTGTTCTTTTTGATTGTTATAATTCTCAGGATGTACTACAGTTACAAACATCAATCCTGCTCTGTATTTGTCCAAATTTAGTGGCAGAGTGGGAGCAACTCCAAAGAAGTTTGCCAATTTTTCCTAGTGCTTGAGCAATTGTTGAGTGGATGGAAGATTCACAGATGGTTGAAGCAAATGTTGTCAGTGATGAAAAGTAGTTAATAGAGAACATGAGTAAGTCAATAATCAATTCCTGTCATATACAAATACAAACATAGCTATGCTTTTAATAAGATAGTAAAGAAGTCAAAATTTTTTGGCAAAACTTATTTGGAATATAAGACATTTAAAATCAACTACATGTCTGTAAAATAAACTGTTGTCACATGTGATTCCCATAGAAAGAATAATAGTTTTAAACGAGGTAAATCATTTACTAGCCTTTCCATGGATCTTTTGACCTTGCTCTGCTCCCTCGGGAAGTTCTGATTCTATTAATTCTTCATTCTTCTGGGCATGGACTGTTTGCTCTTGTTGTGTTGCTATCTGTAAAAAATGAAACAAAGTTACTCTCACAAATAAAGTATGAGAAAAGGTAAATATTTTACTGGCACATTAAAGTTACATTAAGCAGATTTTTGCAAATGAAATTTTTTTACAAACCTTATTATACATCAAACTAAATAGATTTTTACGAAACTCAGCTTATATAATCAATGTCCATTAGATAATTAAAATTCTTTAAATTACAAGATAGCTTAGAAGAAATAAGTAATTTCGAGAAGGGCAGAGAAATTTTTTTTAAAATGTTCTAGTGTAAGTGAAGCCGTAACTTCTTGAATTTGGCTGGAAAAGTATATAGGTCTGGCTTAATTCCACTATACCAACAAAAGCAATAATCAGGCAGTGAAACAGCAACAAAAAGTTAAATGGGTTTGGATGTCCACTAATGGGTTCTTGACACTGTAAGCACATAGGAAATACTGCTTTCCAATAATGGTGGAAAGGCAGTGGATTTTCTCCAAAAATATACTTATGTGCAAACCTGGCAAACCAAATCAGGATTTGGGTACGAGAGATAGTAGGAACTGCAGATGCTGGAGAATCTGAGACAACAAGGTGCAGAGCTGGATGAACACAGCAGGCCAAGCAGCATCATAGGAGCAGGAAGGCTGACGTTTCGGGCCTAGGCTCCGTGGATGAAACTGGTCTACAGAAAATGTAAACCATTTGCCAAGGTAGTACAAGTATAATGAAGAACTGTATTGCTAACCGAATAAATCATATTTTAAAAATGTGAAAGTTAAACAAAACCACTGAGCTCTTAATTGGCAGTATTGTGAGAGGAAGTCCTTTTGAATTACTTTTATTTGTTCATGGGATGTGTGTGTCACTTCCTGGACCAGCATTTATTGCCCATTCCCAATTTCCATTGAAAATGTGGTTGCAAGCCGCCTTCTTGAACCACACCAGACTTTGAGGTTAGGTACACCCGCAGCACTGTGAGGAAGGGAACTTCAGGATTTCAACTCTGTGGCAGTGACAGAATGCAAAATAGTTCCAAATCAGGGTGGCATGTGCCTTGGAAGTGAATTTGCAAGTAGTTATGTGTATCCATGAATATGCTGCCCTAGTCTTTGTAGGTGGAAGAGGTCAGGGGTTTACAAGGTGCTGTCAAAGAAGCCTTGCTAAGATGCTGAAGTACATCTTGTAGATGGTTCACATTATCACCACTGTGCACCAGCTGTGAAGGGAGTAATTGCCACCACTGGCATCTTGTCGTATTTGTCACTTATACCAGTGTGTAGCATTGGTAGGGTTTGCTTGAGGTGGTTTGCTGTCACCAATCTTCTTTTATCATTGCTTTGCCTTGGGCCTATTGAGTGATTGATTAGTGGTTGAGGATACACCACTGTAGAGACTCTGCAGAAGAGACACTTCCTGGGTTATAAGAAGGTTTTTTTGGTTAGACATAATTACAGAGTTTGTGCAGATACGTCTGTTTCCTCTGAAAGCTAGTACAGAATTCCCTCTCTCCACCCATGTGACATCTGCGCAATGAGTGGAGCCATTTTAACATGAATCTAACCCTAACCCTAACCCTAACCTTAACCCCTTAAAATTATTACCTTATATAACAGAGGTGCCTTCAAACAAATGCTAAGAAGACAATGGGAGCAGGTAGCTGTCATAATCAATATCAACAGTTTAGTTCTGAGGATCCATATGTAGTACTGCAAGAAGTTTAATGATCTCACACAAGTGATCAAGGTCAGCAAATAAACCTTCATTCATACATTCCATTCACTAACCTAACAACAGTTTCCACCTACTATGACTCATACTTCACCTCATCTTCACACTTAGTCTTGCAAGATGCACACTTCTAACTAACATTTGGCATTTACTATGTTTACGTCAGACAAGCACATCACTCAGACACAATGAAGCAGGTTCACTAACATACTTTTCTCTCTCTTGCTAGGCAATGTGGCCCATAACTGGAACTCAAGTAACTGGAATGGTTACTCAGTCCCATTCATGCAGCTATGGCTGAGGACACAGCCAGTGCACTATCAATAGTATGTGCCTACCTGATCCTCCTCATACTGCACTTCACTGCCATGCCATAATCTGTTCTAATTTGCAAACCACAGGTGATGTAACTATGTATCACTTGCTTCACCGGATCCCACATAGACAACCATGTTAGTTTGAACACTGGCAGTCTACAAACTTTAGATGAGATATGGAGGTGCAATCTGTATGTAGTAAGTCATTGATAATGACTGGAATGTAACTGGGTCAAGAGAACAAATAGACATATGCAAGTTCTATCGGATGTGAGGATACACATAAGTTCTGCTGCAGAAGACTTGAATGTGAATTGTAATGACATTTAGGAGAAGGGAATGGACTCAAGCAGTGAAATGCTTTTGTATTGTAAAACCAGTCAAAAGACTTTATGATGCTTTTGAAGAACATGAAGGTTGTAACTTCAACTTGGCATGAGGCTTCTTGCAAATCCAACCTTTCTAGTATGAAAGTGCTGGCCAACTCCATGTGAGTGCTTGTGGACCCAACCATGATGCAGCATCTGATGGCTAATGTCTCAGCTTCCAGTGCAGCACAAGCAGAGTACATAGCGTTTGAGTGGACGTTCAGGTTGAAGTAATAAAATTTCATGCCATCATAGCTTTAGATACCTGTGCTGAAGCTACTTTCTCTGACAGCTGTCTAACAATCTGTGTCCTGCAACAGTAGAACAGAAATGCTGGAAATAAATCACAAAATGCTGGAAATAAGTCATAAAATGATGTAAATACTCAGCAGGTCTAACAGCATCCGTGGAGAGAGGAATAGTTAATATTCAGTTCAAGGCCGTTTCTGCATGAATTTCAACTCATGTGATTCTTTGTATTTCAAATCTAGCCATAATTACAGGTATCTCTGAGACATTCAACATTCCTTGAACTTTTGTTTTTGCTGCATCCTAAGATCTATATTCAGTGTTCTGCAGCAGATTGCTTGAATTGTTGAAGCATTGACCCAAAGTAGTGACAGCTGTACCATGAAGTCCAAACCACTGCCACTTCACCAGTCGCATTTATACCAAAATATTATGAATGCCAAAAATCTGAACTAAAATTAGAATACTGTAAATATTTAGTAACGCTGACAGCATTTTTAGAGAGAGAAACAGAGTTAAAGCTTCATATCAGTGACCTTTCATCAGATCTTTTCCTGTCAGCCATCTGGCCTGGATAGTGGCCACCCATGCTAAAATTGTGTAGTCCAAAGCTGGGTCATTTAAGCTCATAGTTGCTTGAGTGGTTCCTCCGCAAGGTCATATGCAATCTTTTCAACTATAAGTCAGCCTTCCACCAGACATGTGGTGTACTGTGTACAAGCAAAAAGCCAGAAAATGATGCTCTCTAATTGGCACAAAAGAAACACCTAAGGGCGATTAGTTGAGTTTTGTACGAATATTGAATATTCTATTAGATAATGTTGATATGCAATGGTTATTTTGCAGTAGCTCTTATTTCAGGATTGTGGCCAGAGGAATCCTGTGATGTTCTGTGACAGAGATGAGTGGAACTGTTGTAAAATAGAGTTGTATTCTTGAATTTGAGATGAATGAGGTACTCGTGGAAAATAGATATTTTAGTCTCATCCTCCCTTCTCTCATCCTCCTCATGTTCCTCTTCAAGTAGCTACAAAATCCCACGTATTAACAGCTTTGTCTTCATGGTGTGGTCGACCCTGCAAACCTCCATAAATGGAAACAGCTGCTTCAGCTAGTTCTGGAGATGATCTCTAGTTTAACCAAGGAAGCATATTCAATGTTTTAGCATCTCAATGATCTGATTTATGATGGTTTTGTGGAAGAACTTTGCCTGTCAGCGAGATGTCAATTGTACTGCTGTGTTGTAATAAAAAGTTGATCTTCTAGGCTTAAAGCAGCTTAAGGATTTTCTGCAAAGCTATCTGCATTGATCATATGCTGGCCATATGTGATTGGGTTGTGAAAGAGAATCATGAACTGGTTGTACAGCAGATAGCCCTTGGATGCCCAGCAGCGACCCTTTAATTTGACATAGTGGCTAAAAGAAAAATGATTGCAATGTGGCTTCTGCCAGGATAAAGGGAAGCACCAGCATAATTTTCAGAGTATGGTGCAAGCCAATTGCACAGCCGGTAATAATCCTTGCTACTGTGGCACATGTCAGCATTGAGAATAGATACACACAAAAATATCTATTTATTTACGAAGCCAATTTTCAGAATCACAGAGTCAAGCACAAGCCTTATTAGTGAATTGACTGCATTCTTTAAATTCAGCTTCAGGTTTAGCAGCAACTCCTTGACATTGTAAGTCATTGCTTGTGATGCACCACAGCTGCAGCCTGTATGATTGTAATGATGTTGGGTGACTTTACTATTCACAAGTGAGATCAAAATTAAGTGAACAAATAGTGAGGGCTATAATAAGAAAGTGGTTTCGGGTGAATGTTTTCTCATGCTATTCCTCCTGCCATGTCGCTGTGGGCCTGGACATATATGCAGGCTAGTTCAGGTAAGGATGGCAGATTTCCTTCCATAAAGAATGAGAGAGAACTTCATGTCCATCAGCAAGCGTGGTTTAGTAGCAGCACCATTGACTGGGGTAGTAAGGTCCTAGAAGACGTAGTTGCTAGATTGGTCCTGCAGCGGTGATGGGGGAATGGGGATAGATAGTAGGAGGAAAAATATGCTTGACTTTAACCTCACCAATCCATCTGCTGCAAATGCATCTGTCCATGTCAGTACCAGTAGCAGTGACCACTGCATAGTCATTGTGAAGAAGTCCCACCTTCACATTGAGGATACCCTCCATTGTGTTGAGTGGCACCACTGCCATGCTGAATGGGATGGGTTTAAAACAGATCAAGTACCTCAGGACTGCACCATCCATGAGGCACTGTAGCCATCAGCAATGGTAGTTCCCCAGCTTTGAAATATTGTCACTATTGTGATTTCCAGTCCAGGAACCGTCTGATGTAGTCTGCATACAGAAACATCTAGGACCAGGTCAGGGTAGTTTGTGGGTGTAAAGGTTGACCAGAGTTGGTGCTTAGATAGAATCCAAGGTAGTTTATTAAAGAAGGCTCACTGGACTTAAAATATTAACTCTGTTTTCTCTCCATAAATGTTGCCAGACCTGCTGAGTTTCTCCAACAATTTCTGTTTCTATTTATAGCTTATTCATCTGTCTCCCCCAGGCACTAGTCTTTAAACCCATAAGCACCCTGGAGCATTTGTTATGGAGTAGTAGTTCAACGGTGTCAGTAACCTGGGGAGGAAAAGCTCTTGATAGTTTGACAAACAGGCCAAAATGTCAGACTGAATCATACCTAGCATTTGCCCTGTTTTGAGATTCCTTTCAAAGCTATTTTTAATGAAGGTGGATAATGTGAAGATCTGATCACATGTGCTTCTTCCTAGTCAAAAGGCTCACTCTGGATGTAATCCACTTCAGACATGATTCACTACAGGAATAGGAGCTCTACTACTTTAAACATACTGACTGCAGAAACATTCATCAGTAGTTTGAAAGTAATTTTGCTTGCTTCTGGGAGGCCGATGACTTTAAACATGCACCAGGAGTTTGGCAGATTTTCCTCATATAAATTTTTTGAAACTCAGGGAGGATGTTTTCATAGCTAGCAGCAGTGCTCAACTTGATGGTGTGGGCTACTTTGTCAATAAGACCATATGATATAGGAGCAGAATTAGGCCATTTTGCCCATCAAGTCTGGTCCACTATTCGCTCATGAATGATATGTTTCTCAAACCCATTCTCCTGCTTTCTCCCCATCATCCTGAATCCCCTTACTAACCAAGAACCTATCTATCTCTGTCATAAATATACTCAATGACATGATCCTCCACAACCTGCTGCAACAATGAGTTCCACAGATTTACCACCCTCTGGCTGAAAATATTCTCCTCATTTGAGTTCTAAAGGGCCGTGCCTGAGGCTGTGCCCTTGGGTTTTCATCTCTCCTACTATTGGAAATATCTTCTCCATGTCCACATTTTCTAGGCCTCTCTATTCTGTGAGTTTCAATGCAATTTCCTTCTCATCCTTCGAAACTCCATTGAGTACAGACCCAAAGTTCTCAACTTCTCCTCACATGACAAGCCCTTCATTCCCAGGATCATTCTTGTAAACCTATTCTGGACCCACTCCAATGCCAGCATATCCTTCCGTAAATGGGGCCCAAAACTGCTCACAATATTCCAAATGTGGTCTGACCACAGCTTTACACAGCCTCAGTAATACATCTTTGTTCTTGTATTCTAGCCCTCTTGAAATGAATGCTACCATTGGATTTGTTTTCCCAACTGCCAACTGAACTTGCATGTTAACCTTAAGAGATTTCTGACCTAAAAGACCTAAGTCCCCTTGTGTTTCAGATTTCCAGTCTTTCCCCACTTAGAAAATAGTCTATGTCTCTATTCTTCCAACCAAGGTGTATATCCTCACACCTTCCAACATTATATTCCATCTGTTTCAGAGATAGTAGGAACTGCAGATGCTGGAGAATCTGAGATAACAAAGTGTAGAGCTGGATGAACACAGCAGGCCAAGCAGCATCAGAGGAGCAGGAAGGCTGACGTTTCGGGCCTAGACCCTTCTTCAGAAAAACCTTT
>NC_063349.1:37736005-37773636 GCF_021869965.1 Rhincodon typus
TTGTTATCTCATTATATTCCATCTGCCACTTCCTTGCCCACTCTCCTAGCTTATCTAAATCCTTCTGCATCCTCCCCATTTCCTTAACACCACCTGTCCCTTCACCTATCTTTGTGTCATTTGTCTAGTTCCAGAACGGTGAAGGTCTGAAATTGTGGTGCATATGGAGGGATCTTAATTTACTTCAAATTTATTCCTTCATTGTTTTTTTCCAGGGTTTCTTTTCCCATGTGAACAAATGATTCAGTACCAGATAGGCAGTACTATCAGATGGGCAGCTTAGTGTTAATTGTTAGGTTGCTAAGAGACAGCGTAGGACTCACCACATTTCTAATTTCAGTAGATAAAGTCCAGGTTCTTTATTGTCTCTTTCCATCTAGCTTGGTGAACACAGTCTCAGGATTCATTAAATGGTCTTCTGTGGCTCATTAGAAGATTTACATTGCTGCAGCAGGGAGGCAAAATCCTCTTCTAAGTAAAGTATATAAACAGGGCATCACCCCTTGAAATGGCCGATTTGCAGATAGGTGCAGAAGTGACCATATGTCAGCTCTATGGGACATTTCAGGATAGCAGCAGGATGGATCACTATTGAAAGGAGCCCCAGAAAACCTTACAAAGGCAGCAGTAACTGTAATGAAACATTCAACATGAAGTGAGAAAGAGGTGAAGCATGAATAGAAAACACAGAAATGTTGCCCAACTGCACAGGCTCACATATTTGGAGGTGAAAATTCAAGCAGTGATGGCATAGTGTGAAGTCCTCTTCCCTGAGGACAGCAAGAGGAGACCAGCCAGAATCAGTAAACAGGCATGACTTACAGCCTAAGGCGAGTACTCCATTGGGATTATGGGGCAGTGGTGCAGTATGGTTGCAACCATTGCTAAACTTACCTCAATGGAGGAGGAAGCCCTGGAGATCAATTGGGTGGCATAAATTCAATCCTTTCCTAATGGTGAGATAGTATGGGGCCAACATCCTGGTGACAGCATAAGCACTGATTCTTCATATTCAATTGTCACTCATTAAATTTCATGATTTGCACAAGATTATGTGGAACCCTTTCTCAGCATAATGATGTTGCATTATATGGTTCCTGTGCACCATTCACCAGTGTTGATGCACGCATACTAGCACGTCGAACTTCTCAGATAGATAGGGTACCATATGGTGAGGGGAAGAATATGTGAGTGGGGTCTCATGTTGAAGATAGGAACACCAGTTGAGAGACCTTGTCAGAGATCAATTGGATGCTTCCAGCTCTATACAGCTAGACACAGATGGTGAGCTTCAGTGGTTGTACAATGAGTAGGTGCTTGTAGAACAACAAATATTATAATTTCTAGAGGCAGTCCAGCATGAGCACTGTAACGTCTCAGGCATTTGCGCTGATAACCATCTAACTTGATGCCATGTACTACTTAATGGAGGATTAGATGTGCCAAATCATCAAATTCATGCAGGTACCCCACTGTCCTGAACACCATGGCTGCTAATTTGCACAACATTGATCAAAACAACACTTAGTAGCTGAACACCACACTTACAGCAAAGTATCCTCCCGCTCATAGCTGGCAGATGGGCCCTGAAAGCAAAGATGGAAAGGGTTGTTTGCAGCGAGGGCTCTACTCGAAGTGTCACCACTTCACATCACACATCCAACATCACGTATGTTATGAGACAGCAGGAACTGCCGATGCTGGAGTCTGAGATAACAAGATGTAGAGCTGGATGAACGCATCAGGCCAGGCACCACCTGTCTGTCTTCCCTCCAACCTACCCGCCCCTCCCTCCTCACTGACCAACCCCCATCCCAACTCCCTACCTACACTCACCTGTACTGGCTTCATCCCCGCCTCCTTGACCTGTCTGTCTTCTCTCCACCTATCTGCTCCTCTATCCACCTTCTATCATCACCTCTCCTCTCTCTATTTATTTCAGAGCCCCCTTCCCCTCCCCCATTTCTGATAAAGGGTCCAGACCTGAAACGTCAGTTTTCCTGCTCCTCTGATGCTGCCTGGCCTGCTGTGTTCCTCCAGTTCTACACCTCGTTATCACATATGCTATGTTCTGGCCAGTGATTAAGTCTGATTGTGCACAGATGTAGGTGAGATAATCTTTGGCAAAGTCTTTCATCGATCACAGAATTCCTACAGTGTGGAAACAGGCCCTTCGGCCCAACAAGTCCACACCAACCCTCAGAGCATCCCAGCCAGAACCCATCCCTCTATAACACCCCTAATCTACTCATCCCTGAACACTGTGGGCAATTTAGCATGGCCAATCCACCTAGCCTGCACATCTTTGGACTGTGAGATGAAACCCACGCAGACACGGTGAGAATATGCAAATTCCACACAGTCACCCAAGGGTGGAATCGAACCCGGGTCCCTGGCGTTGTGAGGCAGCACTGCTAACCACTGAGGCACCGTGACGCCCTTTGTGGGTTCCAAGACCAGAGGATGTTTTCCAAAGGCATCTCATGCTTCACAGCAGGGAAACAAGCCACCTGTCTATAACTCTGCTGAAGTCACAGAAATAACCCACATAGAAGTAAATGAAAATTTCTGAGAAAAAGGTAGTAGATTAGGTGCTTACTTTTTGTCTATGTTCTAGTGATGTACTTTATTTGTATGAAAATATTAGGTTTTCTGAACTAATTATTGCAAAAGCTTTTATCTTTTTGGAATTGTATTGATCCTGGTCAGTTCATTTCTGTTGAATGGCACAAGCAGCCTTGATTAAGAGGTGGGTTGCTACGTGGGTGACTCTGAAGGGAGAATATTTACCATTAGAAAAATGGGATGTGCAGGTAGACCTTAGTACAGGGGGCATATGGGAAGTTTTCAAAGCAGTAAACACACTTTTAATGTAAAGGTTGACAGTATCACAAACTTTTCTGACAGGCAGCTCTGCAACTGTAAACATGAATGACATTTTAGGATCTTCCTCCTCCTCTTCCAGGAATGTTGGATATGCTTCACCTTCCTCAGGCACCAAATCCTGTCCTCTCTGCTGCACCATGTTGCTTACAGCATAGTAGATCATTACAATCCAGGAGACTTTTGATGGGGCACATTATTGAGTGTTTCCAAGTTAATCAACATAATAGAAATTCATTTTGAATTAGCCCAATAGTATTCCCTGTTGCGGAACTAGTGGCTGTGTGGCTCCAACTTCCACCTCTTCTGTGCATTTGTGCATGGTATACTCATTAGAGTTATCAGTCAGATCTTAAGTGCTCAAATAGAGGTAACATATTAAGAGAGTGGAACCTCTTTCAAATATGCCTGGCTGTTCTGATGACATCCTAATTTCTCCTTCAATCTAAGACCCCCTGAATGTGTAGAAATCCTATAAAGGAAGGAAAGCTGACAGCTTTCTTGATTTGACTGACTATATTGTCTCAAGGTTAATTTACAACCCTCACGAGCAGGGCGTCAATGATGTTGCTAATGTGTTGTTGATTGCAGGTTATGATATCCAACACATGTCAGCAGCTGAACCCTGGCAGAATCAGTCACAAAAACATTAACAGCTACAATCAACAACATACAGTGAGTGACTATCAACTCCTTTTGGATGGAGGTTTTATTCTAAGAGGTTACAGATAACCTACCACGAGAACCTAAGCCTTTGGAGGTACTGCTGTTCAGAAAGCTTAAGAGATATGATCCATGGCCTATAGACCTCATGCTAATAGTACTGCTTCCTTCCTCCACTGAATGCAGCTCTGTGTTCATCCCTTTGTTCTATTGCTACATCGACAATGTAGAACATGTCTGCAGCTAATGGGGTTGCTACCTCTGTTTCTTAGGTGGCTCGCTGAATCACACATCCTCTTCATAGATCCATCAAACTTCAAAATATATAGGCCCATCTCACAGGGAATGCCAACAGGCAAAAATGTGGGATTACTTTGTTGCGATATCCAAACCACTTGATACAACTTGTACAAAACTACTACCCTCAACAATTCATTGAAATAAATGAGAGAACTGCTCTAGTCAACACAAATCTTTCATTGCGGCTGATTGCAAATTTCACCCTTTATACTGTTCATATCAGGTGAGTTTCACTATACACTGAGCCTTACTTGTGTATTTAGCTTCTTCAATGTAGCATTTCACTGCATGCATGTTGTGATCAATGTGCTATTAGAAACAGGGATTCTATGCTTGAAAAGGATTTTAATTGTCGCATAAATTACCTCAATTGATGGGGCCTGCGAGGAACAACCCAGCTGGATTGCAGGCCGCCCTCAGGAAAGCCAAATCCATTAGGATCCTAACCCAAAGCTCTTTCTGGGGCTTTATCAGTGAGGCAATGTTATTTCATCAACAACACTTTAAAAGTCAATTGTTTTTCATATTCCTACGTCCAAATAACACATGGTTGTTCATAGGAAACACATCTGCACGTTCTGGTATTAGGAGGAAGAAAATAGTCTTTTTAGTGGAATGTTAACTGTGCCTCTTCTGTTTGTTTGACATCAAGGCCCTGTTTTTAACCATTTTCATCTGACAGGAATTTGACAACTGCTAGAAATTGTGAACAGTAGGCATACTGTTTTATTCTTTTTGAAAACTCACTGACTGCAAATTTAATTCAGCAGGTAACTAGGGTTCCTAAAGCACCCACAAGGTAAAACAGATGTCTCGTTAATAAATCACATTAGAGATTTCTAATACCTTGAGGATAACAGATTTGAAGTTGTGACACTTACTGGAAAAACTGTAAAGTCAAAGCGAGTGGGATTCTGAGTACAATTGACTGATATATTTAGGAGTTACATTTAAATAGGCAATCTTCGAAAGCAATCGAATCATCAGGACTTGTGTGTGATTGTAAGTCGTAAACTTCCAAATCAGTTCAGAGCAAGTCAGTTTGCGCCTTTCCTTTTTTCGCGCACCCTTATCAAGAACATGGCTTTCTATGAATACTGTTTTTGCTTGACTCATTTGAATGACTAAACAACTGAAGGAAGGTGACAAGCAGCAGCAACCTCTTTCTGCTAAATCCTGTAACAAGAAAGAGAAGATACCGGTGTGGGAGATGCTCATCAAACACCAGATACAATCCACATGTCCACTGGACAAAAATTACTTCCTTAAAGATTTCTGAGGAGCAGTGTATGATGTTTTCACTTATAACAGTGACTACAGTTCAAAAATTCATTAGCTGGAAAACAGGTAATTCCCTAGTGACTCCCACAATCCTTTTATTCTGGGATGATCATCCAACAATCCAGTATCATCAAGGGTACCTGCCATTAAATCACCACTTTATCTTCTTTTTGCCTTTCCACTACTATCAGAGCTTTGATATCTGGTGTACGTTTATAGCTTCTCCTCCAATTAAACAATGGAACATATTATTTGTGCCAAATCACAAGCTTAATTTATTTGTGAAATACAAAATGCCAGGTTCAATGGAGGAACTTTAAGCAGAAAATAAAATGTTGTGTGGAATTCAATGCCAATCCACAATGGGTTTGTGATCCAGGGAAAGGGGAGTGCATTTAAATACATGGGAGGCCCCACTGCCTGCCATACATGATAAAGTTGGTGACATCGCCCTGCCACCACTTGAGGACCTTAAGTTATTAATGCCTACATTGGGGGACCTCATCGCACTCCCGCTGGTGTACACCCAGTGGCAAATAGAGAAAGAGGTGCTCATGGTGTGGGAGTCCCAAGTAACAAATGATTCAGGTTGCTTGTGGGCTTCAAGAGTGAGGGTGGTAGTTCACTTAGGGATGTCATAGAGTCATGTAGATCTACAGCACAGCAAGAGGTCCTTCAGTTCATTGCGTCCATGCCAATCAAAAACAACTTCCCAACTATTCTAATTCCATTTTCCAGCACTTGGCCCATAGCCATTATGCCTTGGCAAGTAACTGCACATTTTTTAAAAATTCACTTGTGGGACTGGGCATCACTGCACAACATTTATTGCCCATCTCTAGTTGCCCATGAGAAATGGTGGTGATTTGCCTTCTTGAACTGTTACAGTCCATGTCCTGAAAGTAGACCGACAATGCCCTAAGGGAGGAAACTCCAGTATTTAACCAAGTAAAAGTGAAGGAGCGGCAATATGTTTCCAGGTCAGGATGGTGAGTGACTTGGAAGAGAGCTAGCACATGTACTGTATCTGCTTCCTTTAATGTTCTAGAGGGATGTGGTCATGGAGTTAGAAATTTCTGATTAAGGATCTTTGATGAATTTCTGCAGAGCATCTCGTAGATAGTACACACTGCTGCTACTGACCATTGGTGGTGTAGGGACTAGATGTTTGTGGATACAGTGCCAATCAAGTGGGATGCTTTGTCCTGCATAGTTCAAGCTTCTTGAGTGGTGCAGTTCCCACAAAAATCTAGGCAAGTAGTGGGTATTCATTCTCATTCCTGACTTGCCTCTGACCTGTTCTTGTACCCATTGTATTCATATGTTGGGTCCAGTGAGTTTCTGGTCAATGGTAAATGTAAGGATGTTGATAGTGGGAGATTCAGTGATGGTAACACCATTCATTGTCAAAGGGCAGTGACTGGATTGACATTTACTGGAGATGGTCATTGCCTGGCATTTGCGTCGTGCAAATGTTACTTGCCACTTGTCAGTCCAAGGCTGTATATCGTCCAGATAGAGTCATACAACACAGAAACAGACCCTTCAATCCCACTCGTCCACATCAACCAGAGATCTCAATCTGATATAATCCCATTTGCCAGCATTTGGCCCATATCCCTCTGAACCCTTCCTATTTATATATCCATCTATGATGTGGAGGTGTTGGACTGGGTGGACAAGGTCAGAAATCACACAAGAGCAGGTTATAGTCCAACAGGTTTATTTGAAAACACAAGCTTTCGGAGTCTTACTCCTTCTTCAGGTGTTAGTCAGAAGGGTAGTATCAGACACAGAATTTATAAGTAAAAGGTCAAAGGGTCACACAACTTATAGGATGTACTAAACAAATCTAAGATGCTGTTAAATCTTTAATTAGTTAGAAGGTTTTAATTGATTAAATGTATATGTAAATCCCTGAATTCCTTTGAAGTCACTGTCCTGAGAAAACTAAAGGTTTTATCACTGTAAAGAAGAAGTGACATTTTAAGTCAAACAACGCACGTTAGGTGTGAGATAACAAGGTGTTATCAGCAGGCCAGGCAGCATCAGAGGAGCGGGAAAGCTGATGTTTCGGTTCTGGACCCTTCTGCAGAAATGGGGGAGGGGATGGGGACTCAAATAAATAGAGAGGGGGAGGGAGGCAATGAAGAAAGGTGGATAAAGGAGCAGATAGGTGGAGAGAAGACGGACAAGTCAAGGGAGCGGGGATGGAGCCAGTAAAGGTGAGTGTAGGTAGGGAGTTGGGATGGAGGTTGGTCAGTTGAGGGAAGACAGAAGGTCAAGGAGGCGGGGATGAGGCTAGTAGGTAGGTAGTGGGGGTGGGGGTTGGTCAGTGAGGTGGGAGGAGCGGATAGGTGGGAGAAAAGAAGGACAGGTCAAGGAGGCGGGGACGAGCTGGGCTGGTTTTGGGATGAGGTCGGGGTGGGGAGATTTTGAAGCTCGAAGTCCACATTGAGACCATTGAGCTGCAGGGTTCCAAGGCGGAATATGAGGTGCTGTTCCTCCAGTTTCCAGGTGGCATCGCTGTAACACTGGAGGAGGCCCAGGATGCACATGTCGTCCAAGGAGTGGGAGGGGGAGTTGAAGTGGTTCACAACTGGGAGGCGCAGTCGTTTGTCACAAAGCGAGTGTAGGTGTTCCACAAAGTGGTCTCCAAGTCTCCGCTTGGTTTCCCCGATGGAGAGGAGGCCACATCGGGAACAGCGGATACAATATACCACATTAGCAGATGTGCAGGTGAACATCTGTTTGATGTGGAAGGTTTTCTTGGGGCCTGGGATGGGGGTGAGGGGGGAGGTGTAGGGGCAGGTGTAGCACTGTCTGCGGTTGCAGGGAAAAGTGCCAGGGGTGGTTAGGCTACTGGGGAGTGTGGAGTGGACGAGGGAGTCACAGAGAGAGCGGTCCCTCCGGAAGGCAGATAAGGGTGGGAAGGGAAAAATGTCCTTGGTAGTGGGGTCAGATTGCAGGTGGCGGAGGATGATGCGTTGGATCCGGAGGTTGGTGGGGTGATACGTGAGGATGAGGGGGATTCTGTCTTTGTTGTTATTGCTGGGAGGGGGTGTGAGGGATGAGTTGTGGCAAACGTGAGAGATGTGGTCGAGGGCATTTTCGACCACTGTGGAGGGGAAATTGCGGTCCTTGAAAAATGAGGACATCTGGGATG
Organism: Rhincodon typus; assembly: GCF_021869965.1. Classification (NCBI taxonomy): domain Eukaryota; kingdom Metazoa; phylum Chordata; class Chondrichthyes; order Orectolobiformes; family Rhincodontidae; genus Rhincodon; species Rhincodon typus. Next base: position 37,744,299 of record NC_063349.1, read on the forward strand.
TCTGGGGGTGGAATGCCTCATCTCGGGAGCAGATGCTTCAGAGGCAAAGGAATTGGGAATAGGGGATGGCATTCTTGCAGGAAGGTGAGTGGGAGGAGGTGTATTCTAGGTAGCTGTGGAAGTCAGTAGGCTTGAAATAGATATCAGTTTCCAGGTGGATGCCAGAGATGGAAGCAGAGAAGTCCAGGAAGGAGAGAGAGGTATCGGAGATGATCCAGGTGAACGTAAGGTTGGGATGGAAGGTGTTAGTAAAGTGGATGAACTGTTCGAACTCCTCGTGGGAGCATGAGGCGGCGCTGATACAGTCATCGATATAATGGAGGAAGAGGTGGGGGATGGGGCCAGTGTAGCTACGGAAGTTGGACTGGTCCACGTATACTACAAAGAGGCAGGCATAGCTTGGGCCCATGCGGGTATCCATGGCCACCCCCTTTGTCTGTAGGAAGTGGGAGGAGTTGGAGGAGAAGTTGCTAAGGGTAAGGACAAGTTCGGCTAAGCGGATAAGGGTGTCTGTGGAGGGGGACTGGTTGGACCTGCGCGAGAGGACAAAGCAGAGGTCTTTTAGGCCATCTGCATGGGCAATGCAAGTATATAGGGACTGGATGTCCATGGTGAAGATGAGGTGTTGAGGACCAGGGAATCGGAAGTTTTGGAGGAGGTGGAGAAGCTTGGGTGGTGTCACAGACGTAGGTGGGAAGTTCCTGGACCGGGGGAAGAAAATGGGGCCGAGATAAGTGGATACAAGTTCGGTGGGGCAGGAGCAGGCAGAGACAATGGGTCGACCAGGGCAGTCGGGTTTGTAGATTTTGGGAAGGAGATAGAAACGGGCAGTGCGGGGTTGGGGAACGATGGGGTTGGAGGCTGCGGGTGGGAGGTCACATGAGGTGATGAGGTTGTGGATGGTCTGGGAGATGATGTTTTGGTGGTCGGGGGTGGGGTCATGATCAAGGGGGCGGTAGGAGGAAGAAACGTCAGAGAGCTGACGCCTGGCCTCGGCGATGTAGAGGTCAGTGTGCCATACTACAACTGCGCCTCCCTTGTCCGTGGGTTTTATAGTGAGGTTAGGGTTGGAGCGGAGGGCTGCATGTTCTGTGGGTGAGAGGTTGGAATGGGTGAGAGGGGTGGAGAGGTTGAGGCGATTGATGTCTCGACGGCAGTTGGAGATGAAGAGGTCGAGGGAGGGTAGCAGGCCTTGGGGTGGTGTCCAGGTGGATGGGGTATGTTGGAGGCGGGAGAAGGGGTCAGCAGAGGGAGGGTTAGGCTCGCGATTAAAGAAGATGGTGTGGAGGTGGAGGTGGTAGAAAAACTGTTCGATGTCCAGGCGTGAGCGGTATTCGTTGATGTTCGAGTGGAGGGGGATAAAGGTGAGTCCTTTACTAAGGACTGACCGTTCGTCCTCGGTGAGGGGGAGATCTGGGGGGATGGTGAAGACCCGGCAGGGCTGGGTGCTAGTGTATACTCTGGAGCTGCTGGCTGCGGAGGCGGTGGGTGCAGCAACGTTGGCGGTGGGCAGAACGGCGTTGGCAGGTGCGTCTTTGATGTCGGTGGTGCTGTTGGTCTCGGAAATGGAGGGGACGGTATCAGCAGCGGTGCCGATGGCAGTCACCATACCGGAGGTGGTGTACTCAGTGGCGGATGTGACGTCATCCGTGGAGTCCATGGGTGCCCCGATAGTGGCCACATGGCCAATGGCGGCGGGCACATTGTGGGGAAGGTCCTGGGTAGGGTTGGGGATTTGGGGTGTGGAAGAGGCCTGTGTTTGGTGGCAGGCACCAGTAAGTTTAGTATACTTACGTTTTTTAGTGTTCGTGTTATGTTTGAGGCCTTGTTTAGAATCTGTTTGTATTTTGGTTTGGACTCAGACTGGTTTTATTTCTAAAGCAGGAATTAATTAAATGCCACATTGACTGGCTATCTATAAATTGTATGCTGTTTGAACAAAATCGAACTATCCGCAAATACAAATTCACTCCAAAGATTCACACGTGTGTGTGTGTATGTGTGTGTGTGTTTAAAATCTGTCCCATTTAGCACGGTGGTGATGCAATGCAACTCAATGGAGGGTATTCTCGATGTGAAGGTGAGACTTCATGTCCACAAAGATCATGTGGTGTTCACTGTCCACTGATACTGTCATAGACAGCTGAGGGGGGACTAGTAGATGGTAATCAGTAGGAGGTTTCATTGGCCATGTTTGACCTGATGCCATGAGACTTCATGAGGTCCAGAGTCAATGTTAAGGAGTCCTAGAGCAACTCCTACTTGACTGTATACCACTGTGCTGCCACTTCTACTGGGTCTGTCCTGCTGGTGGAGCAGGACATAACCAGGGATGGTGATGGCAGTGTCAGCGACATTGTCCATAAGGTATGATTCCATGAGAATTTCTATATTCAGGCTGAGACTTGACTCGTCTGTGAGACAGCTCTTCCAATCCTGGCTTTATTGCTTTGTTGAGACTTCGTAGCGACTGATACAACTGAATGGCTTGTTAGTCCATTTCAGACAGGCAGTTAAGAGTCAACCACCTTGCTGTGGCTCTGGAGTAACATGTAGCCCAGTCCAGATGAGACAAGGATGGCAGATTTACTTCCCTGAAGGACATTAGTGAACGAGATGGGTTTTTCCAGCAATCAACAATGGTTTCATGGTCATTAGTAGATTCTTAATTCAGGATTTTTTTTTTACTGAATTCAAATTCCACCATTTGCTGTGGCAGGTTTTGAACCCAGATGTCCGGAACATTAGCTAAATTTCTGGATTAATAGTCTAGCAATAGTACCACTAGGCCATCTTTCACTGATCTCTCTGAAAGACAATTTCAGAAACTAATAACTCTCTGAGAAATTCCTCTCATCTCCGTCTTAAATGGGATACTGCTTAATTTTAAACTGTGCTCCCTAGCTCTAGATTGCATGGTACCGACTATGTGGGCCCCCTCAGAATCATACATGTTCCAATAAGAACACTTCTTCTTCTAAACTCCAACGAGTGTAAGCCAAAATTGCTAAATCTTTCCTCATGAGACAGCACCTTCATTGCAGGAATTAGCTGAGTGCAACTTCTATCAATTGCTTCCACTGAAAGTAAATCCTTTCTTAAGTTGGGAGACCACTGTGCAATGTGATTTAGTTATGGTTTTGCACTCTGTATAGTTGTGACAAGACTTCACTAGTTTTAAACTCTCTGCTCTCTACAATAAATGCCAACATTTCATTTGTCTTCCTAAACAGCTTCTGTATCTGCGTGCTAAGTTTTTTTGTGATTACTTAATATTATTTTTACTTTTGATCAGTAAGGATACAAATAGAATTTTGAGAATTTAACATTACTCTGTAATAATACTTATAGCTATCCTTTATTATATCCATATATAGCTTTATTTAATTATACTCATTAGTTTGCAATGGCTCTTCTAAAACTAATTTCATAAATATCACCTGTTTTCATTATTTTTTAAAACATTAATCAACACCATTTACAAAAGGCTTGAAGCAGAAGTGCAGATGAGGAGTGTTGAAACACTTACCGGGCTTCATCAATGTGTTTATATGCATAGTCGATTTTACAATAGGATGTAATAAAACCACTATTCATCTGCCATCACTAAACAGATGATTGCAATGAAATCAGCATCACTGTTTTTAGTTACAGCAAAATAAAGTTTCATTAGAAGTCATATTTAAAATGGATTGAAGATGATGGCAGTAAGAAAATATACTTCAGAGTTTTTTTGTCTGCAGTGAACCATTTAAAAGAAAGCAATTTCTATGCTTAATTACATGTTCTAAATTTTTTAAAGTTATTATATCTTTGCTTTGGGGCTATCACTGAAAAGGGTTTCCTTTATGTAAAATCAATCCAGCAGTGCGTTCTCCAACAGAGCAAAAGACTGGCTTTGGCTCCATGGGAGATGCATCTGCTGTTCTCTTTCAAGATCAACAGGAGTCCCTATTGATGAGGGAGTGAACAAGACCAGTTCTATACATACTGTGGTTGGAAGAGTGGGTCAAAAGCAAGGAATTTTGTGGCAGCTAACTCATCTCACAACTCTCCAAACATATCTAATATCTCCATCTGCACTTCTCACTACCTTGGAAAGGCAGCCAACATCATCAAAGACTCCTCCCACTCCAGTTACAACCTCTTCCAACCTCTCCCCTCAGGCAGAAAATATAAAAGCTTAAATACCTGTATCAACAGCTTCTTCCCTGCTGTTATGTGACTTCTAAATGGACCTGTCAAATTTCAAATCTAATGTTGATCTTGCTTTTTGTGCACCTTCTTTGCAGCCGTAACTTTGTATTCCTTGCTCTGTCCAAACACTCTATGATCTTTGTATGTTATGCCTGTTCTGCACGCAAAACAAAACTTTTCACTGTACTTAGGTACATGTGACAATAATAAATCAAATCAAATCAACGTTATGACACTAAAGTGTGATTAAATACACTCCAACTGCTTGGATGACTGCGGCTCTAACAACACAAAAAAAACTTGGCAGCATCTGGCGTGCCAACCCTTAGCTTAAACATTCAATTGTGCCACCATCAATGCATAGTGACTGTAGTGTACAAAATATATAATAATTCTTCAATCTTCCTGGTGTCAGAAGACTGCAGTATTGTAAATGTGACACACTTTTACAAAAAATGAGTTTAAGACAAACCCATTGGTGGACGCTTCTAGAAACAATAATTCAGGATAAAATAGCCAGTTGGGCAAATGTAGGTGAACAATAGAAACCCAGCATAGATCTGTTAGGGGAAAATCATGCCTGATAAACGTGCTGGAGTTTTTTGAAAAGGTAACAGTTGATGAGTATAATATTATTAATGTAGTCTATTTGGACTTCTGAAAAAAACATTCGATACAGTGTCACACAATACAATTCTAAGTGAAATCACAGCTTATGAAATAAAAGGAACAGTAGAAACATGGATGCAAAATAGATTAAGCAATAGGCATCAGTGAATAGGTTAATCGATATTTTTTAAAGTGGAGGAATGTTTGTAATAGAGTTCCCCAGGGGTCAGCGTTAAGGCTTTTCCTGAAATATATTCATGATCTAGATCCTGACAAAAGAAGCATAATTTCAAAACTTACAGATGATAATGAAACTCAGTAACAGTTTGGACTGTGACGAGGATAATGTAGAACTTCAAAAGGCATCGATAGACAAATTGGTGAAATGGCAGATGAAATTCAATAAAGAGTAGCATTAAGTGTTCCATTTCTGTGGAAAGACCACTGAGTCAAAACACAAAGTAAAGGGAATAATCTAAAGGAAATGCAGGAGCAGAGGGACCTGGGTGTATACGTGCATATGTCAATGAAAGTGATAGGGCAGGAGAGAGTGTGGTTAATAAAACATGCGTTAACTTAGGCTTTATTAATAGGAGCATATAGGATAAGAGCAAGGATTTATATATATACACAACACCTTAGCTTACCTAAAGTATTGCATCCAGTTCTGGGCAAATATGGAGACATTAGAGAGAGAGTACATAAAATATTTACAAGAATAGATCCAGGGATGAGCAACTTAATTATGTAGATGGACTGAATACATTTTGAATGGTTTTCCTTGAAGAGAAGGAGGAGAGGAAATTTAATAGGGTTTTTGAAAACATGATGGGTCTAGATGCAAAAAACCTGGGGAAAAATTGTTCTCTCTTATGAAAGGATCAAGAATGAGAGGGCAGGGATTCAAGGTAATTTTAAAAATAAGCAACGGAAACATAAGGAAACATGTTTTCATGCAGTGAGTGGTTAAGATCTGGAATGTGCTGCCTAATAAATATGACGGAGGCAGGTTCAATCAAAGCATTATCTGAAAACAAAGAATTTGTAAGGTTACTGGGAGAGGGCAGGATAACTGCACTGGGTCAATTGCTTATTTCAGAGAGTTGGTACAGATATGAGGGCCAAATTGCATCTTTCTGTGCTGTAATTATTTTCATGAGATATAAAAGATGATATACAGCAACATATCAAGTCTCCTTTGACAGTACCTTCTAACTTCACTTCATCCACTCAGAAGGAAAAGGGTAACAAACATAGGAACATCACTACCTCCAAGATCCCCTTCCAGCCACACTATCTCTACTTGGAACTATACCACTACTCTTTTACTGTATTTTGGTCAAAATCCTGAAACATCATTCCTGACAGTACTGTGGTAGTACCTACTACGTGGATTGCAGCAGTTCAAGAAGCTGACTCACCAAAACCTTCTCAAGAACAGTTAGAACAGAGAACATAGAACATAACAGCAGAGTACAGGCCCTTCGGCCCACAATGTTGTGTCGAACTTTTACCCTAAACCTCAGGTCTATCTAACCTCCACCCCTACCTTATACTATCATCCATATGCCTATCTAATAGCTGCTTAAATGCCCCGAATGAGGCCGACTCCACTAACCTCTTTTTTTTTTCAGCAGCAGTGGGAGAGGCGACAGCGAGGACCAGGGGGCTGCCAGGAATATATTTGGGCAGCGGCTGGAACCAGTGTTCTAGCGAAAAGGATAAATAGGGTGGTCACTAGGACTATAAACTAGTGAGTTGGGGGGAAGGGAAAGGGAAAATGACAGGGAGTATGATGGTAAATAAAAAGGTAAGCAGCAGGTTAGCATGTGTGCAGGAGGGTTTAAGTTCAAGGCAGACTATGAAAGAAGCAAAAAGGAAGGATAACTCACTTTAAGACTACGCCCCCTCGTAATAGCTACCTCCACCCTAGGAAAAAGTCTCTGGCTGTCCACTCTATCTATACCTCTGATCATTTTGTACACATCTATCAAGTCACCTCTCGTACTTCGTCGGTCTAAAGAGAAAAGCCTTAGCTCTCTCAACCTTTCCTCGTAAGACCTATCCCCTCCATTCCAGGCAACATCGTGGTAAATCTCCTCTGCACCTTTTCCAACGCTTCCACATCCTTCCTGTAATGAGGCGACCAGAACTGGACACAATACTCCAGATGTGAGATATGAGTTAGGGATGGGCTAGCCAGCGACATCTACATTCCATGAAGAATAAAGTAAAAACAATGACACCAGCTAGATGTGCCACCAGTGACTTCATTGATAGAATTCAATAAGTGGGTCCAAATTGCTCCAGTGTAAAACTGGGCTCCCTTCACTCAGAGCTACATCAGGTCATTATTCAGAATGTATGATATATTTTCAATGGATGCTCAACAGCCTCACACCAATAAGTCTACAGCCACTTTGAAAACATCTGATAGGATCCTCTGGTTAGAAGGAAAGACATACATTGTATTGTGACTTTCAAACTGAAATGTAGTCGCCATTGTAATGTTGAAAACAGGAACTTCTCAAAACTGGCGTAATTAGTTTCATAAATTTAGTCTTTGCATCTGGTGCAGGTATTTGCATTTGTGGTGAAATGTGAAAGAAATCCATAAGATTTTAGTCAGGGAAAGCAAACCGATACGTTTTCTAGGTAAAACAGCCTCGGCTCTCCCTCCAATCCTCACTTTAAGATTTCTGCTATTATTAGATTCTGGCAAAATTGGTCATTCCTGATTTTGATGTCTTTTTGCATCGATGGTCATGCCTTCAGCAATATAGGTCCTAAACTGTGGAATTCCATCCTGAAACATCTCTGTCAATCCTCTATGTAGACATTCTTTAAAGCTTATCTCTTTATTTGATCAGTGTTAAATTTTGTTGGACTATGCTCAAGTAAAGAAGCTGCACATAATTTACCATACAGATGAGATATATAAATGAAATTTCTTATTATTTTTGTAAGGGTTGAGGGGCTGATGGTCAATGATGAATGGGAAGCAGCACTTTTCAACTGAGCTTGTCTCTGGTGACTTGGGTAGCTATTAGCTCTGATGGTCACCAGCTCCATTCCCTTCACTTCTTCCTCTACTTCCTTGCCCTCTTCCTCTTCTTATTGCTTTCCCCCCTGTAGGTGTTGCAAGGTAAGGACAATCCCTCATGGTAAAGTAATAAAAAATGAAGTACATCTTAAGACGTTTGAAGTGTAAGTCGTGGAATCTCACACAATTAATAAAAATAACAGGCTGCCAACAGGAAGTATGCAGGCAATGAGTACAGTCATCCTGATAAATCTGCCATGCATGCAAAATGAAGGTTTTCTTGTCCTCTTTTGTTATGCCAATATGCAAGGAGATGTTCATGTTTTCCTTTTATAGAAAACTTTGGTTACCTTCCTGGTCTAGCAGTTCACTATGAGATTATTATCAACAGTTGCACCCTGAAAGGAAGCTGGGACAAAAGATTGAGGCCCACTGTGATTTCACTGTTTCTAAGTATTGTTACAGATTCTGACTTCCTGTCCCTTTTGTCCATAAACAGGCAAATACCCTGTAAGCAGATAGTTCTGGCTAAATGGCTGAACTTGTCTACTTGGCCACAATGCATAGAAATGCAGCATATTATTTAAAAGGAAAGAGACTGCAGAACGCTGAGGGACAGAGGGACTTGGATGTGCAGATGTATGAATCACAAAAGAAGGTTAGTACATAGGTACAGCAAGTGATTAAAAAGGCAAACAGAATGTTGTAATTCATTGAAAGTGAAATGGGATGCAAAGATAGGGAAGTATCGTCACAGTTGTACAGAACATTGGTGAGGTAACATCTGGGGCATCTTGGCCTCCTTATTTAAGAAAAGATGGAAAAGCATCAGAAGCAGTTCAAAGAAAATTCACTTCACTGATACCTGTGATAGGGGAGTTATTTTATGGGCAAAGGTGGCCAAGCTAGGCCTTCATCCTTTGGAGTTTAGAAAAATAAAGCTGATCTTGATCCTGAGGGGACTTGACAGATTGAATGTAGAAATGATGTTTTCCATTGTGAGAGACACTTAGGACCAGGGGATACCATTTAAATAAAAAGGGTTGCCCATTTATGATGAAGATGAAGAGGATTTTTTTTTGTCTCCAGCCTCACAAGCCTTTGGAACGCTCTTCTCCAGAGAATGGTGAAGGCAGGGTCATTGAGTACTTTTAAGGCAAAAGTAGATTAATTTTTGACTGAAACAGAAGTCAGAGGTTATTGGTGGCGGTAAGAACATGATTTGAGGCCACAATCAGATGAACCACAATTTTATTAAATGACAGAGTAGGGAGTAGGCTAGAGGACCGAATGCCCTACTCCTGATTCATCTCATGCCTGCTCTATTACAGTACACTGCCATAATGAATTCTGCATGGTCACTGAGCCTATTTCATAGATACGTGTTGTGTATCTGCTGATTTTAGGACATGTCTGAATGTCCAAGGAATGAGATTTCACTTGGCTTGTTAGTAATTGCCACTGTTATAAATTGCATAAAAGTTAGGCAGTCTCACAATGGCAAAATATATATTATGTAGAAAACATTTACTATAAAATATGAAGTCTAAAGTAAGGTTTAATTGAAATCCTACTATTCTCAGCAGTTTACTTTACAAGGCTACAGTTGGTAGACTTATGAGACTATTTATCCAAGCACGTCAAATAAGTTTTAAAAAATTTCAACATCTGAATCATGGAACTTTTATCTCGAACATGCCACCAGTATGAGTTAAGAAAGTTTGTGCATCTAAGCATTTAAAGTTTCTTAATTGTACTGTCCATTGGAAACTAACTTTTGCAATTTGTATAAAATGAAAGAGGTGACCTTCAGCCCTTAGGCACTGAACGTGAGTCCTGATTCTGTTCTGTCTGTCAGGGCACCTGGGTTGGAGATCAGCCCAGAGTAGTCAAACAAAATGCCGGCTCTGGGTCTGCATCTAATTAAGGTTGTTGGATGAGCCAATGAGGTGGCAGGACCAATCAAAGGACTTACAGCCTTGGATGTACAGAACCTCACCAGCAGATATGGGTACTGTCACTGTTGGGAGGGTGTCTCCATCTTGAGGCACTCTCTGAAGAAGCTTCATTTTAACAAAATAAACCAAGATCACAGTCGTGAAACCCCACCCGAGGCTGACTGGAAGCAGTGGCTATGACCTGCTGATGCCTGCGACTCTGAGAAGGTTGCTATAGTAGGTCTAGCTCCTGCCATCAGTCTCCCCAATAAGCTCAAATATGGACACATAATTATGCAACTTAACCCCACCTTTGCTAGGCAAGTAGCCTCTGCAGAAAGATTACAAAAACATGTTCGCCCACTTGCCCAACATCAGTTTCCACGGAGTTCCTCATGATTCTGCCCCATGAACCTGGCCCTGCGGACCAGGAAGATTCTGTTCAATGACACATATAACATTTGTCACTGTGACCTCACATAATTCTTAAATGAATATGTAGGTTTTAGGGCTAACAATTGTGCTTGAGTGCAAAACATAAAATATTTCCAAACACCCTCCTAATTAGTGGAGTAAATATTTAGTAAATTCCATTGAATTGTCATCTAGCAATCATTGCATTTAACTGTCAAATGATTTACAAACATACAGCATCCAACCAACTGCCAACGTCCATAGTATAATAAATTGCCTGCAATCAAATAGCCATATAATTAGTTTTTTAAAAATCCTCAATAATGAGCAAAAATCTATAAAGAACTCAGGGAATAACGTGCTATATGCTGAAACAAATGTCTTATATTGCAGACAAATAATCTGTACTGCATATTTATTGTCGTACATGCAAAAGAAATCAGCACCTTTAATATATCAGCTGTAATTCAGAATCTGTGAGATGAGTCATCACAGATTTACTGCAGGACAGGATGCACTGTACAGAACATGGTGGTATAATCTGAACACTTGTGATATCTATCATCAGGCCATCTGCCATTGCCAGGCGTTACCCTATACTTCACACTTGCTCACCCATATGTGGTGAAACCATTGTGCATCTTAACATATAAACTTGGAATTTACTGTCAGTGAAGTTATCAACAGAACATTAACTCATTCATATCAAATCCCTCCCACTTAAAATTTAACAAGCACAGTAGCTAAATTAACATTTCCAATAAGTAATGGAGAAAGGATTCCTATAATAACATAATTCTATTAAATTCCAGCTTTTCCTCTCTCTTGGCTTGATTTTATCAATGTTATTATCAAGAATATTTCTAACTCAAAAATAAACAAGTTAGATAGTGAAACAAATTGTCTGCTTTCTAAAAGAAATAAAATTTTAAGTGAAATCTAATTCCAAATATCTGGGGATTGTCGTGTTTTTTGCTGACTTCTCATGGTTATCACTAAGCCAGAAGAACTCCAGATAAGCAATAATTTTCAGTTACACAAACCCATCTATTTCTGCAATTCATTTCAAAGAGGGTAACTATTTGTTTTTGTCGACCTCAACTATCTTCAGTCAAAAAGGCCAAATGTATGACACACCCCAGCCTCATCTTGACCTTCCTTACAGTTCAGATGCCAGTCTTCAGCAAATTTGATTTACTGTGTGAAAAAACAGCTGAGCACAATGAGGAAAAACAATGGCCATCCTAGCTGTAGTGCTGAAGACCTCTACTTCAGAACTAGCTATGACACTACTTGAGCTGTTCTAGCAGAGTTAGAACACTGACATCTACCTGCAATTTTTTTTAGAAAATGAGCCTTCAGACAAATATCATTGTGACTTTAAAAAAAATTGCCATTTCTTCAGTGACTAAGTCAAAATCTTGGAACTTGCTCCATGGTGCACCAAACGGACTGCAGCCGTTCACGAAGCCACTCACCATTCACTATCACCTTCTCAAGGTCAGTTAGAGATAGACATTAAGTTCTGGCTTTTTCTGACTTTCACATGGAACATAGAACAGTGCAGCACAGGAACAGGCCCTTTGGTCTGCCATGTCTGTGCCGACCATGATGCCATTTAAAATTAATCCCATTTGCCTGCACATGATCCATATTCCTCTATTTCCTGCCTGTTCATGCATCAGTCTAAACTCCTCTTAAATGTTGTTATCGTATCTGCTTCTTCTATATGCCCTAGCAGTGCATTCAAGGCACCTATCACACTCTGTGTAAAAAGCTTGCCTTGCACATCTCCTTTAAACTTTTCCCTTTCTCACTTTAAACCTATGCCCCCTGATATTTGATATCTCCACCCTGAGAAAACGTCTGACTATTCACCCTATCCATGCCTCTCATAATTTTATATATTTCTATCAGGTCGCCCCTCAGCCTCCGATGTTCTATCAAAAACAGTCCAAGTTTGTCCAACCTCTCCTTTTAGCTAATACACTCAGATCCAGGCAACATCATGATAAACACCTTTTGCAGCCTCTGCAAAGCCTCCACATTCTTCCATTGTGTAGTGACCAGAACTGCACACAATTCTCCAAATGTGGCCAAACTAAAGTTTTTTATAGCTGCAACATGACTTGCCAACTTTTATATTCAATGCCCTGACCATGAAGGCAAGTATTCTGTATGCCTTCTTTATCACTTTATCCATCTGTGTTGCCACTTTCCAGGAGTTATGGACTTGCACCCCAAGATTTCCTGTATATCAATGCTCTTAAAGGTTGCTGCCGTTTACTCCATACTTTCCTCTTACATTTGACCTCCCAAAATGCATCATCTCACACCTGTTCAGATTAAACTCCATCTGCCATTTCTCTGTCTAACTTACCTATATCCTGCTATATACTTTGACAACCTTCCACACTAACCATAACTCCACCAACTTTTGTGTCATTTGCAAACTTACTAAACTGACCACTTACAATTTCATCCAAATAATTTATATATATATAATATATATATATGTAAAATACAAACAACAAAAGTCCCAGTAATGATCCTTGTTGAATACCACTTGTCATAAACCTTCAGTCAGCAAAACACCCCTCCACAACTACCCTCTGTCTGCTATGACCAAACCACTTTTGTATCCAACTTACCAACGCACATGGATCCCATGTGACTTTTCTGGACCAGCCTACCATGAGGGATCTTTTCAAATGCCTTAGTAAAGTCTGTTTAACAACATCCACTGCCTTACCTTCATCAATCATCATCTTCCCCAAAAAGCTCAATTAAATTTGAAAGACAAGACCTCCCCCACACAAAGCCATGTTGACTATTCCGAATAAGTCCATTCATTTCCAAATGCATGTAAATCTTGTCTCTAAGAATTTTCTCCAATAATTTCTCAACCTCTGATCTAAGGCTCACCGGCCTATGGTTTCTTGGATTATCCCTCTAGTTCTTCTTAAACAACAGAACAACATTGGCTATTCTCCAGTCTTGCAGGACATCACCTGTGGCTAAAGAGGTAACAAAGATCTCTGTCAAGGCCTCAGCAATCTCCTCCCTTGCTTCACTCAGAATCCTGGGATTGATCCAATCAGGCCTTGGAAACTTAATGTTTTTCAAGACACCCAACACCTCATCCTTCTTAATATTGACGTGCCCTGGAATATCAACATATCCCCTCCCTAATCTTAACATCATCTATTTCCTTCTCCTTGGTGACTACCAATGCAAATTAGTCATTAAGGACCTCATCCATTTCTTCTGGCTCCACATGTTAAGTTTTCTCCTTTGTCCTTGAGTGGACCTACCCTTTCTCTTGTTATCCTGTTGCTCTTAATATTGATACAAAATGCCTAGAGCTTCTCTTTATTCTAATTGCCAAGGATATTTCATAGTCCCTTTCAGAGCTTCCTAATTACTTGTTTAAGTTCTTTCCTGCTTCCTTTATATTCCTCAGGGGCCTTGTCTGATTTCAGTTTCCTAAACCTTACATATGCTTCCTTTTACTTTTTGACTAAAATTTCAATATCTCTTACCATTCAGCATTCATGAATCTTGCCTTTCTTATATTTCAACATCACTCGTCAGCCAAGATTCCCAAATCTTTCTAACCTCTCTTTCGTCCTCACAGGAACATGCTGGCCCTTTAAATGACTCCCATGTCAGATATGGAATTATCTTCAAATGGCACACCCCATTTAATTTCTTCAGTTCCTACCTGATACTGTTTTAAGCCGTACAATTTACAATTTCATCTGAAGGCCAGTCTTATCCTTATCTTTAACTATCTTAAAATGTGTCGAATTGTGAACACTGTTCCCAAAATGCTCCCCCACTGAAACTTCGATCACCTGGTCAGGTTCATTCACCAATACAAGTTCTAGTATGGCCCCTTCCCTATTTGGACTATCTACATCTTGTTTCAAGAAACCGCGCCCCTCCTCCCCTCCCCCGGATACACCTAGCAAATTCTGTTTCATCCATGCCCCTGGCACTAAGGGAGGGCCAGGTAAATATTGGTGAAATTAAATCACTCATAATAACAACTGTAGTGTTTTTACACCTTTTCATGATCTGCCTCCATATGTATTCCTCTATGCCCCACTAGCTATCAGGAGGCCAAATCCCATGAAAAAAAAGTTTGAAAAGGGATGATGCAAATATGTGAAAAAGGCTGGCATTACTCTTTTGGGAATTTGGGTGGAGAGTGGAAGGTTTAATTTTCAAAACTTAGAAATCTTTATGATTTGTGGCATTTTTCTTCCTCTGAGCTATAAAGCTCCACAGCTGCTAATACATTGGTACAAGTAGTACACTAATTTCAGAAATGTGGCTTGAGTTTATTGATCAAGGGATATCTGGGTTGGCAATATGTATGACAAGCTGGTAGGATATTCCTGGCAATAATATGAGAAGGAGCAAATTAGGGGCTGGCAGGTAGAGCAGTTGGTTAATTAAGGATGGTGCAGAGTTTGGAACGAGGTCAGCCAGGTGGTTATCATAGAATATGAGTTCCCTGATTGGGGCTGTTAATCTAGTCCAATCAGGGAGTCCCGGCTGACAGATATAAACAGGACTGTCACGGGTTCCACTCATTGTAGGAGCTGGCTCTGTGCTAGTTAGGTCAGTGTCATGTACTATGCATGTGTAAATAAAGCGTGACGGCAAACCAGCCTTTGTGGAGTTATTTCAGTGGAGATGAGAGAAAGATGTGCCCCTGAAGAGATTCACTCGTAACAGTCATCTTTGAATTGGGGTGAGTATTTTTAGCATCATGCCATTATTTGGGAAGTTTGACCTTTTGATCCTGCCTTTGAAGATTGGGCTCGGTATGTGGAAAGAATGTGTTATTTCTTCTGGGCAAATGACAATGGGGAAGATGAAAAGCAATGAATAAGTCTCTTGACAGCATGTGGACACATTCTTCTGAAGAAGAGTCTAGGCCCGAAATGTCAGCTTTCCTGCTCCTCTGATGCTGCTTGGCCTGCTGTGTTCATCCAGCTCTACACCTTGTTATATGTGGATACAACTTTTTCGGTTACTAGGAGCCTGACATTCCCAAAGGTACCAGATATGAAAACCTTTCAAGAGTTTACAGATTTAGCTTAGGAATATTATGATTGGAAGCCTCCTTTAATACGGAGATGCTATTGGTTTTGCTTGACAGTTTGAGAACCAGGAGAATCTATATCAGGATTTTTTTGAGATAAAGACAACTAGCAGAGGCATATGATTTTGGTTTAACTTTAAGTGAGATGCTGAGGGACTATTTGGTATGTGGGATGAATGATGTGACCATGAAAAATGCCTATTAGCTGAAGCCCAGCTGGACTTCAAACAGGCACTACAACTAGCTGTATCATTACAAAATGTGGCAAGTGGAGCTTATGAGTTGCATGGTATGCCAATGGAAGTGGACAACCTCACCAGGCCAACTGAGCTTGGGGAATACCACTTGAGTAAAGCCAATTACAGAGCCTCACTCAGGGCATATCCTGAACCAAGGTACCCCAGGTCAGCCCACAGCAAAATCCCAAACAAAACCAAGCCTCAGCCAAGTGGTTAAAATTTTCTTAAGGATCTAGGCTGACAGGCCATTGTAGTTGCTATTGGTATGCTGACTTAAGGCAGCAGCAAAAGAGTCCCATTAGGCCTGAACTGAGTATGAGAACTCATAGGCTGGTATCTAGGAGCATGCACACCTGGAAAGTCTACCTTCATCTGGTTTGGAACAGTTAAATTGATTAGCAACATCTAAATCAGAACCAACCAAAATAATGTCTGGTCAAATGACCACCCAGTTCTAAAGGAGGTCAATACCAGTGCAGTTGTATCAGTGATTGAGAAGCCAGTCTTTATCAAAATTTATCAAATCAGGAAACCCCTACAGATTAAGGCTATAATTTTGTCTTTTATGAGAAGCACTGGTTCATTTACCACTGATTGTAGTAAAAGGTTCGGGCCCAAGCTTGATGGGGCAACACTGGTTCAGAAAGATTCCATTTGATTGGCTCAACAATTTCGATTAGAAAATGGCAGCCTGAGTGAAGTCCTAATTAAATACCCTGCAGTTTTTCAGGGAGCTCTAGGGACTAACGCCTGCCCAGTGCCATTTGCCTTAGGTGCAAAAGTACAGGCAGAAACTGGGAGGCTAGAAACTGAAGGAGTCTTCAAATCAGTGCAGTTTGCAGAATGGGCAGCATTGGTCATACTGATTGTAAAGCCTGACGTGTTGGTTCACCTCTGTAGGGATTTCAAACAAACAGTGAACTGCTTTTCACAGCTGGATAAATACCCAATCCCTTGTATAGAGGATTTATATGCAAAACTGGCCAGGAGGCTGTCCTTCACGAAGCTGGACATGAGCCATGCATACCTGCAATTGCAATTAAATGAGGATTCTGAGAAGTATCCTACAATTAGTACCCATAAGAGTTTGTACCATTATATAAGACTGCCTCTTGGAGTTTCAATAGCCTGTGCCAATTTTCAGTGGATAATGGAGAACATTTTACAAGGTTTACCCCAAGTCGCCACTTATCTGGATGACGTGCTAATAACTGGAAAGACCAATAAAGAGCACTCAGACAATTTGGACATAGTGCTTAAAGATTTCTCCAAGGCAGGGGTACACCTTGGGAGCAACAAGTGTGTGTTACAGGCATCCCAAGTGACCGACTTTGACTACAGAGTTAATGAGATCAGGTTACACACAATGGAGGCTAAAGTGGGGCAATCAAAGGTGCCTCAGCTCCCACGCCTGTACCAGAGCTTAGGTCTTTCCTTGGGTTGGTGAATTATTACAGACAATTCAGACGTAATCTGGTCTCCATCCTGACACCATAACATTTCCCTATTGAAAAAGGGTCAGCCTTGGAAACTGTCTCCTAGCCTTTAGGAAGTGAAGAAACAGCTATCATTATCTAAAATGTTGGCACAATCCCAAGTGAGATGTGTTGCTTACATGCGATGCCTCCCTGTATGGTATCCAGGCACTGTTGGCTCACTGCTGGCCCAGCGGGGAGGAATATTTCCTGGACTTTGGCTGATGCCAAATGAAGATACACCCAAGTAGAGAAGGAAGGTTTGGCAGTCCTCTTTGGTATGACAAAGTTCCATCAACATCTTTGACAACTTATTAACTTTACCGATAGTAACAGACAACAAACCCCTAGTAGGGCTACTTAAAGAAGATAGGGCCGTGCTGCCCATAGCTTCAGGTTAAATTCAGCAGTGTGCTCTTATGAGTGCATACAATGACAAGTTGGAACACCTTCTGGAAGGCCAAGTGGCAAATGCAGATGCTGTGATCCCTCTCCCACTTGCTGATACACCACTGGTGGTGCTACCCCTAGAAGAGTCCGTTCTAGTTTTAAACTTTCTGGACACCCTCCTGTTCACCGCCAACAATATTATCTGTGGAACCAAAAAAAACCCACCCTGGCCAAACTAAATCATCTGGCAATGATGGGGGAAAGAAAAGGGCCATCACAATCAGAATTGAAATGTTTTTGGACCCAGAGAAACTAGATCTCACCACAGGATGGCATATTATTATGGGGTGCAAGAGTGATTATCCTCAAAGGTCACTGACAAATATTGGTTGAACACCACCATGGTTAACAAGGGTTCTCCAAAATGAAGATGTTGGCAAGAAGTTATATCTAGTGGCCAGGATTGGATGCTGACATAGCCATATAGGTGGTGCAGTGCCCCGAATGCCAAGGACAAAAATTTCTGCTAGCAGCTTCCCCCACGTTCATGAGAATGGCTGGGTGAACGGCTGGACTCAGTAACATGTTGAGTATGCCAGTCCATTCATAGACTCTATGTTCTTAGTTATTGGGAATACCCATTCAAAGTGGTTGGACATGCATAGACTCAATTCATCGAACATGGGGACATAGACTGAAAAGCTGTGAGCATCTTTTGTAGTACACGGACTCCCAGAGGTGTTGGTCACAACAGAAAATTTGAATATTTCCCAAAGTCGAATGGCATTCGGCATTGTAAGGACAGCACCACACCATCCGTCCTCCAATGGTCTGGCAGAAAGAGCAGGCTTAAAGAAACAACCAACTGTTTCACTCGATATCAAACTGTCCTGGTCCCTCACACCCCCTCCCCGCAATAACAACCAAAACAGAATTTAAAAAAAAAAAAAAAATCGAACCTGTCCTGGTTCCTGTTTGATTATAGTACCACCCCTCACACAACTACAGAGATAGCTCCAGCAGAGTTGCTCATGGGGAGAAGACTCAACCCGGTCAATCATGATCTTCCCAAACCTGAGGAGGTGGGTGGAATGGCAGCATGAATGCCAATGCTGGACACAAGACTCCAGTGAGAGAGCGGCAGTTTACTTCAGGGGACAAAGTTTGGTGTCAAAACCACAGAAATGGCCCTGCCTAAGTAAGAGGCACGTTTGAGGTGTCAGGTACTGCGATGCACAAAGTTCAGGTAGGAGAGGCGGTCCTGAACAAGCACTTGGACCACATGAAAGCTATAACCTTGCAAACTAGGCAGGAGTAAAATACACCTGGCCCCTCAGAACATCCAGCAAGGCTGTCAAAACCTGTGGGTTCTCCCCTTTCACTTAGCGTCGAAGAAACCTCAGGATGAGATGGACACGGCAGATGTCGCAGCCTCGACCCTGTTACCGCCTGAAGATGAGTTTCAGCCAAGACACTTTGGGTGGAAATGGCTACAGTCCGGTACGTGCCGCCAGTATCCAAGGCAGAGTTGGAGGAACTGGATCTGGTGTGAAAATGCCTGAGAAGCTACAGGGAAAAAATGGACCTATGTCCCAGGACTCAAAGGAGAAGGGGTGTAGTGATTGGAATGAGGTCAGCCAGCTGGATTTTGTAGAATATATAGATTGGGGCTGTTAATCAGTTCCAATCAGGATGTCCTAGCTGACAGATATGAACAAGAGTGTACCCTTCCAATTCTATTTTGACTTAATCCCTCCCCTTCCCCTTCACTTTCTTCATGTAAGCATTGCCCTTATCAGGCTTTGCTTTTTAATGGTTGACTAGTACATGGGAGTTTGCCTGGTGGTGGAAATATTGAATAAAGCTTTTTGCACATGGTGTCGTCTTACTGAATCACTGCACATATGCACACACTACATAGGTGTTGTTGGGGATAAAATAAGCACTACCATTTTACAGTAGTAGTAAAAACAAGAAAAATTGAATAAGTGTGTCAAGGATTCTCCTCACTTTAAAAGCCGGCTCTGTGCTAGCTGGGTCAGTATGATGTGCAATGCACGTGAAACTAAAGGGTGACTTGGTGATGGGATACTGGCCTTCATGGACTTATTTCAGATGGCAGATGAGTCATAGTGCCATTTTTAAATGGAAGTCTGCAGCATCAGGCATTCAAAGGAAGTGGTATAGATTAATGGCGATTACAGAGAAATTGCTTCAACACAAGAAAAGGTCACTTCAACATCTGATGCTGCTAAATCCCGCACTCAAGGAGAGGAGGCAAGCAAGCCTAATGAAGAAAGCATGGGTGGAAATAGGAGGATAAATCAGTAGCTGTGAAGTGTTTACAAGAATATGAATCCAATACCAGAGAAATTTAATGTGCTTTTGCTGTCTTGAAAGATAATGGCACTTAAGACTGCATACTGGAAACACAGCATGAATTAAACAGCCCATGAAATAAGAGGCCAGGTCATAGTCTAATGCTTAGGTAACACCAGAAATCAACACTGTCACTGAGATGGCTAGTTCACCTGAACCTGATGGTCAGAGATCAGTGAATGCTATGTTTGGATGGTTGGAAGTGTACCTCACAATACCACGCAAATGATTTATGTTCACAGTCCTTCAGTGACCAGCATTGATAAGCCATGAGAGAGCATATGTCAGTGTTTACTGAAAATGGTTGCTCACAATACAAGAAGGCATTAATGAATGAGAGGTGGAGAGTCATTCATCAGCATAGTGACATCAATGGAGGCAGAGGGCATGGTCATTGGATAAACAGCAGCAGGGTAGACAGACACTGATGATGGGATAGCTTTGGAAGCAATGAAGAGACCTGTAAAGTGCTTATTGCATCCATCATTCCTTCGACCATTTGCCAGCTATATGGAATAGGTTATCAATGCCAGAAGAAGTTTCAGATTAAGGACCATTAAGGGCCATGAGTCATCCTCATGGTTGATGGAGCCACTGTTTCACTTAAATCATGTCCCCCCCCAGCAGATTCAGAGGTAGATGAGGAAGAAATTAGGCATCTTGGTTCACTTGTCAGCTCAGCGAAACTTCTGTCATATCAGGACACTTTAATTTTATTCTATTGTATTCTCCGCCAGTGCAAATAAACTCACATCGTTTGGTTTTGTTGCAGAAGAGGCATAATCTGAAGATCTCACAGATGTACAGAAGGAGGTAACAAAGGCACTAACTGCTGTCGCCTCTGAGAAATGAGGAAAGGCCTACCCATACTCAGCTTCATCTAGATGGTGCATCTCAGGTGCCATCAACAAAGCAGAAGCTTAAGGAGCCACTTGAAACGTCTGAACATCTGTCAAGTTTCCAAAGGCACTACATTCCCATCTACAAACATTGTAGATGTCCATCTATGCCATGATTGGTGCCATTTTTCCACCATGAGAGCACATTGAGAGAGGACAAAACTTATGGTGGGATGAATGGACCATAGATGTAATGCTGCACACAGACCTCCACAGCATGGCATGTTCCTTGATGATAAGCATCTGGGATTATCCAGTTATTCAACTTCCCTTTGCTAGGTACTGACTTGGGTGCTGGGGAACAGGGGGAAAGGCTGCGAAAAGGCAGGCTAAAAGTAATAATGGTCCCTTTCAAGGCACTTTGATCTTGGAAGATGGATCCTTAACCTTTCTCATGACAACAACAAGCATCAATGCTGGTCCAATGATTGAGTCAATCCTGCACAAATGTAGGTGGCATCAAATTTGCCAGGGTCAGGTATCACAGGATGCTAAGCACAGCCAGCTCATGAATAAGAACAAAAATAGGTTGGTAGCTACCATCACACCAACTGTAGGTGTAGGGAAATTATGCCATAAAAATTACAGTAAGTGAACACTTAAATGCATGGGTTGGTACTTGGTATTTCACTTGATGATAATTACTTGTTCAATGCAAAGGCCTTTAATATATGCTGAAAGTTAAAAGTCTTGCGATACAACTTATAATGACTGGTGAATATTGACAATGGCTAGATGTGGAATCACATATACGGATACTGTGTAAAAGTGAATCCCTTACAGCACATGTTGACAAAACCTTGACATGAGCTATGAAGCTTAAAAAAGGACTTGACAAGGCAGATACTGACAGCATTGTTTCTCTTCAAGGGAATCTAGCACAAATTTCATAAGGGGCAGATTGTTTAAGACTGAATGAGGAAATCTTTTTTCAAAGGCCTGTGAATCTTTGGAATTCCCTACCCTAGATAGCTGTGGGCAACAGATGAGAAACTGAAGCCCGAGATCAGCCACAATCATCTTGAATGCCAGCATAGAGTTAACAGGTGATGTGGTCTTCTGCTCCTCCTACTTCTTAGAGTTGGTAAGGGTCTCTTTTAAAAGGTCATCAAGGCTGCCTCTGCAAGAGAACCTCTTGTTTTGGTGGGACCTTACACTGACCTTGTGATGTATTTGCTGATCAGAGAACCTTACGTCTCCCTCCTACACATGATACTGGTGCATGGGCTCCGCATTCCAGCTCTATTAATCATGGGACAGCACCCTACAGTCACGCTCCTCTGTCCTCCACTCAGTGCCTTCCTCTGGTTCCAGCATTAGTTGTTACTGCAGCATGAAGTTTTGTAATAGGTGACAGCTGGTGAACTTGTGGGGTGTCCTTGAAGGGGCATTTTGCAAGCTTCTCTCCGAGCTATTGAGGCTTTTAAAACTTACCTGTAGGAGTTAAATAGTCTGCTTGATGACATTTGTACTTGTATGGCAGCAACTTTACTTATCCTGTGCTGCGGGATTGTGAGTGAAGAAATCCATGTTCTTGAGGACATAGTCACAAAGGCATTCATATGGAAGGATTTGGATTGGTTTAAGTAGGTATGAGTTGTTTTTAGTTTCTCAGAAAATCCCAACATAACTGCATGATATGCTTTTTTTGTAGTTGCAGATGACTTGAACATTCAAGGAGTGTTCACAAACACACCTAGTTGCTCGGAGGGAGACTTGACAGCCACATGAATATAGTCAATTATCTCCAGCAACTAAGGATTGCAGTCAAGGCCTTGAAGCCAACTTCCTTCCTAAGCTCTGGCTTGATTGATTGTCAACCTGATGTTTTTGTCAGCCTGACAGTACACGCTCTCTGTGGCTTTCTTTTAGTGATTGGACAATGGCTGAGAGAGACCAAACAATTTCCACATAATCCCTGGAAGAAATCGGATAAAAAAGTTGAATACCAGCTAAAGTCATGTTGCTTCCCAATAGCATCAACTCCTGCCGAAGCATGTCACACAGCTCCACCACCTGCCTGGAGAGATGCATTTTATGTAAACATTGATGCTGGGACGCTTCAACGAAGCTGTGTGTCTGACAATAAAATCTTTAGTGTTGGAGCACCTTCTGAGATCATGAGGCTGCTCTTCTTTGATCTCCCGGGCCCTGCAAAATGCGAGGTTCTCCAACTTGATAGCAGGAAGGGGGGCTCAGAGTATTTCTTGAAAGGTGAGAGACTGGAAAGCGTTGCTGTACAAAGGTACCCAGGCATTCTTGTTCATAAGTCACTGAAAGCTAGCAAACAGGTGTAGCAAGCAATCCAGAAGGCAAGTGGTTTGCTAGCCTTAATTGCAGGTGGACTTAAATACAGAAGCAAAGTCTTGCTTCAATTGTACAGAACACTGGAGTAGTGTGTGTATTTTTCTGGTGCACTTTTCTAAAGAAGGATATATTTGTCATAAAGAGTGCAACGGAGTTTAACCAGACTGATTCCTGGGATGGTGGGACTGACCTATGAGTCAAGATTGAGGAAGGTGGGCATGTTTCGTAGAATGAGAGGAAATTTCATAGAAATTGACAAACTTCTTAAAACAGAATAGCAAAGTAGATGCAGAAAGGATGTTTCCTCCGGTTGTGAGGCTTAGTGCCAGGGGCACAGTCTCAGAATAAAATGTAAGCCACTTAGTACTGATATGAGGAGGAAAGTCTTCAATGACAGAATGCTGAACATTTGGAATTCCTTTTCCTAGAGTCTGTGGAAGTTCAGTCATTAATTAAGTTCATGAATGAAACTGATAGCTTTTTGGTTAATGACAATAAGGGATAACTTGTATAGAGTGGGAATACAGAATTGAGTTGGAGAATTAGCCATAATCTAGAATTACAAAGCAAGCTTGAGGGCTGAATGGCCTATTCCTGCTCCCATGTTCCAATGTTTTTATACAATATGACTTGATCTCTATCACTCTGCAAATAATGCAACTTCAAGACTCCACCTCCCACCCTTAATTAGACAGGGAGCCTGTCTATGACAATTAAAGCAGCAGTCCAGACAAAATTCCAAACAGTGTCTGCTTGGCATTAAGTCAAAGTCTTGGCTCCTGTTTTTTTTACTGCAAATGTGAAAATTCAGCCATGGAAGGCCACCACTTCTGACTCCTTCTCCAAATCAAACACCACCCTAACTTGGAAATACACCTCCTTTGCTCCAGTGTTTCTGGATTAAGATCACAGAATTCTCTACATAACTGCACTGTGGGAATATCTACAATGCAAGGATGCGGCAGTTCAAGAATCACCACCACCTTCTCAGGGTCAATTAGAGTTGGTAAGAGGCAGCCTTGTAAGTGACACTGACATTTCATTAATGCATTAGAAAAAAAATGTTCCCTGCAGTAGCCTAACGTTTTACCCACAGAGTATTTGAGTGTGGCTTCCATATTCAATGAATACAATTGTAGAATGATTGCTAAAAATGAAACTGGTTTTACTACAGTTAAATGTGAAGAAAAATGATTGAAATACTAAATGCTTTACAAAATGAGGACTGCAATAGCTAAGTACTGACAAACATTGTCTCAATAAACTAGCATGTAAATGGCCATAATACATTTCACCGTTTAGGTTCAAGGGAAACATCACAAACAAATATACCTGCCTATTATCAATACCCATTTGATTCTACAGTTGGTGGTATAATAAGTTGCTGCGATCACATGTTGGTAGCAGTGAAGCTTGGTTAGAATCTATTGATTATGACTCATAATTTGGTGACATTTCATGAAATCGTCCTGTAAGCCAGATGATATGTGGTAAAATAAAGGCAAAATTAGTCTAACTGAAGAGAATTGTGTTTAAACTTGTTACCTCCTGGTTAGCAGCTGCCAATTCCTCTTCCAGTGTGGAAACCCTCTCCAGAGCAATTCGTAGACGTTCCCTCACCTTCAGACAAAAGACAACAGATTTGTATAAATTGTAGGCATTTTCTTGTGCAAATGCATCGTAGTGCTACTTATTGAACTAACGTAGTTCAACATTATGGTTCCGTACGTGATTAATTAGGTCCAATGTTAATGCTGAGTAAGTCATCCAAATTTCTCAGTTTAGTCCACTTTTGCCTCTGTCTTGGGTATCTTCTAATTCTGTACTGATGTGTTCTGTACACTTCAGGTTCGGCTGTTTCTTTGATAAACTAAGCATAATACTGCAATATTCCAACCTGGTACCGCAGCAATATTTAGTTTAAACTGTTGGGACTTAAACCAGCACTCAAATTTGTCAAGCATGTTTCTAACCAAACGGCATTCAAAGGAAAATATAATTTCTCTGATGCAAGTTTTTCCTTTTATAAGTACTGACGGTAAAAAATTGAATTCAACTACCTAATTATGATTATCTCATAGCATGCAAATAGTATGGTAAGAATCAAGTTGTGAGGTTGACAATCAAATACTATTTGTTGGATTTTCACTTCAGAGGCAGGAAAAAGGAACTGGGTCAAAAACATGCCTCTGGTAGTAAACTGAATAAACTTGAGATTTCATGTGGTGTGAGCCCTTACCTAATATGAAGATGTATTTCCTGTTCAAAAAAAAAGACCGTGGGACAGGAATGGAGGTGGGTTAGAAGAAGCATGCCACTGATTTAGACTCTCATGGCAGCCATAACTGAGGCTGCTGGTTGCCCTGAGAAAGAAATTTTCAAATTATGCAGAAACTTTCCACAGCATGAGAAGGAGACAAGATGTCAGTGGAGAGGTGATGTCCTGAATTCCGAAGCAGAGCTGCCTCTCTCTTCTTTGCCAAACTGAATCTAATGTCAGAAATTGTGAAGAACTGTCCAGAAAGGTCCAGTGCAAAGCACTGAGAAAGTCACAAGGCATGTTCTCTCTGTCGTTGCCCACTGTTTTCCTATATTTGTACTGCATACATGAGGACACTTTAAGTCATCATCTGGAACTACTTTTAACATCTCCATGACAAATAAAATGGCATGAGATGGTCAAAGAGATAATAGGATACTTTTCAGGGAGGACAAGTCAAATGAGCTTCCTTCCATGGTGCTAAGTGATTATATATTCTAGGCTGCATTTCCATGTATGTGTTAATATAGGTATCTCAGAAGCTGTTTCATTCTGTGCTCCTCAACCTGGGTCAGCAGGACTCAGTTGAAGTATTGCTGAATCAGGAGATCCTTGATATAAATGGTATCTCCATGAACTCTTCACAACCTGAGTCTAGCCTAGCACAGCAGAGGCACCTCTATGTTCAATATCATCCTCCTCCGCTTTTACTTTGCCCTCCTCTCTCAAATCTTCCTCTTCCACTAATGAGCTGTTTTTTCAGTTTTAAATTTCTTCTTCCAACGCATGACTTTCCTTGAGGTCTAGAGCTCCATGAAGAGCCATCTTAGAAAAGATGCAGCAGACCCCCACAATGACAGAGCAGGACCTTTTTTGGAGAGTGCCATCTGACCAGTCCAGTTGCCACATCTTTAGAAGCTTGTACAATGTCCTACTGAGAAGGTGGTATTGGCTGAATTGCCTCTATGTCTCTGTCTCTGTTTGAAGATTTCCAGAGAAATGAGTAGTCACGTCTTCAAAGGATATTCCTTGTCCCCTAGGACCTGACCACACATTCTCATGATAATAATTGAGGCAGTATTGGATGGTAGAGGATGAAATAATTACAGTAGCTGTCAGGAAAGTGAGTGCATAAAAACAAGAAGCTGCTATAGTGACCTTAGAATGCTGAGGGAGTACAGGCCCTTCCTGTTGATGAATCTGAGTAGGTAGTTACAAGGCACTTTGAATCCCACCTAGCTGCAATCAATGTTGCATTGCATCTGGGCAATAGAACCCAATGTCCTACGCCCCTGTGAGTATCAGATTTTTTTGGGCTACCGGTATGTTGAATTTCTCTCTTTTCATTTCTTACCTTTGTTTCCTTTAATTCTCCTTTTTTTTCTTTTAACTTTTAAGCAAAACAGCAGAAGTTATTGGTCCATTGTCTTACATAACTGCAATGAATAATAATACGATACACAGATTCAGGACTTAGGGCATCAACAAACCAAAAAAATGTATTTCGTAAAATAGGTCAGGTATGCACTTATTACATTTCAGAAGGTATACAAATGCTACTTTACTTCGCAGTGAGGTTCTATTAAGTACAGTGTAAAAACATAGCCAATTACTCTGGTCTGTTTTCAAACTATTTTAAGATGATATTTTTACCTGTATCTTAATTTTTGTAAACTATTTCACGTGTTGCAGGAAAAATTGCATAGGGTTTTCCCAATCTCATTTCATAACTTTAACAGAAACCCCAGCGAAACACTGTTCTTCCATTGAGAACCTCCATAGAAATGTGAGGCAATTGTTTCCAAATCTATTTATGAATTCATTCAAATGAATGCACCGAGAAGAACATTGTGTAAAGAATAGAATAGCTGAAGTAGAAATAACCCTACACTTTACCCAATTAAGAAGTTACTTGCTATATAAATTAAGCATGATATACTCAAAAGATCTGGAATCCTAGATGTAAAACTAAGAGAAAACGCACGTTAAATTTTAGCTTATAAGTCGGCTACAACTGAATTATAATTGTCACTGTGGCTATGTCTTGATATAGTAATTTAAGAGGCCATAGTCCATAGAGGACAAGCGGCATCTCTGTCCATTAGGGAGGGCCAACTGGTTATGTACTGCCTGAGGGTAATAACTACATAATTATGAGGCAAGGTGAGAAGGCTGGACTTTTGTGAACTAACACTGTCTACCAGTATGTGGATTGAAACTACCCTATTCACTTTATTCTTCACCAGATTCTAGCCATCCAGCCAACAGAGCTAATTGACTCTGTCTTAACAGTAGACAAAAAAAATCAATCATTAGTCTCCATTTGCTCATCATATGTGTATAGCTCACTGTACTGTATAAGAATATGTGTGCATGAACAAATGTTGGAGAATTTTAAACTCGCATGTCTCCTGGCTCCAATGCTTTATATTAAGGGGCAAACAGAATTCTCCCCCTTAAATTCAGTATGAAAACACAGAGATAACAAGCATTTGTAACAGATGCAAAAGCTACCTAGCATAAAGGTAGATGGCCATGGTCATTAGATGTTAATCAGCTCAGTAACAGGACATCACTGCAGAAGTTTTTCAAGATGGTTTTATGCCCAGCTACTTCATCAATGACCTTTCCTCCATCGTAAAGTCAATTCGCTGATGAATGGACAATTTTAAACACCAACCTTGAGTTCACAGGAAGAATGTGATTGCACTGGAGAGGGTGTAAAGAGGGTGGTTGATTTGAAAGCTAAATGAGGGACCTTTTAGTAGTCTAAAGTTACCTGTAAACGTAACGTTTAGTCAATATTACTTTTTTGTTTGTTTAAGTAAAAATCTTGAAGCCTGAAATCATGTTGTGTGATATTTCCAGTCAGTCATTAGAAATTTTATTTTTTAAATTGTTGGCCTTGACAGAAATCAAAACAGTTAATTTTATAATTAGAGTCAACATAGATTCCTAGAATCCCTACGGTGCAGATAGAAGTCATTCAGCCCATCAAGTCTGCACTGACCTGCTGAACAGCATCACACCCTATCCCCATAATCCCACATTTACCATGGTCAACACCCCTAGCCGGCACACAATGGGGGAGTTTAGCACAGTCAATCCAATAATACTTAAATCAGTCCAAATTCTCTGCAGTACAAGACCAAAATATCATTAAGTCCTTGAAAAATAATAATATTAAGTGGAAAGGTGATGATGTGGATACAGAATTGGATTAGTAACAGGAAGCAGAGGGTGGTAATCGATTGACTTTTTTTGTCAACAGCAAAACAGTTTGCAATAGTGTTCACCAAGTGTCAGTTCTGGATCCGTTACTCTTTTCAATTGTTATGAATGCCATTTCATAAATTAATATGTGAAGAACCATTTTAAACTTGCAGATGGTATAAAAGTTAATAAGGTGATGGTGACATTTGTAGATTCCAGAATACGAGCCAGAATGATCAAATGAGTAGAGGCATAATAACAGGAATACAACACAAAGAAATTGAAGTAATTTACTTGGAAAAACCAATATGGACATAGAGCATACAATAAATAATGATTTTGAAAAAAGTGTAGACGAGCAGAAAGATTCCGATGGTTATAAACAAATTCTTAAAGTGACAGTTCCAGTTGTTAAAACTGGTTAAAAGTACATATGGGTTACCATACTGTTAAGGAGGAGATCATAGAGTGTAGCTCAAGAAGCTAGATACCATACAGGACAAAGCAGACTGTTTGATTAGCACTCCATCAACAACTTAAATATCCACTTCCTCCACATGATACTTCACAGCAACTCAACATGACTCCTTTTGACAGCTCCTTCCAAAGCTCCAAACTTCATCGCTTAGAAAGACAAGAGCAACAGATGCATGGGAACACCACACTATCACCTGCAAATTCACCTTCAAACCAGACACCATTCTGACTTGGAGATAGTAGGAACTACAGATGCTGGAGAATCCGAGACAACAAGGTGCAGGGCTGGATGAACACAGCAGGCCAAGCAGCATCATAGGAGCAGAGAGGCTGACGTTTCGGGCCTAGACCCTTCATCAGAAAAGGGGGAGGGGAAGGGGGTT
>NC_063349.1:37774036-37839625 GCF_021869965.1 Rhincodon typus
AAATGTTAGCTGAGCCAACAACACCCTCCTTCCATGAAAAGAAAATTAAAGGGAAAGAAATCCAGTTATGAGAAGATGTTAGAAAAGTTAAGATTGTTCTCCCTGAATTAGAGAGGATTAATAGGTGACCTGTAGATCTTCTCAAGGAACTGGGAAATTTTGATAGATTTTGTTTCCATTGGGGAATGGATTCGTAACCAATGGCTACCGATTTGAAACATTGACAAAAGAACTAGAGAGAGGTGAGAATTTTTTTCCATTAAGAGTTGTGGAGCTGGAACGTGCCACCTAAAGAGTCAAAGGAAGGTGATTCCATAAATAATTTGAGAGAGTCAGGCAGCCATTCCAGGAGGTGAAATCTATAAGCTTATGGACAAACAGTAGAGGTGCATGACTAAAAACACTGGATCAGATTTTACGATGGCCAGATGGTCTGCAGTGTGATTCCTGACATAGCAGGTACCAAGAGAATTGTTCAAGAAATTAAAAATTCCAGTGGGCAATTTGCTTGATTAGAACCATCCAAAAGTATCCATTTAAACTGGAGAAATCAGAGGGCTCTGTTGAAATTAGGCAAATAGTTACCCAGATACACTTAAACAATTGAAAACTTAATCTAACTCCTGGATAACTATTAAACTGAGCTACCAACTTGCACTGCACCCAAATACACCTCCCTCAGACCCTTATACCATCAGAACCCCGATCTGAAAATCCTTATCTCTCTTGGAACCCAACACTCCTCTCTGCCCCGGGACTCAGACCTACCCTAACCCCTCACCTATCTTAGTACATGCTCTTTCTGAAGAGCTATCAAAGAGGCTGACTGTAAAGCTGAACATTTAAATCACAGATACAACAGCTACTACTGAGAAAAGGGGGGCATGATTTGACTTTCCACAACTGGCTTAATGATAGTAGACAGAGGGTGGCTGTAGAAGTCTGTTTGTATGAATGGATCCCAGTATGCAGCGGTGTATTATAGGGATCAGTGCTCAGTCCCTTATTGTTTGTGGTATTCATAAATGATGCATATGAGAATGTGGGAGGTTAATGGGAGACTGGCTGGATAGTTCACAGTAAAGACAGAAGTGTTAAGTTGAGGAAGATAGAAACGGATTGGTGAAATGGATAGGTAAGTGGTAGTTAATTCTGATAAATATGAGGTGATGCATGTTGGAAGAATGTTCAAGACAAGGGAGTACTCAATGACTGGCAAGACACTAGGAAGCTCAGAAGAACAGGGGGATCTTGGGGTACTTACTCATAGATCCCTGAAGGTGGCAGAACAGGTTAATAGGGCAGTTAAGCAGGCATATGGAATGACTGCCTTTATCAGTTGTGGCATAGATTATAACAGCAGTGTGGTCATGTTGGTGCTGTACAGAACTTTGGTTAGGCCATAGTTGGGGTACTGTGTGCAGTTCTATTCACCAAACTATAGGAAGGAGGTGATTGCACTGGAGGGGATGCAAAGGAGGATGTTTTCTAAGATGGAGCATTTCAACTATTAAGAAAGCTGTCAAGCTTGGGTTATTTTCTTTGGAGCACAGAAGGTTGAGGAGGAATCTGATATAGGTGCATCAGATTATGAGGGGCATGGACAAGGTGAATAGAAAGCACTTGAATGTTATAACCATTCAAGGATGTGTGCCTAGTGCAGGAAAGTGGGATTAGTGTATATAGCAGTATATTTTTGGCAGTACAGACTTGATGGGCTGAAGGGCATTTCCTGTATTGTACACTTCTATGAACTGGCACGATGAGGGATCTGCCAGATTTAAAATACTCTCTACACTTCCAAAGGGGCACTGATTAGATCACCTGACAGAAATGCAGAGCTCTTCCTTAATATAAGAAAGGAGCAGACTGGCAATGAGTGTGATTGCCACTTGTTTGAAAATCTGGCCCAATTTCTCTCAAAGAACCAGCATAAGCATGACAGGCCAAGATGTCCCCCTTCTGTGAGTAATTTTTTTTAAATGATCTCACGACACTATAAGCTAAGTGACACAAAAATTTACAGAATCGTAACTGAAAATTCCTAAAAATCTTTGCAAATATTTCAAATTTACAGAAAACATACTAAACAATATTTCCAACTCTGCTGACTTTAAAAAGTGACCTTACCCTTAGCTAACTGAAACTGTAAGTTGCAGCAAACAGGATCATTAATATTGGCTGGTTGACAGTAACAGAATTATTTGAGCTGTGCCAGAAGAATAGAACCTGGCATAATGCAAATATCCTGCATAAGCCAAGAAAGCAAACTTCACCAAAGTAAGTAAGTGATGTTCCAAACTTGAATCTGAAAAGAAAGTGGTAAGAGACTAAATCAAGTGAAACTCAAAATTATACTAAATAAAAACCGAAAGAACTGCGGATGCTGTAAATCGGGAACAAAAACAGAAGTTGTTGGAAAAGCTCAGCAGGTCTGGAAGCATCTGAGAAGGAAAAAATTGGAGTTAACGTTTCGGGTCTGGTGACACTTCCTCAGGATTTAACTCTGATTTTTTCTTCACAGATGCTGCCAGACCTGCTGAGCTTTTCCAGCAACTTCTATTTTTGTTACTCAAAGTTATACTGTTCAACAACAATGCATTTAGTGTTCTGAAAGGTGTATTCAGTCCAACAAGCTGTTATTTTACTCTAAGTGGTGGAAGTGATAACTCACTGCCAAAGATCTAACTAAACAGTTGTATGGCTCAAGTGTTTTAAAAAGAGAACTGTTCCTTCGTATGTTGTCTCTTGGAAAATATTAAGTGCTGCCTTTCTTCATGAAGAGAAGACAGAAAGACATTATGTTAAAATCAGCACAGTTTCAGAACAATAACTATCTTATTTACATACGATTCATCTATTAAGACAAAATAATCTGCACAGTGAGATCAATTTTATTATACTCCTCAGTTATAAAAATATTTTAAAAAGACATAACTCCTTGAGGATTGTATGTCATCATGCTTCTGAAGTTCACTGATTGGATCTTTACAATGCAATAAATCTCTGTTGGTAGGGAGTAATAACAACATATATTTATTTTGCACCATTAATGAATGAAACATCTCCAGTCACTTCTCAAAAGCACTATGAAAGAAAGAAATTCCGAGCCATGTAAAAAGATGCCGAAGGCTTGATCAAAGAGTTAGGTTTTAATTTGCGCCTTAAAGGAGCAAAGTGAGGTAGAGAGGCAAAGGTATAGGAAGAGTATTCAAGAGCTTGGAACTGAAGTAATTAAAGACATGGCCATGACAGCAGGATACATATCTCTCTATGGAGGGGGCAAGGTAATGGAAGAATTTGAATAGAGAGATGAGACTTTTAAGATCAAGGGTGGAATCTTATAGTGGTCTAAGCAATGTAGGCTATTGCATAATTTGAATAGAATATAGAAATTTATTGTCATGTGTATACTTGCATGAAAAATACAGTAAAAAGTTTCATAAGTCCCCCTACTGCAGTGCCCACATCAATGACAGAGTTGGACAAGAAATTCAATGAGATCTACCTTGAAATTGGGCGCATTCACTTCATCTTTTATGCTTTAGTTGAGAAGCGAGGGTTGTTTCTCACTAAGCAGTTTCTCGCTACGCAGTGGCAGGTTGCCAATTTAGGAGGATTGACACTTAAATATTTTATGAATACTCCAACTCATTTCATTCATATTCAGCTTCCTATCTGACCAAGCTCCCCACACAAGCTTGACATCTAAAAATGTTGAGTTGGAAATCAGAGTGACTACCTGGAGACTCCAGTTTGTCCCTTGCTGCAGGGAGCCTCCATATTGCTCAGCACCAAATAGCATCTCAGGGCACAATACATGGGCTCCAGCCAGACACACCTCTCATTCATGGACATGGGAATCTAACATTTGCCAACATCCCAGGACACCTCTTCAATATCCTTGCAGGAGGTTTAGCAAGCCGAGGCTTGCATTGTAGTGTGCACCGGCAATTGGCATTGAAAGGCTGCTATGAGGGCACTTTGCAGGAACAACTCTTGGATTGGACCAGGTTGTATCTCAGGGCTGCTCTTGCTCTCTTAGCACTCATTCACTTAGTGTCTACCTGCAAGCTAGCAACATCTATGCTTTGTCTTGTCTTGCCTTGTTGTGCCAATTAAGTGCAGTCACACAATTAAGCAGCTTCCCTTCTGGTAATAGGAATGTGCCTCTTGCTATACGGCAGTGTGCGACATCAATCTTACATCAGCACCACGTGGTAGCATTTAATGTGACAAACACCCAGTATGTGCAGCAAGCAAGCAGCTATGCTTCAAAGTCTTAGGAGATTAATCCTCACTGAAATTCATGGAGGCACCTGTCAGTTAGAGGTCCCAGCATAGTAAGTCAAGAGCAGTATCTTATACCGGTCCAGAAGATTGGCGAGTCAGATGAACTCAGTCAGGGGTTTGTGTTTTTGAAATCTAGACAGTGGGTCAGAGTCAGTCCTGTGGCTGCATAATGGTCAGTCTGGAGAGTTGGGCTCATACAATCAAGCAAAATTGTACAGTCATTTTCACAGGTTTGAGCAGCTCTCTGCTGGGGCTGTTGGGTTAAATCAATCAAGGGGATTGGTAACGCTCAATTTGTCAGATCTGACTTCAAAATCTTCACTCTATGAACATTCACTCTAAGATGCAGGACTGCATAGCCGCTCAAAGGTTCAGTACACGCCAATTGGCATGATGACACATTAGCTTTTGTTTCATAGAATAGAATCATAGAATCCCAGAAATGCAGAAAGAGGCCATTCAGCCCAATGAGTCCACATCAACCCTTTGAAGAGTATCCCACCCAGACCAACCCCCCCCCCCCCGCCCCCACCACCTATCCCTGTAACACCCCCCGCCCCCACCACTGTTACCATGGCTAGTCCCCCTAGCTTGCACATTCCTGGACACTATATGGCAAGGGCAATTTAGCATGACCGATCTACATAACCTGCACGTCTTTGGACTGTGGGAGCAAACTGGACCACCCAGCAGAAACCCACGCAAACAAGGGGAGAATGTGAAAATTCCACTTTACAGCCTTACAGTCAGAGTCATACAGCATGGAAATGGACTCTTTGGTCCAACTTGTCCATGTCAACAAAGTTTCCCAAACTAAACCAGTCTGTTGTCTGCGTTTGGCCCATATCCCTCTAAACCTTTTCTATTCATGCACCTCTCCAAATGTCTTTTAAATGTTGTAATTGTACCTGTAACTACCGCTTCCTCTGGCAGTTCACTCCACACATGGACCAAGCTCTGTGTTTTAAAAACACAGTTGTCTCTCAGATCCCTTTCAAATCTTTCTCCTCTCACCTGAAAAATATGCCTTCTAGTTTTGAACATCCCCCATCCTCGGAAAAAGACCTTTGCTATTCACCTTAGCTATGCCCTCATGATTTTATAATCCTCTTTAAGGTCACCCCTCAACCTCCTACACTCCAGTGAAAAAAGTCCACAAAGGGCTGGTATCGAACCTGGGTCCCTGGCACTGTGAGGTAGCAGTGCTAACTACTATGCCTAGCTTTCCCACCTAGGTACCTGACCTGGTAGGGAGCACAGGAGGCAGCCTTGTCAATGTCTCCTCTGAGGCCTTGTTCTCTCAATCTCAGATGTCAAGGAGGTGACTTCTGGTGGAGCTGGCCATTTACTGAGATGGAGGACATGCAAGGCAAAATACCAGTGGTCAAAAATAGCATGCAATGAGCGGGACTGCCATTGGAATTATTGAGAGAGTTTCCAGCAACCGATGTCATGCACAGACTTTGGGGATCTGCACAGCAGAAAAAATAATTCGCAGCAATGTTGGTGAGAGGAACAATGGGGCACGTTCAATGGAATGAGACTTGGGACTTATTCTTTGTGATTCAGAACTACAGGCTGGGCGGCAGGTGGTAATCACAACATTCAACTGTTCCTCCCCTGCGGAGGGAAAATCCTGTCCCTTGCAGGAGAAAACTGGGACTGCTCCTGCAGGGATGCGGAGTTATCCATAACCCGCCATAACCGCAAGTATCACCCTTCATTCCACTGTGGCTCTCTCAGTGATTCCACATGTTGCGAAGACCTCTCTTTTTTGCTTTGCAGGTTCGGCAAACTGTCAACCATCTCAGTGGTGAAATGGCCAGCTCTGGCAGTAGTTACCTCCTCAATCCCTGAGGTCAACAAAACCAAGATCTCAAAGGAAGTATTGACAAAGTTACCTTCTGTACTCATCAGCTCTGACACCTTGGTGGGAATGTTAGACATAGAAAGTTTGAGAGTATATTCTTTGGAGTTCCTCACTGTAACAACTGCTCAGCTAGCCAAGGAAGAAATGTTGCAGGCCACTAGCACTTGGAGGCTAGTGCAGGCCAGTCCCCTACTCAACCCAGGCAGGCAAGGTCAGAGTGGTGTTGGCAATCAGGGACTTTGTTCTGCACAGGGAGAAACAGCAGTGGTAGACAAATATGTGGGACACAATGCCCTCATTGCCCAGAAGCTGCAAGAGTGAGTTATGAGACTCTGTCTGCCTTGATGAACAGGGTGGCATGGTGACAAGAAGACCAGGGTGTCGTCCACTGTTTCCCCACTTGTAGCCAATGTGCTCCTGGCCATGCTTGAACCACCCTCCCACTTGACTCCCGTTCCTATTCATGCTTCACTATATTTATCCTTGCAGATATTGTTTCCCTCTCTTCATTCCGCACTGATTCAAGTGACAACCTAAGACTGGGTTCAGTGGCATAGCTTCTTCTGCCGGTCCTCTGGGTATACAGTTCCTCTGCTTTGTGCTACTCCATCGAACGGGACCTCCAGGTCCTTGTTGGAGAATTGCCGGTGTCATCTTCCCCTCTTCTGACATCTTCCAACTCCATCCTTGACTGAGCATGGCCGCTTCAGTATGCCAGTGCTCATCTGGGCACAGAAGCCTTTTAAATACAGCACAGGTGCCCAGCTTGCTGGTCTTTTAGAGGATATCTGGTGAGTGGCAAGTTGTTCCAGGAAATGACACGTGATAAGATGCGGCTAGAATCAGATGTAAGCGACACTGTAGGGACAGGTTTGTAATTAATGAGGTGTGTTTGGTAACGTTTGATGAAAAAACTCCCCAGGCCTCATGAGAAGAATCCTCCAAAACTTGGGAAACGCGCATTTAGTCAAAAATATGTTAGTCAGCTCAATGTGTTGCTTGAGGTATAGGTGAACAAACACAGGGATGATAGGAAACAGGATTTTTTGCAAGTTAAGATACAGGCAGAAGAGTTTTGGAAAATCTCATATTTAGACAGGACTGAACGTGATAGGTCAGCCAGGAGTGCATTGGAATATTCAAGTGAAGAGGTAATAAAGGCACTAATGAGGGTTTTAGCAGTAGAATAGCTGAAGCACTACGACGTTGAACAGCAGAAGAGCAATAGGCAATTTTAGCAATGACATAAATTTGAGGTCAGAAACTCATCTCACAAGAATAGCTTAATTTTGGATTATTACCAGAGAATAGTATGGATTCAGAAGCTAGGGAACAGAGTTTGGAGCAGATACTGAAAAATATTGCTTCATTCAAAAAGTATGATTAATAAGCTTGTCAATGATGTGAACAATGGCCATATGGTTGATAATATAGAAAATAATCTATACATTATGTGAAGACAATGAATCACATGGATGGAACGGTGGCAAACAGAATTCAGTCTAAAGAAGACTGACATGATCCATTTGGGGAATGTTAAAAGACAGTGTAATACATAATAAACGGTATAATACTGAGAAATACAATGGAACAAAGGGACGTTGGTTTCAAGTTTCTAGATCCCTGAAGGTAGCTGGATAGATAAATAAAGTGGTCACTAAGGAATATGAGATGCTAGCCTCTATTAATTGAGAGATACATTGAATATAAGAACTGAGAGGTTATGTTTACTATACACTGTAATTGTATTATCCAGTGGCCATGTCACAGCTGGAGTACAGATTATTGGAAAAAATATTGTTCACTACAATATTGGAAAGATGCGATTGCACAAAAGAGTTCATCGGCACAGATGATGTAAGAGGATGTTGTCTTGACTGGAAAAGGTTCAGTTATGAAGTAAGATTTGATAGGCTAGAGATGTATTTTTGGAGCAGGTAGCTTAGATGAGACTAATAGTATGTTACTATGTGGGGTGTAGATTGAATAGGAAGATCCCAGTTCCCTGTTTCAGGTCCACAACTGGAAGGCAGAGACTTAATGGTAAGAAGTAGGAGACATAGAGGGGATTCAAGGGGGTCTGTTTTCACTCAGATGATAGTGGGAATTTTAACTCAATGCTTAAATGGGTGGTAATGGTAGGAACAGAACAGTTAAAAACTACTTTGTTATATATTTGATTTGCCATAATCCAGAAGGTTATGGTTCAAGAGCTGAAAAATAGGATGAAGCTGGATGACTACCTGTCATCAGAACTGATACAATTGGTGAAATAGCTTCATTTCATGCTGTAAATCTTTATTAAGCAATTGACCATTGTAGCACCTGATTGATTTACATCAATTTGCAGCAGCAGTTGGGTGGCCTATACAATAGGTAGGTAATTTGTATTTCAAAGTTACTTTCCAAATAGTTAAGGTGAAAGTTATTCTCTATAGCTCAGTAATCCTTAATCTCATGAAGTTTTACATTTCTCGTTTCTTGATCAGCCTTTGGAGAGGAGATCAATCTTGGTCAAACAGAAAGTGCAGGACTGCATAC
This sequence comes from Rhincodon typus, assembly GCF_021869965.1. Classification (NCBI taxonomy): domain Eukaryota; kingdom Metazoa; phylum Chordata; class Chondrichthyes; order Orectolobiformes; family Rhincodontidae; genus Rhincodon; species Rhincodon typus. The sequence continues at coordinate 37,782,741 of NC_063349.1, forward strand.
ATGAACCAACACTAGGTATGCTTTAAGAATGATGTATTAACTTTGGAAGCTATTGTAGATGGCTATATTAATTCATGCAAAACATTAAAGTTAGAGGAAAGGCGAGAGCATGATATCAAGGAGCATGGCAAAACTGAGGTCAACCAGAGTCAAAGAAAAAGTCTTCCAGTGCATAGAGGTATACCTGATCCAAAGGACTTACGGTCAGTAATGGGAAGGCCACCATTATAAATTCAGGATATTGCTATAGCATTTCCTCAGGGAAGCACCCTTAGACTTAACACTTACAGTTTCTTTATCAATGGCCCTCCTCTGCCATAACGGCAAGACTAGTTCTAATCACAACTTACCTGACTGTGGATATATGAGTGACCTGTACCTGGCTATGTAAGGTGACTTATACCTGACCACACTAAGCAGCACATGCTTGCTTAGAAAATGGCAGACAGAAACTAAGCAAAACTAAGCAGCCTGCTCACACAGTGAAATGCAATGGTATCTTTGAACAGGATTGCTAGAAGGTCAGTAAAAGAACGCTGTATGTTCCCATCCGAGACAGTTCTGATAAAAGGATGCCTTAGGACAGATAAATGACCAATTCCGGCCTTATTAGTGAAAGGGTGATTGTCCCAGTAAATGAATAACATCAGGTTCTGGATTAGGTCCTTAAGCAGCTGCAAAGATAACAGCTAAAGTTATGTCATAGTAAATAGTTGCCTCTTTGAAGCTACCAGCCATATTAAATAGATTCTAGCTAAAAATGCTCTAATCATAGAAGTTGGTTTCAGTACAAAACCAGAATATTATACAAGCCTTAAAAAACATTTAAGCTTAGATGGGAAGATTAACTAGCCTTAGGAGATGCCTTCTCTTATGCCCTGAACAAGATAGATTGATCACAACCCATAAATTACAAAATGCTGACAGTAGAAGTAGTAGTATAACATTACACTTATAAGAAACTTTATAACAGAAGGTAACCTTATAGCAATTAGTTAAAACTAACTGACTTTTTATTTTTACATTATGTAATTGGGACAGTGGGAAAATAAAAGGTGTAACTGAATTTGATAAAAGACAGCACCAAAATACAATGGGTTATATAATTTGAGCTGTCCTTACAGATAAACAAGCCGGAGGAAGACCCAGAGGAGCATTGCCATTAAACTTTTGCAATGTGAATGAAATAGAATGCGTAGAATGATCCCAAGGCCTAGAGATTACAATGTCTAGCGAATACCATAAGATCATGGAACATGGGGCTGTTCATAGAAGTGCCCATCACTGATTAGGTGTCCTACAGGATTGGATGTTTGGATTAGGGGGAAGAATAGTGAATACGTTGTGTTTGATTACTGTAACACAATGTACAAAAATGCTGTATTTTTTTGTAAAGCAGAGGGTGTGTCATTGATCTATCTTCCGAAGCCAGATTCAGGGAAGATCCTTGGCCCTCTCCCTGTATAAACCGGTTTCTGCTTGAATAAACATCTTACACTTGCCTGAATCCTGCCTGCCTCCTGGGTCTTTTTCCTGGGTTTGGGGGGGGGAAAAAAAAAATACTGCTCTTACAGTGCAGTATTCCTTGCTGGCTTAAAGTCAGTCCTGGACAAGTAAGAGTCATAATTATGCCCACCCACTTCATTTGTTCAGAGAACCCAGAGTTAAAATGCTACTTTACACTAAGGTTGATGCTTGGCACTTATGAGATATGAATGCTATATGCTCCTTGTCAACCTGAATGTCAGTCCAGGTCAAGTAGATGTTGCTTGACGGTTTAGGTTGACAAGGAGCATATAGCATTCATATCTCATAAGTGCCAAGCATTAATAATCGCTAGAAGGAAAGGAACAACACTCTTCTCATTACTATCAACGACAGCATTTCCCATGATCAATGTACTGCGAGTTACCACTAATCAGAACCTTTACAAAATGAGTGTTATTAGCATTATGGCTCCAAGAAAAAGGCAGAGTCTATCTACTCAGTCCCCAATGGCTCAACAGATGGGCCCTCAAAGCCTATTCAAAAAGCTATTAAGGAGTTGACCATGTATCGGTGAGTGGGGCAAACTCGTTTAAGCACAGAAGCATGGAAAAACACATCTTGAATGCCAAAATTATGACACCTATAATTTTGAGAAAATTAACCTATATTGTTGCAAATTTCTGTTTAATAATTTCTGTTGACAGTAATTGAATGGCCTTTGGCAACACAAATTCTCTTAAAACAGCAAGAAAACCATAAACTATACTTAATAACAAAGATTTTTGCCATTGACAGCCATGATTTCAATTATGGGGTAAAAATATAAAGTGAGTAGTTTGAATCTGAAATGCACTTATAATCAGCGCTTTCCAGTGTAGGTCATGATCATGCATGCCCACACTATTAGTTCAGAGAACCCAGAAGATGCTACTTGGCCCTAAGCTCTAGAAGATGCTTGCTAAAACACTTCACCTCTCTTCTTCTTTTAGATACATTTTAAAATCTACATTTGTCAATAAAGATTTGGTCATTCATCATATTATCATCTTCTCTGGTTCAGTGTTAAAAATATTTTTATTGCATTGTTCACCTTGGGACGTTTGTTGTTAAGTGTGTCACATAAAAGCAAGTTATTGTTACTGTTGGCAGTTGTCATTTCTAATGTTAATCATGTACTTGTGAATCATTACATTTACTGAGGTTTTTTAAATTTCAATCTTTACCAAGACAAGAAACTTTGACCAAATTGATTTTGCCTTTAAACCTGGCATAGTTGTAGCATCTTATATCCGAGTTCTCTGAACAAATGAAGTGGGGGGACATGATCACGACCCACACTGGAAACCACTGACTATAAATTCATTACAATCTCAGGTAGTCCACTTACTCATGAGGATATTATCATGGCTCTATCGATTCTTTAAGTTGATGTGCTTTGATTCTTGACCTTTCACCAATATTAACAGTTTCTGTGCACATAATCTGTCCCAGCCTTCATGATTTTGAATGAAAGGTAAGAAGCATGCTATGTCTAAATACCAACCTCTCATTCTGACTTCACAAGCCTGTTCCTGCACAGAACTCCTCAGAACAACCGAAGATGCCGCTTCATCCATTTCGCTTTCTTGATGCAACTTCTTACATCCCCATCTGAACAGTTACCACTGAATTTCCATCAACATTTAAAGTAGTGTGTTACCTTAAAGTCCCAAACAAGTAAAGTATTTTCTCGCAGTGGGAGAAGATATCTTTTGAGAAGTAGTATCCAAACGTTCTTAATACTTCTGAAATTTCGGTGAAAGGGTTGATTACTTTCTTATGCAAATTCCTTCTGCTTTGTAAACGTGGATGTTAACCCTCTGTGTAAAGTTCCTGTGATATTGCATTATTTTACATTACTCCTTAATTATTCTTTTATGAACTTTTGACCTTTTATCTTTATGTTTGTGACAGTCTATATTCTTATATGGATACCCATTTCAGCTCTCTCTTATTCTTTAAATCTTAAAATAATCCTTCATTAAATATTTATCTGTGAAGACCTTTCATTGTTCTGTGTTTATTTGTTATCTTATTCTGGTTTCTAGTGGTATTCATTTAATGAGGACCTTTCTCATATCTTACCAGTTGAAAGGCTCCTGTATTCCTTCTAAAATTAGTATCTTATTTTCATGGCTAGGTGAGATGTTGTCATGTCTTTTTCCAGGCCTTTGTTGCAGTATTGAAACTCTTGTCTTGTATTCAACACAGACAACAATTAATTAAGTTAATAGATTAATACACAGACAAAGCAAAGGTATAATCTATTAACTGAATTAATAGTATATGTGTGTCATCTCCATGTCCCCTTCTAGGTATATCCTACTTTCAAAGTGAACTTTTCCGGCTGTACCTGCTGGCTGCAATGGTGTTTTTAATGGTTAACTCCTACATGAATTTTTAAGTGATTTTGATATTTATGTATGTTCTACCTAATATATATTTCTCAGTCAAAACTATATTTCTAACCATGTATCATTATGCCGTGGTTGCCATGTGGGTGTACACTATGATTCCATGCACGTGTGAGAATGCAGACATTTTGCAGAAAATCTAAGGGTCTTGTGCTGATTGGCTTCATCAGTTGTAGAGTGGCAAACATGGCATCAGTCACCTTGGAGTAATACTGTGCATCACAGGTTGGTGACATCCTGCAGATGTCTCCAGCTCATCTCTGGAAGTAGGCAGAAGTAATAATATTCAAGACTGTGATGATCTTGACTACTACAGGCAATGCATGTTTTCCTGGTCCAGAAGGCAAGAGGCTTTGTTCCAGGAGGTTGCAGATGTCCTTTTGAGAGATTTGAGTCCCTTGAGGCACTTTTGCTCAGTGATGTTCTAAAATCTAATTATCTGTTGGCATTTCCTGTACTGGGGATGTTGCCACCGTGAGTCAGATTTTTGTGTTCATCCCCTCCTATGCATTGGAGCAACAGGTTGCTAAAGAGCTATTGTTCCTATTGCTAATGTTGGTTTTGCTGGTTGTACTATTGCATGATGTTGCTCCATGTGCTCCTCACCAGAGGTGCAAGGTAAAGCTGCATAAACTGATACCATAATGCTGTGAAAACCAGCAGCTGGGAAGTACAGATCATAGCAAATACTTTGCAGAAATAACTTCTATTGTCTTACAAATTAAAATTAAACTGAAATCACTCTCTCAGAAAAACACCTGTGAGCGAAAACTTTTCACTTAGGTAAAGAAGCAGCTCTTCTGTTCAGTCTTTAAAAGCTTTTCAAACCGTAATCTCATAGTCAGTTAATCTCTACTGTGTTCTTCTTGACCTATGAGACCGTGAATATCAGACAGCCCAGAAAACCTATTCACAATAGTTAATATCAGGATGCAGGGGTATATCCTTAGACATTTGTCTGTTTTACAATTTAAATGCAGACCTTTCTGTCCCACGAGGGTAAAGGTTTTTGTCAGATTTATACTAAGATGATATTGTTACCCTTCTTAAACAGCTTGTATGCATTTACACCCACTCCCTTGCTGCAAGTTAAAACTCCTTCCTGGTTGCAGAAGTGATGATGCAGTACACTGAATGAATCCTATACAATCCTATAAATGTGATATGTGCATCATGGTTTTGATCAAGAACCTGTTTATTATATAATTTATTTCCCAAAAAGTGTATGTATTTGACATATACTTTATGATCTATTAGATTATTGTACCATAAAACAATGCATCTGAGGCTCTGAGAGACCTTAGTTTTAAAAATAAGCATATAGAGAATGTCCATTGCATATCAAACACATCATTCTCTCGTAGCCCAATACAAAATGCTGATCCAACTAAGGTAAAAACATAAAGTATACTTAGTAAAGCTTTTCAAATTCTTTCACATCAGTTAAAATAAAAGTGATGCACAATTCTGAAAGCAATATTCATTAATATTAATAGTGAAATATGGCATCAAGGACTATAGCACCACTTTCCACATTTAGGAAAACTGATATTTTAGTCGCACCTTATCACAATCCCAGCATGTCCCAAAGTTCTTCACAACTAATAAGATACTTGTAAAGTGTTGTACAAACAAGTTCAGAAGTCAAATGTGAAGTCTCAAAAACAGAAAATAAATATATATAATCCATTTTGAGATGTGATGGTTCCCAACCATTCCTCGTGCTAAAATTTTTGCCATCGTGGATTATCTGCAGATAACGAACAGAAAATCTCAAAAAACAGAACGCAAATTCCTGAAGTATGTTCTCAGTGGGTGAGCCTTCATATCGGAATGCAGACTTGAAATGTCGGCACTAATGATTTAACGGGATTAGTGTGCATTCAAACTGTGAAGTCCCAGGATCAATGAAAAATAGCCCTTCAACTAAACAAATATACTTGAAATGGGCTACCAGTTATAGATGCACCTCCAGAGGTAATTTATCTAAACGAAGGGGTCACTGTTCTGCTGGTCACCTGCAGCAGTTATCAGGTAAGTTCCACGAGAAGGTATTGGAGCAGACTACCTGCAGAGTGGAGTACACCCACAACTCATGTGGTCTCAGTAGTGCATTCTTTCTTCTCCTGTTCCAAAGGAATAGTTTTTAAAGAGCTATCTTAAATTTTTCTTCAACTTAACTTTCATTGGCAGCTGCTGATGAATCATGATTTTCATCTGACCTGCTCATTGACTTCAAATTTCTTGATGGAATCCTTAAACAGGTAATAAGCCTGTATTTCCATATTTCAAATCTCTTTTAGGTATCTACATGAAACGTTTAAATAAATCATTCACTGATTTTTGCAGTGAGACCAATGCTGTGTGGATTAGCTGCAGGCAATCCCAATGCTGAACTGATGTAATATTAAACCTACTTAATATCTGAAAATGAACGTAATGATTGATATTAATTCACCGAACCAAAATACTTTTCAATGTTACTTAATTCATTCACCAGGTGAATATCTTATTGCTTTCTAAAACTGACCAATACTACAAACTGTGGCAAAGTGAAAACCCAAGAAATCTAAAGATACATTAAAGTCACAAAATAGCATCAAATAGAGGATCAAAAATTTCACAAAAAGCTTTTCGATGTTACTCAATAGTTAAGATTTTGGTCTGCCTTTTTCTCTTTTGTCATTGTTTATTTTCTTGGTTTACGTTATGATTTATCCAACCACAACAAATAAGCTGTTTCCAATATAAAACTGTATGGAAATTCCACTAAACATAGTATTAATAAAATTACAACACAAATTACATGTGAATCACAAACATATTTACAAATATGCAAATCGATGAAGCATTGGGGCAGAGTTCCAACCCGGTCTGCTGAGTCCTTGCATTTGAGGCTTTCTGACATGCTTTCACGGAAACATCTCAAAATGAGAATAGGTTCAAGGAACCATTATGTGAACATACATTCCAACATCCTCCGAAATGTCTCTAGTACTTGTGCAAATCAGCCTGATAAATTCTCAGCATTTTTGCTATTTTCAGAACTTTGTTATTGAGCTAAATTAATTAACAACAGAGTAACAGAAAGATCAAGACATAATTATGATGAAAGACAGAAAGGATTATAGGGTTGAATCTTACTTTTCTTTGGCTAAGTTGAGTTGGATCAATCTTTTTGGAGGGCCTCTCATTGCAGTGCCAACTCTCCCAGAGTTAGTGTCACACTCTCTTACTGCTACTTCATACCACTATATCACTGCTCTGTACACAACTCTCATCAAGGCTCTGGTTCTGCCAGTCTCATTATTGTGTGCAACATCTTCACTCACTTGTTCGCATTTCACCCCACCTCACACACTACTAACTCGGTAGTGTCTGTGGTGCCTACTCTGAACATCTCATCACTTTTCCCATGTGCAACAGCAGTAACAGCTGTGTTACACACTTTCAGCTCACTCAATCCCTCTGTTTTTCTCATCACAGAAGAAGACAATCTACAAGAGAAAGGTCCACACAGATGAAGAGGCACTTGACATAAGAATCCTCAGTCTCTATATGGAGAAAATCCTTGTCTTCACAGGAGGAGACTGAAATCACTCCTGCAGGAATGTTGAGACATCATGTCCTCCCAACCAAGTTAGTACCATTCTTCATTCTACTGTGATTCTCACATAAACCCTGTTGTCAGTGTCATTCATTTCACATTACTTCTAACAACTGGCTGTGATGATTTCTTTCTCTTTTGTCTTGCAGGTACTAGCAGAATGATCACAACTTCTATGATGAAATAGCTGGCTCTGCCAGAAACCACCTCCTCAAACTTTGAGGACAAGAGTATAGAGGACTGAAAAAATCAGCAAGGCTGCCTCCTGCATACCTCACCAGCTCAGAGACAGACGGGATGGTGGCTCAGTGGTTAGAACTGCTACCTCAGTGCCAGGGACCCAGCCTTGGGTGACTGTCTGTGTGGAGTTTGCATGTTCTTCCCGTGTCTGCGTGGGTTTCCTTTGGGTGCTCTGGTTTCCTCCCACAGTCCAAAGAAGCGCAGGTAAGGTGGAAGGGCCATGCTAAATTGCCCAGTGTCCAGGGATGTGCAGGCTACGTGGGTTAGCCAATGGGAAATGCAAGGTTATAGGTATGGGGTATTGGGGTGAGTCTGGGTGGGATGCTGTTCTGAGGGTCAATGTGGACTTGATGGGCCGAATAGCCTGCTTTCACACTGTAGGGATTCTAAAATACTGACACCTCTTAGGAACATTCATCTTGGAAAGTCTGGGAGCACATGTTGGTGGCATCTTGCTGCGACAACTTCACAGTCGGACAAGGAAGAAATTCCCAAAGCTGCTGGCACTCGAAGACTGCCAGACACTAACCACTTGATCAGTCCCAGGCAAGAAAAGAACCAGTGTTGTAGACAATTAGGGACTTTATTCACATGCACAGGTATGAACATCAGCAGCAGATGCAATGGTCGTCATTACACAAAAGTTTCAGCACTGCAGCTATGTATGAGACTATCTGGCTGCCTTCATGGACAGGTTGATGGCTGTGAGCCAGGCACAGTACCCTCAGGATCTCCTGGAGAGCTATACATACCTGCCCCTCATTAGCTCCAGTTCTCAGGTCTGAACGCAGGTGGTTCGAGAAGGCAGCCAGCCAGAGGAAGAGCCACATGCAACACCCTCAGAGGTGTCCTCTCAAGAGACTGTGGAGGTGGGTGGGCCCTTCATCTCCACCCTGCCTGCTTGCTCCTGGGAAATTCAGGTCAAAGAAGATCTAACTGCCTCTGGAAAGAAGACCTTTCAGCATGTTTGGCTATCCAGGCACAAATGGCTCCAGGGTTTCCTGATCAAACCTCCAAGGCCAGTGGACACCACCACCAAGCAGGCTCCCTCCACCCCAGCTGTAGAACCAAGGAATACATGAGACGTAGTAGGAAGGGAAGAAAAACTACTTAAGACACTTTGGTGGCATGCCTGATATTGCACTACGTATGAAGTCTCATAGTTGTATAAATTTGATTATTCTGGCACTGCATCTGTTTGTTTAAGCCTTGATATAGCCCTGAATGCCATTAAGTTGCCTTGTTTCATGTCTACACAGGATGTACCCGATCAATATCTGCGTAGAGAGCCTGCTGCAGCATGTGGAAGCAAGATGAACCAGGTATATACAGGGCAATAGGTTCACCCTTGGCCTGAAACATCCCTATTATTTCCTTGGCCTCTTGTATCCAAAACTGCTGATGTGAATGAGGTGGTCGATTGTCTGTGACAGGGAGATGTGCAGCATGCAGAGAGCCAATACGTTAAGATGGCTACGGATTAGAGGACTCCAAGGTCTGTGTCCTAAAAAGTGCATGGACATATGTGTAATGTTGTTTCCCCTTAAACAGCCTTGTATCAGCGGGTCCTGCAGCACCCCCCAGACACTTACTGTGCCCACTTTGGAAATTCTAGCACAATGAATGCTCTTCAAACACTCTTCAGCCAGTGGCTTCTAGCTTAGAACATAGAACTGTACAGCACAGTACAGGCCCTTCGGCCCACAATGTTGTGCTGAACTATTATCCTAAACCTAAGGTCTATCTAACGTCCACCCCTACCTTATACTATCATCCATATGACTATCTAATAGCCGCTTAAATGCCCCTAATGAGGCCGACTCCACTACCCTCTCCGGCAATGCATTTCACGCCCCTACCACTCTGAGTAAAGAATCTACCTCCACTCACTTTAAAACTACGCCCCCTCTTAATAGTTATCTCCACCTTAGGAAAAAGTCTCTGGCTGTCCACTCTAGCTATACCTCTGATCATTTTGTACACCTCTATCAAGTCACCTCTCATCCTTCGTCATTCTAAAGAGAAAAGCCCTAGCTCTCTCAACCTTTCCTCGTAAGACCTTCCCTCCATTTCAGGCAACATCCTGGTAAATCTCCTCTGCACCTTTTCCAACATTTCCACATCTTTCCTGTAATGAGACGACCAGAACTGGACACAATCCTCCAGATGTGGCCAAACCAGGGTTTTGTATAGCTGGAGCATAACTTCACGAATCTTGAACTCAATCCCTCTATTAATGAAAGCTAACACACCATATGCCTTCTTAACAACTCTATCCAGCTGGGTGGCAGCTTTTCAGGGAGCTGTGGACATGAACCCAAAGATCTCTCCGCTCCTCCACACTGCCAAGAATCTTTCTGTTAACCCTGTCTTCTGCTTTCAAATTTGTCCTTCCAAAATGAATCACCTCACACTTTTCAGGGTTAAACTCCATCTGCCACTTCTCAGCCCAGCTCTGCATCCTTTCAATGTCCCTTTGTAACCTAGAACAGCCCTCCGCACTATCCACAACTCGACCCACCTTCATATCGTCCACAAACTTACTAATCCACCCTTCCACTCCTACATCCAAATCATTTACAAGAAAGCACAAATAGAAGAGGACCCAGAACAGATCCTTGTGGTACAGCACTCATAACTGAGCACCATGTTGAATATTTTCCATCCACTACCACCCTTTGTCTTCTAAGAGTTAGCCAATTCTGAATCCAATCTGCCACATTTCCCCCTATCTCATGCCTCCTTACCTTCTGCATGAGCCTACCATGGGGAACCTTATCAAATGTCTTACTTAAATCCACGTATACCACATCCACTGCTCTACCTTCATCCACGTGTTTGATCACCTCTTCAAAGAATTCAATAAGGTTTGTGAGGCATGATCTACCCCTCACAAATCCATGCTATCATGAATCAAACTGTGTCTATCCAAGTGATCATAAATCCTATCTCTCAAAGCCCTTTCCAATAATTTGCCCACCACTAAAGTAAGACTAACTGGCTTGTAATTTCTGGGGTTATCCCTCTTCCCTTTTTTTGAACAAGGGAATGATATGTGCCACTCTCCAATCTTCCGGCACTATACCCATGGACAGTGAGGATGAAAAGATCATCTCCAAAGGCCCTGCGATCTCTTCCCTCGCTTCCCATAGAATCCTTGGATAAATCCCATCAGGCCCGCAGGACTTATCTATCTTCAAGTTCCTCAAAATTCCTGGTACATTTTCCTTACTAACATCCACCTCCTCTAGCCTGCCAGCCTGCTTCACACTACTTGTTTCACGCTTCTGCCTCTAGATGTCGGTGAGGCTCTTAATATCTAGTAGAGTCCCTAGCATTTGAGGTGACTACGTCACATGTGGTCATGAACTCTTCTCTCTGCCTTTTGCAGCCAGAGTGGCCTTAACTGTGAATAAATTCTCCCTTCCACATGGCACTGCTTGCCATCCATGCTTTACAGTTTTCCCTCCCTCAAATACTGTTGCCCTCCTTCACAACTAACATCTTCCCTTACTCAATCCTTTGCAGCCTCCAATACTGAAAAATAGATTTGAGTCTCTTTCTGTGGTAGTGGCCCTTCTTGTTCTACTGCCATTCCTTTTCTTTATAGTTTCTTGGGTGGACCCAATGGACTGACTGTGGCTCATCCCCTTGAATGACCTAATCAGACAGCCCCAGAGGAGAAGTGCCAGACTCCTGTCTGATGGCTGCACTTCTCCCTCACTGCATTAGCCTTACCCCACCAACAGTTATGGAACTATAGGCTGAACCATCACTTGTTCCCTGGCCTACAGGGGCACAAAAGCTCCCTGACTAAGATCGTTCCAATCAGATGTCTTACTGTGGCCATCTAGTACGGGAGTTTGCCCTTAACTTACGGTGCCAGGAACTCCTGACTGACAGATGACTTGTGGACTTCAGAGAGGTCTACTTCCCGAAAAGTTTGAGATATGGCTGTTGCTTGCTGCACATGGTATAAATATGAGATTTACAGAGCACTGTGTTCAACAGCAAGATGTACGCCCTTTTGACTGCAGATTTCTGACCTACAAGGAAAGCCGCTTGGTTATGTGACTGTGTGAACTGGCACAGCAATGCATGACAAGAAAAGGCAGAGATGCTGTAATTATACAGGTGGCTGAGTACTAAGAGAGTAAGCGAGAAGTTCTTAAATGTGGCCGGGTCTAATTTGTGAGCTGTATGCCAGTTCCTGCGCACAAAGTAAAATAATTACATGCTTTTTAAGCAGCCTTGCAAGTCGATTAGAAAGATGCCGTAATGTTCATGAGGGATTGGCAAATATCAGGGACTGTTAATGTCCATGGGCAAGGGGTGAATGCGGCCAGTGCCCATGGATCATGCCCTAAGATATATGTGATGGTGAGCAACGTGAAGGCTTTTTGCAGTCAGTGGAGAGCTGAAGGTGTTAGGTACCTGTTCTGACTTCCATGTCGAGAATTTGCGATGTCTAGCTTGGTTGGCACATTTAGTAAGATAGGAAGCCGAGTATTTGAGAGGTGAGTTGTGGCATCACTGCAGCATTTAACAAGCTATTATACTCCATAATTGGCAACTCACTGATACCTAGTGAAAAGTTCACACTTTGACAAATTTATAAAAGATGGAGTGAATTTTTCCCAACTTTGAGATAGGCCTTGTGGATTTCTCCTGTGATTCTGCTACAAATCTTGCTAAAGGCCACATCAATTTGAATCATAGAATCTCTACAGTGTGGAAATAGGCTGTTCGACCAATCAAGTCCACGCTGACTCTTCGAAGAGTACCCCAAGCAGACTCACCCCACTACACTGTCCATGTAACCCTTCATATCCCATGGCTAATCTACCTAACCTGCACATCCCTGGACATTATGGACAAGTTAGCATGTCCAATCCATGTAACCTGCACATCTTTGGACTGTGGGAGGAAAACAGAGCACCCAGAGGAAACCCCCACAGACATGAGGAAAATGTACAAACTCCACACAGACAGATGCCCGAGGCTGGAATTGAACCAGGATCCCTGGCGCTGAGGCAGCAGTGCTAGCATCTGGGCCACCACTGTCATCTCCCAACCCCGGACAGCCCACTTCTACCTCCTTCCCAAAATCTACAAACCAGACTGACCCAGCAGGCCTATTGTATTAGCATGTTCCTGCCCCGCCGAGCTCAATTCCTCCTCCCTGACTCATCCTCTCTCCACTTGTCCAGACCCTGCTCATCTACATCCACGATTCCTCTGACAATATTGATAATTTCCAGGTCCCTGGCCCCAACTGCCTCCTGTTCATCATGGATGTCCAATCCCTCTATACCTCTATCCCCCACCAGGACAGTCTGTGAACTCTCAGCTCCTTCCTCGACTAGAAGCCAGAGCAATCCCCATCTGCCACCCCTCTGCTCCGCCTGGCTGAACTTGTTCTCTCACCAAACAATTTCTTCTTTAATTCATCTCAGTTCTGCAAGTCAAAGGAATGGCTGTGGGCAACCATATGGGTCCAAGTTATGCCTGCCTCTTTATGGGGTGTGTGGAACAATCCTTGTTTCAGTCCTGTACTGGCTTCCTCCCTCCCCCAACTCTTTTTTTTTGGTACATGGATGATGACTGCTTCAGTGCTGCTTTATGTTCCCACCAGGACCTTGAAAAATTTGTTCATTTTACCTTCAATTTCCACCCCTCTATAACTTTCACATCACCCATTTCCTACACTTCTCTTTCGTTCCTTGACCTCTGTCTCAAATTCAGGGAATGAACTGTCCACTGCCATCCACTACAAAGCCACTGACTCCCATAGCTACCTTCACTACAGTTCTTCACATCCTGCACGCACTGCATCCCATTCTCCCAGTTCCTTTGTCTAAGTTGCATCTGTTCGGATGATGCCATCTTCCAAAACAGCGATGCTGACATGGCTTGCTTCTTCCATAACCGTGGTTTACCGCCCATTGTGATTTTCAGGGCCCTCAACCGCATCCGACCTATCACCTGTGCTTCCGCCCTTGCCCCCTCCCATTACTCACAACAACAGGATTGGATCCCCCTTGTCCTCACTTTTCATTCCACCAGCCTCCGCCTTCAAAGGATCATTCTCTGCCATTTCAGACAACTTCAGCAAAACAGAACCGCCAAACACAACTTCCCCTCACTCCTACTGTCTGCATTTCGCAGGGAACTTTCCCTGCGGAACACCCTAGTCCATTCCATGATTACAACACCACACCTCCTTCCCATGGTATTTTCCCATTTAACCACAGAATGTGCAACACCTGCCCATCACCTCCTCCCTGCTCACCACCTAAGGGCCGAAGCAGTCTTTCCAAGTGAAGCAGCATGTCACCTCTACCTCCTCCAATCTTGTGTACAGTATTCCCTGCACCCAGTGTGGCTGACTCCACATGGGAGAAACCAAACGCAGACTGGATGACTGCTTTGCAGAACAGTTCTTGTCTGTGTGCAAGCATGACGCCAATCTTTCCATAGCCGGTCATTTCAACACAGCGTCCTGCTTACGTGCCCACTTATCTGTTCTCGGCATGCTGCAGTGTCCCAGTGAATCACAGCGCAAACTGCAGGAACAGACTAAGCACTTTACAGCCTTTTGAACTCAATACTGAGTTCAACAGCTTCAAGTTACACTCTTTGTCAACATGCCCTTTCTTCCCTCACCCCACCCCATTGGGACTGTCTTCTCTTTCAAGTCTGGCAGTTAGACACACCATTGTTCTGCCACTCTCACATTCCGATTACTTAATCTGGACTATCAATATCTTTTCTCCACCACCCCTCTACACCCCAGCACAGCCACAACCTTCCTCCACACCCCACCTGGCCAACTATAGCATAAATGTGGCCTCCTCCACACTTCACTTCAGTTCTGTAGCGTCATCTAAACTTGAAATGTTGGTTTGCTCTCTCTCCATGAGTGCTATCTGACCCGCTATGATCTCCAGCATTTGTTGTTTTCGGTACAGATTCCACCATCTGCAGTAATTTGCTCCTACTAGGAAATGAGTTACTTTTTTCCCTTTCCTCTTAAGACACATTCAAATGCACAAAAGTTAATTTGAGCTTGTTGTATGATATTGTAAACACTGCGGGGCACATTAAATGATTATAAGCACTTGAGACACTTGTAGGGGCCCCAGACTATAGAGCACGGAGGCTTGACCCCTTCCTGAGAAATGAAGATTGGACACTAATCAATTGAATAGCAATTCACCACGACACAAAAATTTTCTGTTCTAATAATGAAAGTTTTTGCTTCTTCACTCTATTTTGGTTTTAACAATCTGGGATTATATTCAACTTCAATAAATGTAACATATTAGACAATAAATATGCATTTTACAAACAACAGATAATAGAATTTAAATATTTTCTGTAAATTAGAAGGGATGAGGAAATGCAAAAATAAGAATTCTATGATTTCTTGAAATACCTTCCCAAGATGCTTTAAATAAGACTTTTCAAACATACATATCAATGCAATTGCTAAAAACATTCAATGCATTGTCTGTTTATGCTGTATGCGCAGGCCTCAGGCTTCACTTCTTGGTAGGCTGAGCTGAATGATATTTGAAATTAATTCTTCAAGAAAATCTCTTTATTAGTGGGTGCACTGCTCCTCCAAAAGTATTATTTATACTGCAGAATTTACTGCAGCAGTTGCATAATGACTCATCAGTAAACTCCACCACAGTTCGCACCTCCCAACTACTTTCATTGGGACAGCTTCAAGACCAAACAAACAAACAAACAAACAAACAAACAAACAAACAGTCATTATGAACTGCCAGTGATAGTTCAACTACCTCCAGACCTGGGCGTATACCCAACATGCCAAGTGCTGGAAACGTCCTCAAGATATTTTAGCCATTTTGCCTTACTTGACAGGATGTGCAAGTCATAATAAGAATGATAAAATAATTGAATTAAAGGTCACTGATTGGCAACAGTAGCTTATGTACAACAAATTGCAGGGAGGAAAATAGTGTACATAGCACATATTTGTACACATTACATCTACAGCTAAAATACAAACTGAGCATTTTTGCTAGATATAGCATGGAGCTATGTTATAACTCCAGAGCTTGTTTGTGTTCTCTGATTTCTGATTTTGATACAGACACAACGGCTAACAGCGCTCAAATAAATAACAATTTAGTAGGACAAAAAATCCTTCAATTTTTACAGAGAAACATTTGTACTTCTTCATTCCATTTGCTTTTAACAATCAGGACTTCAGCAAATAATCAGTAGAAATCAAATACACATTTTACAAACAACAGGTATCAGTAGCACTAAATACATTGTACTTAATAGATTTTCAATTTTAGATTAATAAATAAATTCAAAATATTGATTTCATATTTCTTCTGGTATATTTCCACTGCAGTCCTACTGGGAATGATTGCTCATGGGATCATATTTTCCTCTAAACTATTCCCTTACCTTCTCATCTAAAGCCTTATGGTGCTCAAAAAGTGACTTTAATGCCTTCAAAACCTCAACTTCACTGGAAACCCCTGAAGGGGACTGAGCTTGCCGTTTCACCACTGTCATTCTCAGTGATCGTTCGTGTCTTGACACAAGGCATTCCAAATGTTCCAACAACAGCTGAAAGAAATGGTATAAAAATTATATCTACTTTTCAAAATTTAATAACCATAAATTGATTTTGATTATCATTATAAATACACCTAAATCAGGATAGTTTTATTCTTTGACTTGTTCACCTTAAACACATTTTGAGTATTATTGTCTTTCACCTACTTACATAATGTGCTATTCTTAAGACATTAATAACATTTCTCTCTTCCGATTCACTTTTCAATAATCTGAACGGCAAAAGGGACGAAAACAGACCTTGATGAAATATGGCCCTCCTGACTAAACTTTTCCATTGATCTTCATCTCTGCCACCTACTGCCAAATTAATTCTCAATCCAGGTAAAATACCATAAATTCCATCAAATATAAAGCTTAATCAAATTCCTTCACAAAATCAATGGGGTTTTTATGTTGTGGCTTCAGTTGGGGATTGCCAGAATCTTAAAGAAAGTGAGGAAGGCTCTGTCATGTCAATACTTCTGTCTCTTCCTTTCAAGAGTAATAAAGAGTTTGGACAGGGGGCTGGAGGTGGAAGATCAGGAGAAATTGGAGACCATGTAGATGATGATTGCTTCAGGTCTGATCATTTTGTAATGGTTTCTTCATTAGTATGGCAAGTTCAATCACCAACTGGAAATGTGTGCACAATTCTTGACTGCCATATTGGTGTCTTAGTAGTCAAGCTGGCACAAGTGATTTGTGCTGCGCAGCCAAAGTTATATGTCAGAGAGATCATAAATGAATGGGTAATGAAAAAGGTGCAACCAGCCAGAAGGGCCTGGGTCATGGAAAGTGAACAAAGCTTGCATGCAAATGCCACACTGAAAAAGCACAGGCATCATGAAGTTATATGCCTCTGCAGAAGTATAGGAAATAGGCACAATTTACTAATAAATTAAATGCAAAATTAAATGTATAAGCAACACTGCTACACAGCAGCTTAGATCACATTTCAGTTTTTTTCAGATGTATGAATTAATGCAAGTTGTTCCAAGAGCCTGGCAAGAAACATGAGTTGTGGCAATTTAGAAAATGTATGAAAGGATAATCTTGGAATCTACAGACCTCAGACTTGACATCTTGTGGTCAGTACAACATCCTGAAAGAGAAAATAGCGAGGTTTCAGGACAAACATGGGATTGTAGTATGACATTATCAGGGCCAGACTGATTCTCTGAACTAGTTTCAATTTGCTGAAGGTCATAAGATTTTAAAAAAAGGAGCAGCAGTAGCCTATTTGCACCATTGAGCCTGCTTCACAAATTCAATATGATCGTGTACAGAGAAGAATTTCTGAGATTCCTTTACACCAAGTTGTTTTCTTTCATATGTGTTTCTTTTCCTCTCCCAAGACATTTCCATACAACAGAGTCTAACTACTGCACAAGTCATTCCAGTTTTGTGGGACAAGTTAGAAGAATGTGGACTCTCCTGATTGCCATCCTTTGTAAATTCATGTAACAACTAAATCAAAGTGGCATCATAAGTTGTAGATTTTAACTTACAAATCTCCTAGAGTTCTTTCTACAAAAGAGTTAGTGATTGATGGAAAAAGTATAGACATGGCAGGGTGGGGGGTGGTGCAGTGGTGCAGATCCCTTAGGGGTTCCTTCAGAGTTGTCTGGTAATGTTCAGCATAAGTCCAAGGCAATCTGCTGATCAATAGCTGGATACATTTTCACTAATAATATGTATAGTGCAGATGGCAACGATAACCAAAAACACATTTTGATTTTAAAAATCTATAAATGGCTTTCAGAATAAAACCTGACAACTAGTAGCAAATCAATGTCATTGTGACATCCTTCCATTTGCATAAGACCATGGATACGCTGCAAATCCACTCGAGATGGGATAGATACATATGGTGCTCATTTGTTGATAGTTGAAGATACTAATCCAATAAAGGGGGCTTCTATCACAAGTGCTACATATGTGGTAATTATCAGGTGACATCTGCGTGACGGTTTTTGATGTTGACACCTGTTGTCAAGTCACTATATTGTAATGGTAGCACACAGCAATTCATCGATGATGTCAGCATTTAGGTCTGTCATTGGCTGGAGTTTCCCTAGATATGAACATTGATGTTCAGAGGCTGTGTCATTGTTGCATGCATCCTTGAAGTGAAACTTCCATGTCCTAATGATCTTCTGGATCCAGTTATCTCGCTCGACAGATAATTCTTAGCAATGCAACCATCTTCCATCCGGTGGGCATGCCTACACCAGCAAAAGCACCTCTGCTTGAAATCGTGGACATGGTTGTCTCCACACACCAGCTACAAGAGAAGTGTACAGAAGAGCAGAGACTTCTTTTCCTTGCTTTCTCTGATCTTACTGAAACATTCAATACCATCAGCAAGGCAAAACTGTCCAAGATTTTGGACAAAATTGGTTGTGCTGTCTATCACTGCTGCTTAATCTAATTCAAAACTTTCATGAGAACATTTATGGTACAGTACAGTTTTACGGTACCACTTTTGGCAATTTCAGGAGAAGAATGGAATGGAATGGAGTAAGGTTCTGTTCTAGCCCCTACTTTGTATTTTCTTTTTCATGTTCCTGATCTTAGCTTTTCCTGCAGATAAAGAAGGAGTATAACTGCATATTAAGCCAGATGTCAAGCACTACATCTGTCCAGACTGAGGACAAAAATATAACTCATCTTGATCCTCCATGCTGCTGCTGATGAAATAATGATTTGCGTGAAAATTCAATAACAAAACCTCAGACATTTTATTATCTATGTCTGTAACCTGTTTTCCTTACTATAAGCAAACAAGAAACATGTTTATGGGCTAAGCATCACATCGCTGCCTTGATCACTCCAAATAACATGTTGTAGGAAGCAGTTAGTAAATTCTCCTACCATGGATGTTTGGTGACACATGGTCTGTCTCTTTTTGCAGAACTTGATGTATGCATAGGGAAAGCAGCTACTGAGTTTGGACAATTCATTAAAGGTGCAAGGAACATCCAAGCTGACTCTTGGGGCCAGATGTTGGTTTATGTGGCAAGCAAGTGATAGAAACAACAATGTTGGTAATGTAATTTATGCACATTAATATGTTGGTATTAACACAGTAATGGACGCTTAATAAAAATGAACTATCCCATGTGGATATCATAAGGTTCATGGGTCTACAACAAGTTTAGGACAATGCCATCTAATACTGTCACGTACTTTCAGGCTGTGCATAAACAGTGTAAGGTTTAGAAAGGCTCCAGAATGAAACCAAAATCACAGAAACATCAGAATTGTTTGGAATAGGTTGTACTAGGAATGGCTGTAAAATATTTGCAGTTGACTGACCCCTCTGTTTATTTAGATCATCCTTTGCACCTTACTGAGATTTTTTTTGATTTTTGAAAGCTCAGTCTACAAGCATTTAAATAGAGTAGACAGTCAAAGGCTCCCACCTCTGTAAAGTACTATCTCCGCCAATTGCTATGGAAAACAAAATTGTAGCATTTTGGTACATGCGGCTTACCGACTAAGTTTAAGAGAAGTTCACCTTCAAATTTATGGTGGATGTAACTGGAACCTGGTGAGTTACACATCGAAGGGACCATACACACGATTCAGCCACATCCAAGACTTAATTGTGTTGCTGCTTTCAACTATGTTACTATGTTTGCTGCCTCAGTCTAAGCAGGAGAGAGCTGAACAGGTGGCTCTTAAGGTCTTAAATTTCATACTTCCTGTTCTTGAGGCCTTGCTAAAACAGCATGGTTCTTCCTCTCTACCAGCCAGTTCTGCAGCACTTTATATTACAACCAAGTGGTTTTTCCTTGGATCTTAATTGCAGATCACACCAAGTTTAATGAACTCCTTTTTTATTCATTGATGCACTGGCATACTAGAGGAAATTTTTGCCACAAACTAAAAATGTAAACATCTGTGAATAGATTCTCCTGAAACTATTGATTACCTGATTCCTATACATACAGCAACAGCAATTTCCAGGCCATATATTTTGATAACTTACTCGTGTATTGTTCCTCTCAGCCTTAAGTTCAGAAATTTCCTCTTCTTTTTCCAGCAGTTGTTCTCTACAAGTATTTAATTCTTTTGTCAGTGCAGCAAATTCCTGTTAAGAAATATATTAAGTTATAACACATAGTTTAGTTCAATGCAAATCTATTCAGAGATCAAATAGACGAATGAATTACAAGAGATATGGCTTACATTGTATGATATTTTGATAAGAACATCACGACCATGAGAACTAGCAGCAGGAACATACTATACAGCATCTTGAGCTATTGAATAGGATCATATTTGATCTTCAACCCAATTCCCAACTCCCAGCGTAGTTCAAAAATCTCCTGACCTCATCCTTGAATGTACAGCTTTCTGAGGTAGAAAATTCCAAAGACTCACTGTCCTTTTAGTGAAGAAATTTCTCTTCATTTCAGTCTGAAATGATCATCCTCTTATCTAGAGAATTTGCCCAAGTTCTAGACTCTCCCATCAGGGAAACAGCCTTTCAGCATTTATTTTGCCCTGCCACAATTTTATCACCTAATTAATGATAGCCAATGCTGATTTTTAAAAGGCAGACTGCAGTTGACTCATCAAATTAAATGTTATAATGAAGTAACAGAAGGTTGATGATGGGAACACAATGGATGCTGTCTATATTGACTCTAGGAAAACATTTGACAAAATACCACGTAAGAGGCAGCATTACCTTAGATTTAAAAAAATGTTTTGAGGGAAGAAAACAATGAAACATGGTAAATTGTTATATTTCAGGCTGGAAAATGCTGGACACAAATGCTAGGACCACCGTTCCAAACTAAAGTTCCAAGACACAGATGAACTATCAGAATTAGCAGGCCATTTAGACAAAATTTAATAATAGAGACGTGTAACATGATGTATTTTGCCAGAAGGCACTGGAAGTGGCATTTTGATGTAATGGCATAGTTCTAGAATGTGCAGGGATGGACCTAGAGTGCATGTGTACAGATTTTTAAATGTAGGATTTACAGAGAGAATGATTAGCACAGTGTATGTGACCTTGAAATTCATAACCCAGTATTTAGTGACAAAACAGGCAAGTTATGCTGAACACAGAGACAACAAGGTGCAGGGCTGGATGAACACAGCAGGCCAAGCAGCATCATAGGAGCAGAGAGGCTGACGTTTCGGGCCTAGACCCTTCATCAGAAAAGGGGGAGGGGAAGGGGGTTTTGAAATAAATAGGGAGAGAGTGGGAGGCGAATAGAAGAGGGATAGAGGAGAGGATAGGTGGAGAAGAAACAAACAGGTCGAAGAGGCGGGGATGGGGCCAGGAAAGGTGAGTGTTGGTAGGGAGTTAGGAAGGGGATAGGTCAGTCCAGGGAGGACGGACAGGTCAAGGGGGCGGGATGAGGTTGGTCGGTAGGAGATGGAGGTGCGGCTTGAGGTGGGAGGAGGGGATAGGTGGGAGGAAGAACAGGTTAGGGAGGCAGGGACGAGCTGGACTGGTTTTGGGATGCGGTGGGGGGAGGGGAGATTTTGAAACTTGTGAAATCCACATTGATACCATTGGGCTGCAGGGTTCCCAAGCGGAATATGAGTTGCTGTTCCTGCAACCTTCGGGTGGCATCGTTGTGGCACTGCAGGAGGCCCAGGATGGACATGTCGTCTGAGGAATGGGAGGGGGAGTTGAAATGAGTTATGCTGAACCTTTGTAATGCTCTGGTTAGGCCACAACCACAATGTGGGGCCCATTCTGCTTGCCACAGTTTATTGATGTAGATATGCATAATTGATTGATCGATTGATTTATTGTCATGTATCCCAAAATAGTGTAAAGCTTTGTTTATGAGCAGTACAGGCAGATCACATCAAGCAAAGGATGTACAGATCAAAAACACTTAGAGACATATAGGTTACACTGCAGATTACATTATTTGAGGCTACAGCCCATTCAACAATCTGATAATGCCTGGAAAGATACCTGCTGTGTGTATATTCAGGCTTCTATATCTTCTGCCTGAAAGAAGAGGTTGTAGGAGGTCATTACCAGGTTGCAATGGGTCTTTGATGATTTTGGCCACCTTTCTGCAGCAGCAAACCATGTAAATAGAGTTTACGGATGGAAGGTTGGCTTCCGTGATAGCCTGGGCCGTGCACACCACCTTCTGTAGTTTCTTACGGTCCTGGGCAGAGCAGTTGCCATATCAGGCCATTATGCACCCGGACAGTATGCTTTCAGTGGTGCATCTGTAGAAGTTGGTGAGGGACTTTATGGACATGCCAAGTTTCCTGAGCCACCTGAGGAAGAAGAGGCATTGTTGTGCCTTCTTGACTGTCACATTTACGTGGGAAATCCAGAACAGATCATTGGTTATCATCACTCCGAGGATGTTCTTCACTCTCTCAACCTCAGTTCCGTTGATGTAGATGGGGGTATGTTCTCCTCCTTTCTTTCTGTCGTCAACGATCATGCGTTACTTTCCAATTTTTTTGTGTTGTGAAACCATTTTAATGCTTTGTACAAGAGTGCAAACCCAGGGTAAAAATTGGCTTGGGGGGAAACAGTTGTTGAGCAGATTGGGCGTTCAAATAGTAGGGTTAAGGACCCAAACACTGAGGCATTTGCTGTTTTGCAGGGTCTGTTGGTGTCAGCAGTTGGGCCTCAGAACACAGTAGATTGGGTCAAACCTCAGACATAATGTGCTTTTTCAGTTGATATCAAGACTGTCAAATGAATCTGTACTTCATAATTGCCTTTGCTGTCTTGGAGCCCTGACCTCAATGGGGTGATGGGAAGGTGGGGGTGCATCATGACTCACAGTTTGGGAACCACTGGCAAAATGATCTTGCGGTGATCACAGACTAGCTGCACATTAAGGGAGTGAATCCCCTTTAGATTAGTGAACATTAATTATTTGATGACACCTTGATTGCTAAGTACCTACAATTAATCAATTGAGGGCTCTTCTCAATGCTGTTAAGTGTATTGTCTCTATAACTGAACTGGAAGGCCCAGGTTCAAGTCCCACTCACTACAGAGATGTGCCATAACACATCAGAACAGGTCAGTTAAAAATAATCATTAATGAAAACCTTTGATTACATCCATACTAGTCTGAAAACAGTTGGTCTTGGAAGCTGAGCAGACTCAGTTTGCACTTGAACTGAAGACCACCTGAGAATATGAGATGTAGTAGGCTTTAACCTGACTGGTTCAGTCAATAGAGCATGACTCTTCACCACAAGTTCCTGGGTTCATGCCCCACAACTAGGTGTTGTTGTTATGGTGTGTGTGGAACATGGTATTGGCTGAACCTCTGGATGAGAAGATCCAAGTTCAAGTCCCACCTGTTCCAGATATGCATTGTAGCATGCATGCCTATTCAGGTTGTCTAAACATATTTACAATTAATCAATCACCCATTAGGTAGTGGAAATCCTGCCACTAATGTAAAGCTGATAATATTCTGGGCTTCAGTCACGCCATCTATGAAAAAGTGTATATAACTGGTGGCCTTAGTAAACAAGGTATCTCTGACCTTGGTGATTCAATTGTGGGCAGCAGATTTGTGTAAAAACCTTGCAGAGTCTCTCATAGATGCCTGGAAGGAGCTGGAGGCAAAGAAATCCCACCACATTTAATGCATTACACCTGATCTGCTCGAGTAGAAGTCTGCTACTAGGCTGCATACATCTGTCATTACTGTCACAAAAGCTTCAGCCTTCTGAAGTTTGAAATATTGACCAAGCTCATCATTAGCCAACAGACCCTATTCTGTGGGTACTGCTGTAGCTCTCAGTCTTTTGTAACTGCAACTGGATGTAGAGATAGCAGGCTGTTATTCCAAATGTTTCTGTTTCTATCACTGTTCTTGCCCCTATTCATGTGGCTGCTGGAATGGATCAAGTTTCCTCCCTTCCCCAGAGGTCCAAGCTACTGCAGCTCTCATATTGAAGGGATATCTGACAGACAGGAAGTTCAGTTTCAGCTTAATTGATTCCAAGCTATTTGAAGGCCATCACACAACTTCCTAATTACGTCCAAAATTAATGGCTTCAAGTTGAAAGAACCAGTCCTGACACTGCTAGACTAACACTGTGGCTAACCACAAGTTTGCAAATTTCAGCTTTTATAACACTGCAACCACTTGATTTCATTAAAGTAGATGAGTCAGTCATGCAAATAGATATAAATCAAGTAAAATATAGTTGGGATTATGGAAATGTGGCTGTAGGGTGATCAAGGATGGGAATTGAATATCCAAGGGTATTCAGTTCTTAGGGGAGCCAGACAGAAAGTAAAATGAGGTGGGGTAGTATTTCTCGTTCAGGAGCTTTAAGACAATAATTAGGAAGAATATCTGAGAGTAGAGCTTAGGACCACAATGTGGCCAAGATTGATAGTGGGGATTGTAGATAGATCATCAAATTGTAAGAGGAATGTTGAAGAATGCAGAAAACAGGAAATTATGGGCACAACCAATAAAGAAAAAGGTGTAATTATGTGTGACTTTAATCTACATATTGGTTTTGGGATTGGGCAAACAAACCAGTAACAATACCAAACAGGAAAAATTCCTCGAATGTGTACAGCGTAGTTTTCTGGAACAATGCATTGAGGAGCCAAAGAGAGAACAGGCTATCCTAGACTGAGTATTGTGTAATCAGAAAGGCATAATAGGGAAACTACCTCTGCAAGGCCCCTTGGGGAAAAGCAACCATAATATGGTAGAATCCTTTATTAAGATGAAGATGCTGTCATTACTCTGAGACTGGGGTCCCTAAATCTAAATAAAGGAAACCACAATGGCAGTTTCAAGGCTCAAGCTGCCTATGATAAATTGGGGAAGATTACTTAAAGGGGCAAAAGTAGATAGGTGGTAGCAAACATTTAAAGAGCACATGGATGAACTATAACAATTATTCATTTCTGTCTGGCACAAAAGTAAAACAGGAAAAGTGACGTGACCATGGCCGATAAAGGGAAATTAGGGACAAAATTAGATCCAAGGAAGGGGCTCACAATTTGGCAAGAAGAATCTGGCAGACATGAGGATTGGGAGCAGTTTAGATTTCAGCAAACAACAACAAAGGGATTGATTAAGAGAAGGGATATAAAGTTCGGGAGTAAGCTTCCAGGAAACATACAATCAGATTGTAAAAGCTTCTACAGGTATGTGAAGTGAAGAAGATCAGTGAATATAAATCCAGGTCCCTTACAATAATAAACAGGAGAAATTATAATAGGGAGTAAAGAGATGACAGACGAATTAAATGCATAGAGATAGTAGGAACTGCCAATGCTGGAGAATCTGAGATAACAAGGTGTAGAGCTGGATGAACACAGCAGGCCAAGCAGCATCAGAGGAGCAGGAAAGCTGACGTTTCCGGTCTAGACCCTTCTTCAGAAATGCCATTTCTGAAGAAGGGTCTAGACCCGAAACGTCAGCTTTCCTGCTCCTTTGATGCTGCTTAGTCTGCTGTGTTCATCCAGCTCTACACCTTGTTATCTCTGAATTAAGTGCATACTTTGTTTCTGTCTTCACAAAGGAGGACTTAAATAATGCCCCAAAAATAATGAAGGAAACAACATTGGTGAGAGGGAGGAACAGCAGGATATCAGTATTAATAGTGAAATGGTGCTGGGGAAATTGATGGGATAAAAGGCCAATAAATCCTGAGGGCCCAATAATCTACATCCCAGGCTACATAAGGAAGTGGCCCTAGAAGTAATGGATACATTTTATCTGGAACAGTTCCTATGGATTGAATGGGAGCTAATGTAACACCACAATGTAAAAAGGAGGTAGAGAGACAATGTTTAGCCTGACATCAGTATTGGGAAAATTGCTGGAGACCATTATATAAAAAATAATAGCAGAGCACTTATAAAACAGGGACAGGATCAGACATAGTTTGAAACAAAAACAGAAATTGCTGACAAAGCTCAGCAGGTCTGGCAGCATCTGTGGAGAGAAATCAGCATTAATGTTTCAGGTCCAGTGACCCTTCCTCAGACAGTCAGCATGGATTTATGTAGGGAAATCACACTTGACCAATTTACTTGAATGTTTGGAGGATTTAACTAGTAGCGGTGATGAGGGGAGCCAACGTGGTTTACTTGGACTTTTAGAAGGCTTTCGATGAGGTCCCCCTTAAGAAACTAGAACATAAAACTAAAAGTGCATAGGATTGGAGGTAGTGTATTGACATAGATAGAGAACTGGTTGGCAGTAGGAGTAAACAAGTCTTTTTCTGAGTGGCAAGCAGTGACTGGGGGGTACTGCAGGGATTAGTACTCCCAGCTGTGCACAGTATAGTTTAATGATTTAGATGAGAGAACTAAATGTAATCTCTCCAAATTTGCTGACAACACAAAGCTGGTTGGGAGATTAAGGTATGAGAAGGATGCAGAGATGCTACAATGTGTTTTGAACAAGTTGAGCATAGCAGATGAAGTACAATGCAGACAAATGTGAGGTTATCTGCTTTGATAGAAAGAAGAGGAATATAGATTATTATCTTAATAGTGATAAATTCCAGAACAGGGAGGTGAAATGAGACCTGTGTGTCCTTCTACAGCAGTCGTTGAAAGTTAATATGTAGGTCAATAGATGGTGAAAAAGACTATGGTATGTTGGCCTTCACAGAGAGAGAATTTGAGTACTGGAGTAGGAATGTCTTGCTGCAATTAAAGAGGGCTTTGGTGAGACCATACTTGGAGTATTGTGCATAGGTTAGATCTCCTTATCTGAGGAAGAATATTCTGGATGTGGAGGGGGTGCAATGAAAGTTCACTACATTGATTCCTGAGATGGCAAGACCATGAAGAAAAACAGTATTGATTAGGATTATATTCACTGGAGTTTTGAAGGATAAGTGGGGATCTCATAGAAACCTATAAAATTCTAACAGGACTAGATAGGACTAACACAGGTAGGGTGCTCCCACTAACCAGCGTGTTCAGAAACCGGGATCACAGTCCAAGGATATAGGGTAAGCCATTTAGTAATGAGATGAGGAGTGTTTTTTTCACCCAGAGAGTAGTGAGCCTGTGGAATTATCTGCCACAAGAAGCAGTTGAGGCCCAAACTGAATGTTTTCAAGAACATATTAGATATAATTATTAGGGTTAAAAAGATCAAAGGGTAGGGAAAGAAAATGGGAACAGGGTACTGTGTTGGATAATTAGCCATGATCATATTGTATGGGAGTGCAGGCTTGAACGTCCAAATGGCCTAATCCTGCCACTATTTTCGATGCTTCTATTTGACAATAACTTACTGCTGTGCACTCAACTCCTCAATCTGGTAAAACATACAGACATTGTGGAAGCATACACTGGCATTTAAAGATAGAATGTCGTTTTAAAGACAGACTTTAATTGACTGCATACTTTAAGAAGTTCCCTAACTCGCACGGGTTGTAAAAAATTAAAGGGAAAATAATTGCCTTAATCAATTTTGCACATTTCTAAGACAGTGCATGGAACTGTGGAAATTTGTGTTTATAAATTGCACATTTCAATCCATTTTTAAAACAAAGTGTTGTGGCATATATTCTTCAATACACTTACTGTTTCAGAATTGTTTTTAACTCAAGAAATTTGAGTGAGCAAAAATCAAAATTCCAATCCTTTCAAGCTTTAAATCGGATGGTATTCAGCTATAATGTTAATGTTAACGTTAATGGTTTCATGCCCCAGTGCAAAATAATGCTTGGAAAACTTACAGCAAAAGTATATCTAAATGCAGGAAATTCTAGAAATGTCAATGTTAAATAATAAAACATTGTTGCAAAATGACAACTGTTGGACTATGTATAAGGTTTTCAAACTGAGATCTACAATATTACGTTTCAGATTGTTGGGAAATCTGTATATTCTGATTCACCAGCACATTATTTCCATCAAAAATATTTGTATAATTACAGGACTATTTATATTTGTATAATTACAGGACTGTTTATTTGATACTGTTATTGGAAGTTAGAACATGAACTCTCAGGACTATGTCATTATGTGCATGGAGCCCCTACACGAAAAAGTTAGAAAATCCAGCCAAAGTTATTGGTGCTTACTGGAGTTTATCAGCAGATACACGCCTATCATTTCCTGTTTAGTGAATGATACAAGCAGAAATGAGAATTTTCATCAGCATGTAAATCACTTATAGAACTCTGCCAATCATCCAATGCGATTTACAGAGAACTGTGGGAATTCCAGAACAAAATGTCATAAAAGATACTTGCCTCATGCAGATTGCAGCTATATTGCAGCTAATTGAAACTAAAGTGCTGTGAATCTCAATGAGGTGGTCGCTCATCTGAATAAAATTTCAAAATCAAATAAATTAGGCTGCAGTTATATGGCACTATTTGTGCAGTTGAGTTACCAAAACCACTCTGCACCCATCAATAATTAACATGTTTTTGTTCATTTATTGGATGTGGACATTGTTGCCCAAGGCCAACATTTATTGTTCATCCCTAATTATCGTTGAGAAGGTGAGTTGCCTTATTTAACCATTTCAGATTGTGTGGTGAGGATACAGCGTTGTTAAGGAGGAAGTCCGAGGATTTTTATCTAGCGACAATGAAGAGTCAGCAACTTCTTTTCAAGTTAGTATGGTGTGTGACTGGGCTGAAATTTGAGAACAGGGGTGATCCCATTCATCTGCTTTCCTTGTCCTTCTGGAACATAGAAACATGGGAAAGGAGAAGATTATTTATTTCCTTAAATCAATTACACTAATTATTGAAATCATGGACTCTAAATCTAACACCATATTATTCTGTATCATTTACACCTTACGTTAACACCTAACAATCTCACATTTCAAATTAGAATAAGGAGAAACATAAACTGACAGTTGTAGAAGAGTATTCCAGATTTCTAGCACACCTTGCATATAGAAGTATGCAAAGTCCTACACAGATTCCTGAAAGGTCTGTATCAAAGACTTCCTCCTAACCAACTGAAATAATTTCTCGCTATATACCTGATTTGTTTCGCTTCATACCTTAAAAAAAACTGCAATCAAATCATCCTTCAATCCTCTAAATTCAGAGATTGAAACCCTATGTTTTTACTTCCTCTGGTAATGAAACCCTGGGTTTACAGATAGAATTCTGGTAAATCTATATGGGACATCTCAAAGGTTAATATATACATGTAAGTTGTAAATATTCTGAATTTGTGAAGAAGCCTTGGAGAATTGCTGCAGTGCATCCTGTAATCTTATAATTACAATGTTCTTTTTAGCACGGCCAATCCACCTACCCTGCACAACTTGGGGTGTGGGAGGAAACTGGAGCACCTGGTGGAAACCCAGACAGTCACCCAAGGCTGGAAGTGAACCTCAAGTCCCTGGCACTGTGAGGCAGCTCTGACAGCAGATGATGAGAAGGAGGTTATACATTAAATAAGTGTTGTTATTAATAGCCCACACCTGATTTGTTAACATTTGCTATGACAACATGTTAAAACGTTATGGTCTTAATGATGTCCTGTTATTCTTGTAGTAAGTGATTGTGTCAGGTGTATAATGAAATATTGAAAAAAGTCAGTTAGAACATTTCCTCAGGCCAAGCGAAAATGTTTCATACAAATACTATTCTACAAACATTCTTAGTAGCAAAATAAAAAACGGCAAAATCAATGACATTGCAAAGGCACAAACCGATGTGCCATAACAACATTTTTAAAATACTATTGCTGAGGAAAAAGTTGGGAGAATTGGTGACTCAGTAGTTCAAAACACCAAGATTTCACCTCCAGAAAACTGGATATGAATAAATATCACATTTGTAAGTTTAAAATTTCTTCCATCTGCTACCTGTAATGGTGTGAAGTGATACTGACTGCATGCAATCACAGCCCAGTTTCTAATTAATATACATTCAAATCTCAAAAGTTGCTGATAATCCAGCAGGCATTAGCAGCAGTGTTCATTGGATCCATCTCTCCACAGATGCTGACAGACCTGCTGAGTTTCTCCAGCAATTTCTGTTTTTGTTTTAGCATCAGCTTAGTAGTTTATCAAAGAAAACCAGAAGGTTTAATAATAGGGAATATATTCTTTAAAATATAAAGTTAATGCTCTTTTCTGTGACATTCTGAAAGGATATGAAACGTATGTCATGCCTGCTCTGAGAGCTTTCAAATTGATAACATGCATAGAATGGTTTACCTAGTGACCTTTTGTGTGGAACTTCATCAAATGCTTTTTAAGTGCATAAAATCATATACCAGTAATTTCTAAATGGATTCTGCCCAATCCTTTGCCAGGACTTCCTTGCAGTGGAAATTGTAGGTGGAGGTGTTCTGCTGCCTTTGTAATCTCTATCATCTAGAAGAACAAGTCTGGAAAGTGCTGTTGAAGGAACCTTCATGAATTACTGCAGTTGACTTTGTAGTTGGTACACATTGATGTCAATTGTGTCAATACTGAAAGGAGTGGTTGTTGAAAGTGGTAGATGGGGTGCAAATCAAGCAGGGTGCTTTTTCGACCACCTTAAGCGTTTTTGAAACTTCAAATCATTCAGGCAAGTGTAGAGTATTCCAACACACTACTGACTTGCGCCTTGTAGATACAGGACAAGCACTGGGGACACAGGAGGTAAGTTACTTACTGCAGAATGCCCAGCCTCTGGCCTGTTTCTCTAGCCACAGTATTTATATGGCTGGTTCAGTTCAACTTCTGGTCAATGGTAACCCCCAGGATGTTGATAGTGAAGGATTTACAGATGGTAATGCCATTGAAGATTAGGGCTGATAATTACATTTTCTCCTGTTGGAAATGGTCATTTCTGGCATGTGTGACGTGCAAATGTTACTTTCCAGATATAAACCCAAGCTTGGAAATTATCCAGGTCTCGCTGCATTTGGACATGGATGATTTAAGTATCTCAGGTATTGCAAACGATGCTGAACATTGTGCAACCATCAGCAAACTTCCCTACTTCTGACCTTATTCAGGAGGGAAGATGGTTGGGCCCAGGACACTACCTGGAGAAACTCTTGCAGAGATGTCCTCCAGTTTTCTAAGGCTGTTTTATGCCATACTCAGCCAAAAGTTGCCTTGACATGATGTCAAGGGCAGTCGCTCTCATCTCACCTCCACAGTTCAGCACTTTTTGTCCACAGTTGGATCAAGCTGTAATCAGGTCAGGATTTAAATGACCCTGGGGAACCCAAAGTGAGCATCAGTGTGTTGGTTATGTCTTTGCAAGTGCTACTTGATATCACTAACAACAACCTCTTCAACAACTTTGCCTGTGATTGAGACAGGACTGTCAACATGATAATTCTGGCTTGAATGTTTTGTGCACTTTATGGACAGGACATATCTGGGCAATTTTCCACATTGTTGGGCAGATGTCAATGTTGTAGCTGACTGAAACAGCTTGATTTCTGGACCAGAGAATTGGCAGAATATTGCCATTGCCCAGAGCCTTTGTATTTTCCAATGTCTTCAGCTGTTTCTTGATGTCAAATGGAGTGAATCAAATTGACTGATGTCTGGCATAATTGATGCTCAAGATCTCAGGAGGAGGCCAATGTGGATCATCCACTCAGCACTTATGGCTGAAGATGGATGCAAATACTTCAACCCTTTCTTTTGCACTATGTGCTGGGCTACCCCATCATTGAGAACAGGTATTGTTGTCTAGCCTTCACTTCCTATTAGTTGTTTAATTGTTCACAATTCACAACTAGATGTGGCAGGGTTGCAGAGCTCGAATCTGAGCAGATGTTTGTGGAATCACTTAGACCTGTCTGTTGCACGCTGCTTCCTCTGTTCCCTCCATGGAAATGGTACTGTGTTGTATCTTCACCAGCACAAGACCTCATTTTAGGTGTGTCGATGCTGTTCCTGGCTTGCCCTCATTTTTCACAGAAAAATACACTTTGTATTTAATCAAGGTTGATCTCCCGGCTTAACGATAATGGTACAGTTGGGTATATACTGGGCCATGAGGTTGCAATTTGTGGTTGAATACAATTGTGCTGCTGTTGCTGCTGATGGCCCACAGCATCTCATGCAGGCATGGTTTTGAAGTGCTAGATGGTGGCATTCCATTCAGAGCTCCACTCTGTTCGCCAGTTCTCTTTCTCTTTTTTTCTTTGTCCTTCCTTTTTTTTCTCCCTTCTTCTCTCTACCTCTGCAGTATTTCTATTCCCCCCACCCCTTTTAACTACCTACCTAAGGACTCAGAAAGGAGCTGGGTTGCGACCGGGAACCATGTGGCGGGAGCTGAACGTGCAGGTTATGTCCTACAGTGACCGCGGATTGAGCGTGGGCCGGAGCCATGGCAGCAGATCAAGAGTGGGCTGGCAGCAGTGGTGAGAGCAAGCCGATGAGGCAGCAAGAGCAGGACAGTGGGCGGAGGCAGGATGAGGACTGGAAAACCTGAGTGGGACTCTGGCGGAGGCACAGAGAGGGCTCGAAAGCCCTGAGTGGGACTGTGGCAATTGAAAAGCAAGTTGGACTCCCTTTAATTATTTTTCTTTTCTTACCTTATTCTAAGTTAATGTGAATGGTGCCATGTATATATGGTGAAGGTACACACATTTCACTGTATTTTTACATTGAATACATGCGACAATAAGTGATTAAATTCAATAGATCTGTTCAAAGTCTGTTCCATTTAGCATGATGGTAATGCTATACAACCCAAGAGAACATATACTCAAAGTGAAGATGGGATTACATATCTATGAGAATTTTGCAGTACCGATACTTTCATACATGAATATATCTTCGAGAGATAGATTGGAGATGGTGAAGTCAAATAGATTTTTCCTCTCGGTCATTCCCTCACAACTGCAGACCCAGTCTAGCTGGTACATCCTTTAGTACTGAACCAGCTTAGTCTGTAGTGTGACTAAGCCACAAATCAATTGGAGGTTTCCTTGTTTGACCTCATGCCATACGATTTAATGGAGTCCGGAGTCAATGTTGAGGACTCCCAGGGCAACTGCTTCCTGATTGTACGCCACCTGATTGTGTTCCACCTACTCTGGTGTGTCCTACTTGCTGATCAGGCAGAATGTAACCAGGGATGGTGATGGTGGGTATATTGGACATAGAAAATAGAAACATACAAAACTGAAGCAGGAGGAAGTCTTCAAGCCAGCTTTGCCATTCAATCTGATCTTGGCTGATCATTCAGCTTAATAGCTTGTTCCAACTTTTCCCTGCTATCCTTTATCTATTTAGACCTAAATGCTATATCAAACTCCTTCTTGAAGTCATACAATGTTTAGCCCTCGACTTCAAATACTAATCTTGGACCCACACTTAAGTTTAATGTAAAATTCAATTATATTATGTTCGCTGCTACTCAGGGGCGCTTTTACGATAAGTTCAGTAATTAATTCCATCTCATTGATCAAAACCAGGTTTAGTATAACCTGCTCTGTGGTCGGTTCTATAGCGTGCTGTTTGAAGAAACTGTCCTGAAAATATCCAGTGAATCCCTCATTTAAACTACTTCTTCCCATTTGATTTTTCCAGTCAATATGTAGGTTAATATCCCTCATGATAATTGCTATACCCTTTTGACAAGCTCCCATTATTTCTCTGTCCTACCATATGGTTACTGTTAGGTTGTCTGTAATCAACTCCTAGAAGTGGCCTCTTGCCTATATCATTCCTTATCTCTACCCAGACTGCTGCTATATCCTGGTTTCCTGATTTTAGTTCATCCCTCTCTCAATTGTGCTGATATCATCTTTAATTAACAGAGCCACTCTTCTAACCTTGCTTAGCTTCTTACCATGCTAAATGTCGCACAACCTTAAATTCTGGTCCCAATCTAGGTCATCCTGCAGCCACATCTCAGTTATGGCTGCTATATCATATTTATCCCAATCTGTACTACTAGTTCATCTGTTTTGTTTCAAATGATACAAACATTCAAATTCAGTGCCTTAAGTTTTGTCCTTTTATTATTTTTGAAACCTCTCGTCTTATCTGATTTGTTCTTAGATCTGCACTCTTTGTCCTTTCCTGTTCTTATCTATTTATCATTTCCCACATTAATTCTTTCCTCTATTGCATTTTTCTCACTGTTTCACCACAACTTCTCAAATTTGGGCCTTTGCTCCTGCACGGGACACCATTTCAGCACAGAGATGAGGAAAATTGTTTCATCTCTCAGAGGGTTCTGCAATTGTGGAACTTTGCCTCAGAAAGCTATGGAAGCAAAGGCATTAAATATGTTTAAGACAGAGGTGGATAGATTCTTGTTAGGCAGTGGAATTAATATATTAGAATAGATGGAAATGTGGAATTTGAAACACAAACACATCAAGTATGAACGTATTGAATTGACAGGCAGGCTCAATGCACCGAGTGGTTTAGTTCTGCTCCTATTTCATATCTTTCTGTTCATCTAAAGCAGCAGAATACGAACTCAACCTGTGCAATCTTCTTCGTAAAGCAACCAGGCACAAATAAGTCGAAGTAACCTTTTCTGAATTATTATCTCCTTTTTAACCAGGGCAGGACTTACATAGTTCATGGTAGGGCCCTGGGGATTACTGTCGAACAGACAGACATAGGAGTGCAGCTATATAGTTCCTTGAAAGTGGCATCACAGGTAGACATGGTGGTGAAGAAAGCATTTGGCATGCTTGCCTTCATTGGTCAGATCATTGAGGACAGGAGTTGTTTTATAGCTGCACAAGACATTGGTAGACCACATTTGGAACACTGCATACAACTCTAGTCGCCCTGCTTTAGGAAGGACGTTATGGAAAGGGTGCAAAAAATATTTATAAGACTGCTACCCAGACTGAAGGATTGAGTTAAAAAAAAAGAGGCAGGATAGACTGGGACTGTTTTCCCTGGAGCGTAGGAGGCTGAGGGGTGACCTTATGGAAACCATGAGGGCATAGACATAATGAATAGCCAAGATCTTTTCTCCAGGATTGGGAGTCGAAAACTAGAGGGCATAGGTGAGGGGGGGGAAAGATTTAAAGGGACCTGAGGGGCAAATTTTTCACACAGAGGGTGGTGCGTGTAAGGAATGAGCACTCTACTCACTTGATTCTAGCCCCATTCTACCAGTCCCTATTCCTGAATAACTCCTCACTCACCAGAGATCTGCCAAAAGACCAGTATCATTGGACATGAGCCATTTTCAAAAGGTTGCTGTGTACCCATACAAGTCTTGGTATGGTGTTACCCCTCACCAACAATATCATGGCACAGCAGCCATAAAGCCATATTGCTCATGACGGTCATTGTTTAGTAGGGAAGCATCACATACACGCAAGCAATTGGAGAATTCCAAACATGAGCTTTTATTGACAGCTAGCAAAACAAAATATGAGTAGAAATTGCTATTCATTCCCAGAATGCAAAACAAATGCTGGTATGATTGCCAACAACTATTTTACACTAAAGCATCCAACTCTCATCTACTGAAAACTGATATCAATCAGATCCTGTTTGGCTTGTAGCATCAAATGCAGCTGAGCTCAGTCACATGCAAAGGGAGCTTTCTTTTCTCCAAATCTTTGCTGTCCTCTTTGGAACACTGCACCCATTCCTCCAGTTCTTCATTATCCAGTACATCACCTCATTGCCCACTCCAATTCTGCAGAGCACAGCACACCAGGATGATGTGGCATTCTATGTCCAGATTATACTGCAGAGGTCTCTAGATCAGTCAAAGCAGTGAAACAGCAACTTCAGCAGCCCTATCATCTGTTACACCACGGCTCTGCTCAAAGCATGGATGGCATTATGTCTGCATTCCACATCAATCAGGCAGTTGTACAATGGTGTTATATGTCATGGGTGCAGTGAGAAGCCTTTCATTCCAGTAACCAACTTTATAAAGTATAAAAAAGAGTGTTCCAGGATGTAGGAGTCATGGCAGCTGCCAAAGTAGTGGGCACACTCCTTCAGGAATTGGTAACAGTAATCACAGTTCATGGGCACATTAATCAATAGGAACCCCTGCCTATCAATAAATTCCAGTGTTGAGATATGACCCTCATAGTGCCACTTGTTTTTAGTTGATGGCATCCTGCACCTGAGGGAAAGCCAGCTATGCTTCTGAATCCTTCTGTCAGGCAACAGTACTGACTTTGTCATGGGGAAACAAAATGAACTAGTGTGATCTTGCACAGATGGCACCAATTACTGACCTGATGCATTTGTGGGTGCATGACCATGAGATCACACACAGGTCATCAGTCATGCCTGATGAAACCAGTCCCGCAGGTCTTAGGTCCAACACTAGCATCCATTGACACTGCACCTCACCCATTTCCCGAAAATGCAGTTGAAGTTAAAAAAATTCTGCCCTTCTGTGGACCCAAATCATCCTGAGAACCCTTCGGCTGTAACTTCTGCCTAATCTCTCCCTAGTAATTGAATTTAAGTTTATGGTGCTTGTTTCAAACACATATTTTTCACCCTCAAATTGTCGTGAAATTCCACCTTGCTATAATAACTCTTAACGAATGCATCTTTTGCTATGCAGTCAGTAATTAATTCTGTCTCATTTTCACATTACCAGGTCAAATAAAATTTGTTTCCTGGTTGCTTCCAGACTATATTATTATGAGAAGCTGTCATAGAACATAGAACATAGAACATTACAGCGCAGTACAGGCCCTTCGGCCCTCGATGTTGCGCCGACCTGTGAAACCAATCTGAAGCCCATCTAACCTAAACTATTCCATTATCATCCATATGTTTATCCAATGACCATTTAAATGCCCTTAAAGTTGGCGAGTCTACTACTTTTGCAGGCAGGGCATTCCACGCCCTTACTACTCTCTGAGTAAAGAATCTACCTCTGACATCTGTCCTATATCTATCACCCCTCAATTTAAAGCTATGTCCCCTCGTGCTAGCCACCACCATCCGAGGAAAAAGGCTCCCACTGTCCACCCTATCTAATCCTCTGATCACCTTGTATGTCGCTATTAAGTCACCTCTTAATCTTCTTCTAAACAGCCTCAAGTCCCTCAGCCTTTCCTCATAAGACCTTCCCTCCATACCAGGCAACATCCTGGTAAATCTCCTCTGCACCCTTTCCAATGCTTCCACATCCTTCCTATAATGCAGTGACCAGAACTGTACGCAATACTCCAAGTGCGGCCGCACCAGAGTTTTGTACAGCTGCAACATGACCTCATGGCTCCGAAACTCAATCCCTCTACCAATAAAACCTAACACACCATACACCTTAACAACCCTATCAACCTGGGTGGCAACTTTCAGGGATAAAGTCACTTTATGAAATATCCGCCATGCTACTTTTACCAATTTGATCTGTCCAATTTATATGAGGATTAAAATCCTCCATAGTAACTGTGGTATCTTTCTTACAGGCTCCACTATTTCTTCAACTTATAGTGGAGCTACTGACAGCAAGCCTTTAAACTACTGCTACAGTGGCCTCTTTCCTCTGCTGTTTCTTCTTTCCTCCCAGATTCTCTATTGTGACCTTCTGAAAGATCATTTCTCTCTACTGATCTCATTATTTATTAACATAGCTACTCTATCTACTTTCTTCTTTCATTCTTGACATTCTGGAATGTCAAAGACCCTTGATTACTCAGATATGGTCTTATTCACTGTAAGTCAGTAATAAGACCATAACAAATCAGAACAGGATTAGGCCATTTGGCCCCGCGAGCCTGCTCCGTCATCCAATAGAATAATGGCTGATTCAACATCGCTCATGTCCATTTTCCTGCCTTTTCCTGTAATCCTTGATTCCCCTACTGATCAAGAATCTATTTATCTCAGCTTTAAATTTACACAAGGACGCTGCCTTCATAGCTCTGCAGCAAGGAGTTCAAAGACTCACAACCTTCTGACAGAAGAAGTTCCTTCTGATCTCAGTCTTAAATTGGCGCCCTTTATTCTGAGACTCTGCCTTCTGGTCCTAGACTCCAAAGAGGGGAAATATCTTCTCAGTATTTACCGTGTCAAGTCCATGAAGGATCCTTTTTGTTTCAATTAGATCACTTTTCCTTCTTCTAAACTCCAGTGAGTAGAATCCCAACCTATTCAGCTTTTGCTCATAAGATAATCCCTCCATACTGCAAATCATCTTAGTGAACGTTCTCTGAAATGCCTCCAATTAATTAAATAACATATCTCCTTAAATAAGGGGACCAAAACTATGCACAAGTGCTCCGTATGTGGTCTCACCAGCACCTTGTACAGCTGCAGTAAGACTTCTCTACTCTCATACTCCAAACTCCTTGAAAAGAGGGTCAACATTCCATTAACCTTCCTGATTACCTGCTGCAGCTATGTGCTAGCTTTCCATGTTTCATGCAAAATCCCCAACTCCCCTTGTGTTGCAGCTTTCTGTAGCTTTTCTCCAAGTAAATAACATTCTCTCTGTAAACTGTTTGTATCTCCTTTGTAACTTGCCTTCCCATCTATTTTTCTGTCCTCTGCAATTTCAAATATGGTACATTCGTGGATTCCTCCAAGTCATTGATATGTATTGTAAACCACTGCAGTCCCAGTACTGATCCCTGCGGAACCCCACTCGTCGCCAACCTACTCATCCCATTAACCTTGACTTTCAAATGATGATCATATCAGCCCTACTTGTATCTATTTGTGCTCTTAATTAATCTGACTTGTTACAAATGTTGGATGCATTTCCATAAACAGCCTTTAATTTCGTCCTTTTATCATTTTTCCCTACTCTGTCCTTCTATGCTAGCATGCTTTTATGTTGTATGCTTTCCCCTCCCTTTATTTTCCTAAATACAATTTCCTGCATTATTACCTTGGGCTATTGCGTTGTCCTTTCTCTTTAACTATCCAAATCTTCCATAATGTAATCCCTCCTTTACCGTTCCCACCCCGTATATTTAGTTTAAAGCTGTTCCATATTTTTCATTCATTAACAGGGTGAGAACATCGCTGGTAAGGCAGCATTTATTGTCCATCCCTATTGTCCATCTGTTGACATGAATTGTCTGTAAATGTATTTTGTGATGCATTCATCAACCTGTGCAATATTACACTTAGCTAGGAAAGTAAAACTTCTACACAGCAGCCAATGTTGTTTCATGTAACTTGATTACGATTCAGTCAGCAGAGGTACAGTCCATTGCTGACTAAATTGGGAGTACATTAAAAATATTTCATTTGTCCTTTGAAAGTCTTGTTGGAGGTCAATCACACAAAACTCATATAAAAGGTGCAAAATGAAAATTTATTATTAAGATATTTTATGTCTCTGTCTTCTGAGAAAAATAAAAGTTTTTAATACTCATCAACCTCTCAGTGTTATATATAAGACACTTGACCAAAAACAATATTTAGAACAAGGAGGAAGAGAAAATTTTAAGACCAGATTGAAGCAGGTGAGAAGACAACAGGATAATTCTGCTGTTTTTAGAAGATCCTCCACTGGGAATAGTCTGAATTTGTATCTTCTACAAGTAGTATGCCTTCTGCATTTCAAGGCTGTTCTCTATGCTATGCCTCCTATACTTAAAATGCCTAGCAACTGCTGGCGCACTCAGGCTGTGCGCCAGAAAACTCCTACGCATTATTTGCTCCTGCCATTGCTATGGTGATACTTAAACATTTTGTTCCTCATTCAGCTGATTGAATGCCGATCTCAATTAGATTTCAGAACATTCTGTTCATTCATATGCTCTGCCTCGTATACCCTAATCCCCCCATGTCATTTTGAACGCATCATCTTTTGACTTTAATTTAAAATAATCAAATACTGCTACTTACTTTTGAATAATTTTCCTGAAAACCCACCTTCAGATGTTATCAGTTCTCATAGTCGAGCCAGAAACTGATGACTTAATTTCTACCAGCAGTAATTCCTTAATTATGCATATCTAATTTTCAGCATAAACCCTGTATCATTTTTGTTGACAAAAACAGAAATTACTGGGCAAACTCAGCAGGTCTGGCAGCATCTGTGAGAAGAAAGTAGAGTTAACATTTCAAATCTGGTGACTCTTCATCAGAACTGTTAGTAGCTAGGAAGAGCAATAATGATAGGGTCCCTCTGGTCCTCACTTACCACCCCACCAGCCTCTGCATCCAAAAGATTGTAAGCCGTCATTTCCATTACCTCCATAGTATGCCACAACTAGACACATATTCTCCTTTCCTTCCTTGTCAGATTCTGCAGGGACCTTCCCTCTGGGACATTTTGGTATACTCCTGCTCCATTCTCAACATTTACTCACAGTCACACGTCAACGTTGCATGGACTCGGAGGAGGTGGATTACCTATCTGTTTACCTCCTCCAGCTCACCATCTAAGGCCTCAGACATACCTCCAAGGTGAGGCAGTGATTCTCATGTATTTCACTCAATTTAGTTTACTGTATTTGTTGCTCACAATATAGTCTCCTCCTGGGAGACAAAATGCAGGCTGGGTGACCGTTTTACAGAACACTGATGCTCTGTCTGGAAAAATGACCCTGATCTTCCAGTTGCCTGCCACTCAACACACCTTCATGTTCCAATGGCAATATTTCTGCCATAGGTTTGCTGCAGTGTTCCAGCGAGACTAAGCACAAGCTCAAAGAAAAACATCTCATTTTCTATTTGGGGACTCTGAAGCCTCTAGGACTCAACATTGAGTTCAATAACTTTACAACCCAAGTCCCTCCTTCATTTTTTTTTGCCAGCCCACATCTGGTCCTGTTGTGACATGGGTTGCTTTCAGCACAGTCATCCATTCCCACGTACTCCTAGGCCCATTATTTCATTACATGGGTTGCATTCAGAACAATTAACACATTTTCTCACTCTTAGATCTTATTATCTCTTATTCAGTTTTTCTTCTGTCCTTGCCCGCTCTCTATTATCTCCTTGTTGATGTACCTCTTTCATATCCCTCTTTGTCTCTGGGCTCCATCATAAAATCTGTTTTACCAAGCTGCTAACTGTTCCTGATGAAGGGTCACCGGACTCGAAACGTTAACTCTGCTTTCTTCCTACAGACCCTGTCGAGTTTCTCCAGCAATTTCCATTTTTGTTCCACATTTGATATCAATTTCAAATTGCTTTAACTGATCTCAGTTAAGTGAGTAAAGAATACCACAACTGGCCTCCCCTTTCCTAGGTTTGTTGATGATGTACATAAATAATTAATACGTTGCCAACAGTAATGAAAATTCAGTGTTCAATGTGCTAATTTATGTGAAGTTACTTTGCATCTCAGCGTAAAATGTGAGAAGAGGAAGTATTTTTGTTCTGTTAATTTAAACAAGAATGCGTCAAATGTCTAACTAACAATGAACAAGATGCCAAGAGTGCAAAGATTACATACTCAAATACAACATAATAATGGCCCTGAAAATCCATTGAAATATTCTGCCTGAAGGAGTACAGCAAGTTCAGCAATTGTAATTTCTAGCCTAGAATCTCTTGAACATTCTGTCAATTCTCTACTTCTTGAATGAAGTTCAGAACCCAGCTTTAACAGAAGCGCAGAGTGCAGCATCCCTCACAGAGGTCCATCTCAAGTGGAGTAGAGTTGGGGGAAAGAATGACATGTACCCTATTTACAGCAGCAGCAGCCTTCTGGTAATTTACAAGTCCCATATGAATGTTAGTGAATGGGGGAGTTGTGAGTGACTCAAGTGGTAGGGTGGATCGTTGGATGAAGTGATAGGTGGCTAACGAAGTGGTGGCCAAGGCAGCAGGTAAGTGATATACAACTGGGTTGGTGTACTAGATGAGTGATGTCACAGTCAGGTCTTTGATATAGGGCTCAAGGTCAGAGAGTTGGTCAGTGTGTTGCTAAAAGGGACTCAAAATGGAGTTGAGTGTCAATATTAATGATGGTGCCAATTCTGGAGATACACAGGAATTTGAATTCAGGTAAGCATAATAGAATTGTCCAAAGTCTCCAAAATTTATGAAAATCTGCTCTGTCTCCCAGAGAACAGGGGAATTGCCCTTCAGAAGATGAAACTTAGCAGGCAAATCCCACATAGGTCTCCATGCCAGAACTTCCACAGGAAGATTTAGATGTCAGAGGTCAATAACAGGTCACTTCGTTTTGAACAACACTGTATGGAGATTATTAAACTCTGCGTACATATCTATGGTGCCCACTGAGGATGATATGGGGAATGAAGCAAGAAATGCATGACAGAACAATCACCCACAGCTAGAAAATGCCATCAGCATTAGTTCTTTTTCGATAAGCAAGCTGACTTCAGGAAAGAGCTTCTCATTGCTTGGTATGGATCAAAACGTGGATGCTCAGCAGGGCTATGGTTGCACAATGCTGAGCAGTAATATATCTCATTGAACCTTATCTATTTACCATTTTTTAAAAAATTCCTTCATGGAATCCAGACATTACTGGCCTAGGCTGCCATTTATAGCCCATCCCCAATTGTCCTGAAGAAGGTATGCTGCCATCTTAAAACACTACAGTTCATGGTGAAAAAACACCTGCCCAGTGCAGTTAAGAAGACAATTTAATGATTTTGACTCAGCAACAGTAAAGGTATGGCAATATAGTTTCAAGTTAGGATGGTATGTGGCTTGGAGAGGAACTTACAGGTAGCATTCACATACATCTGCTAACCTTTGCATTCTAGGCACTAGACCGGAAGAGTAGGGGGTTTTGGTTGTGACAGGGAGCATGTCATTGCAGGCTTGGCGGGCCAAAGGGCCTGTTCCTGTGCTGTAATTTTCTTTGTTTTTTGTTCTTTGTAAACATCATAGGCCTGGAAGGTGCTATATGAGAAGCCTTGGTGAGCTGCTGCAGATGATACACACTTCTACCACTTCTGTCAAGCTTTTTGAGTGATGATGAACACCCATCCAGCAAAGTGAAGAATATTCCACAATCCTCAGGATTTCTGCTTTGTAGGTGGTGGACAGGCATTGCTAGGACAGAATGAAATGAGTAACTGACTGCAAAATTCCGAGCCTGTGATTTGCTCTTGCAGCCACACTATTTATATGTCTGTTACAGTTCAGTTCCTCAAAGGTAACCTACAGGATGATGATAGTGTGGGATTTAGCGATGGCAACATCATCTAATATCAACGTGAGGTGGTTAGATTTTCTCTTGTTGGAGATGGTCATTGCCTGACACTACTGCACTGTGTGTTACTTGCCACTTATGAATCCTAGCCTGAATGTTGTCTGGCTCTTGCTTCAAATGGACATGAGCTACTTCAATGTCTGAGGAGTCATACATGAAATTGAATATCAGTGAAACACATGTCAGGAGTGTAGACATTACCTTTCCCAGCCTGACCTCCATGGTATATTTCCTCAAACAAGTCTGCCAAAAATTTGGATAGCCAATTTTCTGTGTCGTTCACTGCACACTTGTCAGAATTATACTAAAAGCATTCCAAAATGGTCCGCGGATTTTCAGGGCAATGTGTTAATAGATACCATTTTGAAACTGCATTCTTCATATCCGTCAGAGATTAATAAAAGAACCAATTAAAGCAAATCAAAAATAGCATCTGTGGATTAAAATATCTCCAAGCTTGCGACTAACAAATAATTTAAACAAATACACTGAAATGGCTGCTAAAATTTTAATAGTACATTGAGATTCTGGAGAGTAGCAGATCCCTTGTTAATAAACTACAAATTAAGATTCTGATATAACAGAAATAATCCAATGTTACTATTCAGATAGAAGCACGTTCATAGTATTAAATATGTTGTTTATTA
Organism: Rhincodon typus; assembly: GCF_021869965.1. Lineage (NCBI taxonomy): Eukaryota > Metazoa > Chordata > Chondrichthyes > Orectolobiformes > Rhincodontidae > Rhincodon > Rhincodon typus. Next base: position 37,826,804 of record NC_063349.1, read on the forward strand.
GAGAAGAACTTGTAAAAACTCATCAACTGAGAGGGCATCTCTGTTGTGCTCTAATATGTTTTATCAATTGGTCACAATCTTTTCTAGTTTGACCCCTTTCCCTGGCGTATGTTGAAATACTCACCAATATACTCTGTAAATATTCAAGAAAATCCCTGGAATCCTTTCTCTTGGCTTGCTAAGCAGAATATCAGCCATCCAAAGGAAAATGTTTTCCAATGTGTGCTGGTAGTGAACAATGCCCTCATTAACAGGTGTTATGATTTCAGCTGGTGTTGATATGGCCAAGTCAAACAGAAACTGCAATATGACAGACCAAAGAGCTGGAGAGAGTTCATGACAAATGCCAGAAAAGGATTTGACTCATACCATTCTTTTTACCCAAAAATATCCTCACAAACATCAATACCCCAGTGAATATTCACCTCCTCAACACAAGGCTTCTTGCTCAAGCTGGTTTCATTTTGGTGAATTACTGTGGATTCACTAGGTAATTTTTCTTCAGCTGGTATCTTTTTCTGAGACATCTAAAACAAACTTCAATTGAGACTCTACTACTTTAGGTACAGTACTATTATGAGATCCCTAAACTCAGTTTTGAGAAATCTAGCAGGATTTCTTACTAGAGATTTTAGTACATTTGCACACATCAACTGACACCCTTCTAGGCCTTGCTGTCTTTCTGTGTGAGAACCCCTGTTACTCAGCAACAATGTATCTTTGATGGGCATTAAACCATTAACACCCATTGCTTCACTTAAAAGGGCTGTAAAACCTCACTGAAAATGGATGTATTAAAAACAGGCACCCTAAATTTCTAGCACCAAGCCCACAAGAACAACTTTAAAATGGAACTAAAACCATGTCTACCACTTCATAAATCTTAAAATATAAAATATAAATTAAATTTAATATAACACATTGTTCTTAATACTGCATGAAGACAGAAAATTAACCCTATAAAACACAGTTTTTGAAACACTGCGTTCACAGCACAGAACATCCCTCGTTCAAGATGACTTGAAATCTGATTTCATTGTTCCTTGGGAATTATCTTTTAGATCTCAGCATCAAAATCTAAACGGGTAGTTTTGGCCCTCCTTGCAAAGCAACAAATCTGTCATGTGGTAAGATCACCTGTAATGTGACAAACATATCTCATAGGTTCCAATTTTACTCTTTTCTTCTGAGTAAGCAAAAGGAACATCCATTTGGAATTTGGCCAGGTTCTTAGGGTGGCACTTTCGTTAGCACGGGTTCGATTGAGCGACTGTCTGTATGCAGTTTGCACGTTGTCTGCGTGGGTTTCCTCCCGTTTTCTCTCTCAGTCCAAATTGTGTAGGTTAGGTGGATTAGCCATAACAAAAAGAAAACTGCGCAGTGTCTAAAGATGTGCAAGTTAGGTGGTTAGCCATGGTAAAAAGAAACCACATGCGGTTATGGGAATGGGGTTGGTATGGGTGGGATGCTCTTCAGAAGGTTGGCATAGACTCTTTCTGCACTATAGGGATTTTATGATTCTATTAATGTGCAGATTTGCTCCTGTGAGGCCCAAGAATTATGTTTCTCTGAAAAGGGCTTTCTGGTAAAGCAATTGGCTTTGTCTAAATATGTCTAAAAATTGCTTATGTGATGAATTATAGAAACAGGGCCAACCAAAAATTGGTCATGGGATGCATAGGTTCCTGTGTGTAGGTCTATTCCGCAAGCTGGCTGCAGAACAGGAAACATCTCAATCGGGATGCAGTGAAATTGTGTGTGTTGGTTAAAAAAGTTTAGAATGCTTCTTATATGAAATACTCCTAACAGTGGGTTGAACTTCTGCGATGGTCAAGCTGAGAAGACAGAGAAACTTCTCAGACAAAAAGTTAAGGAATACTACAGCCAGCAGGTCTAACCCAAGGCAATTACGCTTAAGATGTTAGCAAGGCTTATTGAATGAGGAGTTCAGCAATAGCACTAAAGGCACGTTGCTGAATTAGTTGCACCCAAAGTCAAACCGTTCCAATACAGCTACAACACTTACATCCAGGCAGCAATGTGGAAAACTGCCCAAGTAAGTCTTTCCACAAAAAGCATGACAATTCCAACCCTGTCAATTACCACCTATTTGTCTACCTGCTATCATCAGCAAAGATGGAGAAGATCATCAACAGTGTATCAAGTGGCATTTGATGAGTAATAACCTGCTCACTGATACTCAGTTTAGGTTCAACTTCAGCCTCTAGGCTCTTGACCTCACCACAGCATTAATTTAAACAGAGACAAAAGAGTTGAATTCCAGAGGTGAAGTGAGAGTGATTTCCCTTGACATCAAGGCAGTATTTGACCAAGTATGGCATTAAAAGAGCCCTAGCAAAACTGTAGTCAAGGTGAATTGTGGGAGAACTGTCCACTGTTAGCCTCAAACCGAGCACAAAGATTGTGGTTGCTGGAAGTCAATCTTCTCAGTCCTGGGACATAAGTGAAAGAGTTCCTCAGGGTAGTATCCTAGGCCTAATCTCCCCCAGCTTCATTAATGATGCTGCTTCTATCATAAGGTCTAAAGTGTGCATCCTCTGATAATTGCACAATATTCAGCATCATTCATGAGTCTTCAGATACTGCAGCAATCCATGCCCAAATGCAGCAAGAGCTGGATAACATTCAGGCTTTGGCTGATAAGTGGAAAGTAATATTTGTGCTTCATAAATGCCAGGTAATAACCATCTTCAACTAAACAGTACCTAACCATTTCACTCTGACTTGCAGGGCATTACTGTCACTGAATCCCGCAATGTCAACATTCTGGGAGTTATCATTAATCATAAACTGAACTGGACCAGCTATACACATATTGTGACCACAAGAGCAGGTCTGAGGATAGGAATTCTGTGGTGATACATTAGTTGACTCCACAATGTTTGTTCACTATCTACAAGGCACAAGTCACGATTCTGTTAGAATACCATGCATTTACCTTGATGCATGCAGTTCCAAAAATACTTAAGAAGTTCAACACCATCCGGGTCAAAAGAGTCTCTTTGATTGGTACCCTAATCACTATTCAGTTCCTCCACCACCGATGGACAGTGGCAAACAGTATCTATTGTCTATAAATGGAAATAGAAAGTGCTGGAGAAACTCACTGGCAGGCATCATCTGTTTAGAGAGAAACAGGATTAATGCTTCAAGTCCAAAATGATTTCTTCAGAAAAGACAGCACCCTGAAGAAGATTCATAGTGGACTCGAAATGTTAACATTGTATGTCTCTTCACAAAGACTGCCAGATCTGCTGAGTTTCTCCAGTACTTTCTCTTTTTATTTCAGAACTCAAGCATCTGCAGCACTTGGCTTTTATTTGTAGTGTCTACAAGGTGCACATGATAGCTCATTCGATAGCATCTTCCAAACTTGCAACCTCTATACCTAATAGAAGGGTGGCAGACGCATGGGAACCTGATCACATACAACTTCCCCTTCAAACGGCACAACATCCTGACTTGAAACTATATCATCATTGCTTCAATGTTCCTGGGTCAATTTTGTAATTTCTTTACAAATAGTACTATCAGTGTAGCTAATGGAAACAACCTTTCAATTTGTACCCTGTCAAACCTTCAGAATCATATGTTTCAATGAGATTTCCTTTCCTTCTTTTAGTCTCCAGAGAGCTTAGGCCCAGTCTACTTAGTGTCTCATTATAGGTACACCTTCTCATTCCAGAAATCAATCTGGTGAGCCTTAGCTGCACAGTCTCCGTGGCAAATATAATCTTCGTTAAAGATGGACAACGAAATAGCACACAATGCTCCAGGTGTGGCTTTACCAAAGCCCTGTGCAACTGTGACAAGTTATCATTATTCTTATGCCTCAATCCTTAATACCATTGATTGATACTTTAATTGGAGCCCCTGTGAAGGCAGGTCAACATGTCTTTCAAATCTAGTCAATCTAGCTAGGTTTAATAGATAACTCTGTTTACTTCTCTGGGGCACACAAGGAAAGGCTACACCACCCATGCTCATGTCATTTGATCTTCTAGGGCACCCATTGTTATTTCTCATAACTAAAGAGACCATTTATAGATTCCCTGCTGACAATCTCCTGCTTGTCAGCCAGTTGCCAATTACACTGACCAAGTTGCAGCATGAATCTGGCAGAAGATTGCAGATTAAGTCAGGAAAAAAAAAATCTCCGGATCTCAGTTGTCAAAGTCAGAATGCTTTGCCTTCTATTTAGGTTGAAAATCAATAATGAATGATTTATATAACCGCCGGAAATAATGCTTCATTGTAACTTTGACTATATTTTTCAGCTCGCTGTTCCCACTTTTTAAACTGGTATTACTGAAATTTCAGCAATTTATAGTTGCTTTTGATGAGGAGAGGCAAGTCCTCCAAAATGTATATTCCAATAACATATTAAGAGCGTATATCCTTAACCATTTTATTTAGACCCTGAAAATACAGGTCATCATTTCAAAGCAAAGCATAGTCTTCTCAGTTCGACCAAATAAACTGATTGATCACTGCAACAAATTTATTTATTTTGTGATCTTGAGCTAAAACACAAAATTGATCATGAAAATCCAAAAGATTTTGAGGAACTGAGGGGCTCCATTAAAAAAAAAACATTTTTAAGTATTGAAAGCAACACAGTAACTGAGTACATCATTCTTATCAAGCACCAATTTCTGACTTACTTTAGGCTGGTTCTATTACCATTAGCCTGCAGTTTATCCATAATGATTAGTTTTACAATGATGGATAGTATTGTCAATTCTAATGTCAAATAACATTAGTAAACATCATACAAATATTTTAAATAAAGGATTCCAATAACCTCTACTACAATATAAAGTAATCTATCCATTAGCACATTACTCATATCTATAGTATGTACTGCGTACTACAATTCTGAAAGGTTCCTATTTCCTGTAGTAACATTTTATTCATGTAATTTTAAAAATTAAAATATTTTAACAACAATTAGCAATATCTTCGTGATATACAATAATGCCTCGTGATATTTGATAATATTTCAAAACATATCTAAAACATCTTCGTAATCCCTGCTCCTACTATTTTAATAGGTAGCGAGAGGCAATGGTTACAACCGAGAGTTGAAACATCCAGGTCTGCTATCGGTTTTCCTTTTTGCCCTCTTCTGGCCTTTTCTAAGTCAAGTAAAATCATTTTAAATGTCAGAATCAGAAATTTACTTCCCTCTCACTGAAATTCATGCCCTGGAAATTCTAGTTCTCAAACGTGACGGACAAATGCAGTACAAGATTCACACTTGCTAAAATCATAAGAAGCTGTCAGAAATCCTATTGCCAGCAGTGGGGCGGCACAGTGGCTCAGTGGTTAGCACTGCTGCCTCACAGCACCAGGCACCTGGGTTCAATTCTACCTTTGGGCAACTGCCTGTGTGGAGTTCCTCCAGGTGTTCTGGTTTCTTCCCACAGTTCAAAGATGTGCAGGTTAGGTGGATTGGCCATGGTAAATTGCCCATAGTGTACAGGGACGTGTAGATTAGGTGGGTTATGAGAGATGGGTCTGGGTGGGATGCCTTGAGGGGTGGTTTGGACTTTTTGGGCCAAAGGGCCTGGTTCCACACTGTAGGGATTCTACTGCAAAAGACACACTAACAGAACATTGGAAAGCATAAACAGGATGAGACAAAGTCAGAGATAACAAGGTGTAGAGCTGGATGAACACAGCAGGCCAAGCAGCAGAGGAGCAGGAAAGCTGATGTTTCAGGCCTAGACCCTTCTTCTTCCTATTGCAAAAGGATTGGAGTCCAAAAGCAGGATGTCTTACTGCAGTTATACAGGGCCTTGGTAAGACTGCACCTGCAGTACTATGTGAAATTTTGATCTCCCTACCCAAGAAAGGGTATACTTGCCATAGAGGAAGTACAGCAAAATTTCACTAGTTTTTTTTAAAATCAGGGATGACAAGACGCTGTTTTTAGGAGAAATTGGTTCAACCAGGCCGGTATTGACTAGAGTTTAGAAGAATGAGAGGGGATCTAGTTGAAACAAATAAAATTCTAACAGGACAAGACAGGCTAGTTGCAGGGAACATGTTAGGCAGTTTAGAACCAATTGTCACAGTCTCAGGATGCAGAGTAAGCCATTTAGGGCTGAGTTAAACAAAACATTTCTTCACTCAGCGAATGATCAACCCGTGAAATTCTCTACTTCAGAAGACTGTGAGGCTTCTCCAGAGCAAGTAATAATGGACAAAAGATGCAGGCCTAGCAAGTGATGTCAACATCCTATGTATGAAGCAAAATAAAATCCATTGAATGAAAAGTTGCAAGTCTTAGGTGACCATTTGTTGAGACTACAGTCAACTTAATCGAAAAGTATGCTGGGCAGCACCTCTTAGACATCTGTGAGAAACTAAGGAACATTCAGTTGTCTCTCTCCTGGGGATTGCTGGCTAGCATATCCTATTTACAATTCCAGTGAAGAGTTTATGCCTCAGAATCTGCTTCCCATTCATGTCAGCACTGTAAAAAAAAAAAGAGTAATCCATCTGCCTCCCATGGAATCTTTCACATTTGCCGGGCAACTCTCCAAAGTAAACCATGACAAATAATCAGAGAAGTTGCTGGAAAAGCTCAGCAGGTCTGGCAGCACCTGTGAAGAAAAAATCAGAGTTAACATTTCGGGTCCTGTGACCCTTCCTCAAACCCGAAATGTTAACTCTGATTTTTTCTTCACAGATGCTGCAGACCTGCTGAGCGTTTCCAGAAATTTCTGTTTTGGTTCCTGATTTGCAGCATCCACAGTTCTTTCGGTTTTTATGACAAATAATCAGTCTGTTTCATAGCCAGTCATGATTTGCAAGTCTTTAAAATAGGGGACCCCTCCATTTCAAGTATGCCATAATATTTCATAGCAACATTTTACATCTCAAGCCCCATGGCCTCAAAAGAAATGGTGAAGAATTGTCATAATGGTAGAATAAGTGAGAAATCTTGAAGTGCATGTCACAGGCCCTTGAAAGTGACAGGACAGGTAAATAACTTGGTGAAGAAAGTATATGGAGTACTTTCCTTTATTGGGTGAAATATAGAAAGAAAAGCAGCGATTTAATGCTGGAACTATATAAAACACTGATTAAGGCACAGCTGGAAGGTTAGAGAGGACATTGAGAAAAACGTTTTCACACAGAGGGTGGTTGGTATCTGAAAATCACTGCCCAATTTGAAGGCAGAAACTTGTATAAAAGTGGATCTCCACATCAAGTGTTGTAACCTGCAAGGATATGGACCAGGTCCTTGAAGGTATGGTTGAAATTGGTAGCTAGTTTTATTTATATCAGCTGATGCAGACACAACAGACCGAATGCCGTTCTTCTGTGCCATAACTTTTTTTATGGTTCCATAACATGGAAAAGAAAAAGTATTTGGTCACATGGAATATACATGGCTCCCGGAACAGACAACAGAAATTGTTGTACTAAACTCAAAATACTTTATATGAGAACCCATCGTTTTTTGAACATCTTGTATAACAATGGGGAGCATGTTGTATGTTTAAGTTGAAGCTCAAAATTGGGGATGAGATGGCTTGATCAGAACAACAACTTTAATTAAATAACATAGAGCTTTGAGAGTGGAGACATGTAAATAGTAATCTGGAAAGATCTCACAAAGTCACTCTATCTCAATTGTCAAACAGCCATCATCGCTAGACTTTGTTTTGTTTTTCTACGGGCTGACTTTTCAGCAGTCAGCAGTGTCATACTTAGAATGTGTGGCACCTTCTATGGCATCTACTGTCTAATCACAAAGTTATGAAGCACACAACATAATTTGCAAGACAGTATGTACTAAAACCATTCTAAGAGTTTCCTCAATTCTTATTCTTGTCTCTATGTCTGCATCATTGTAATACTGCAGTATTATATCACATTATATTGTTATATAGCATCATAGCAGTATTGGTGTCTTCTGAAATAGCTTCATAGTGTCCACTTTTTGCTTGATTTTTATTCACAGGATGTGGGTCTCAACAACAAGATTAGCATTTGTTCTCCATACATTATTGAGAAAGTAGAAGGATCCATTTTTTGAACCATTGCAATTCAAAATTGTAATAAGTTTCAAACAAAGAAAAGTGTAATGCTTTTCAATGTACTGTTGCTGTTTAATTAACCAGACATATAAATCTTTTACTGTAATACATCTCACTATAAAATTTTGCTGATTAATATTAGATATGAAATACTTCCTGTCAGTACAATTTTACAAACAATAGAAGCCTATATTGAACTAGTCAAGAATATTTACTACTGTCCAGATGGCATTAGTCATATATTTGGACTTAATGATCTACAGTCTTGGCAAATTTCAATTAAAAGAACCGAATATGCTGGGAAAAAAAAAGTGTACTTTCCTATGATACATCATATTGCTTCTTTCTTTCTGTCACTGAAGGAAGACTAGTTAATTCAACAAAATTATACTCCAGGTAGATATCTCATCTTCTTTTTACTTATTCATTCACAGGAAATAGGCATTGCTGGGAAGGCCAGCACTTATTGTCCATTCCTAAACAGCCTTTAGAATATGATGGTGAGATGCCATCTTGAATCACTACAATCTACGTGGTGTAGGTATACCCTCAGTTCTGTTAGGAAGAGAGTTCCAGAACTTTGATCTCATGGCACTGAAGGAAGAAAGGTGTTGTTCCAAGTCAGGATGTATGGCTTGGAACGGAACTTTCATTTGTGATATTCTCATTGGTAGAAATCACAGGTTTGGAAGGCATTGTCAGCAACACCAGCAACACAGCCTTGTTAAGTGGCTGGGTGTATAATCTGTTGCCACTGTGCACTGGTGGTGAAGGAAATGAATGTTTAAGGTGGTGAATGGGGTGTCAATTAATCAGGTTGCATTTTTGAATGGTTTTGTCATTCTTGAGAGTTGATGGAGTTGCATCCATCCAGACTAATGGAAAATTTCCATCACATTCCTGACTCGATCCTTGTAAATGGTGGACAGGTTCTTGCAGTCAGGGAGTGAATTACTCGCAGTAGCATTTTTAGTCTCCGACTTGCTCTTGTAGCCTCTCGCTTACATAGCTGATTCACTTTGGTTTCTGGTCAATGGTAATCCCCAAGATGTGGACAGTCAAGAATTCAGCAATAGTGATGCACTGAATGGCAATGCTTTGAATGAGAAAGTCATATTATCTCTTAATTATGATTGTTCCCTAACAGTTGTACGTTTTGAATGTTATTTCCCACTAATGAATCCAAACTTTGAGGAATTCCTATACTGATGTCCCAGGACTGAAATTAAAGTGGGGGCTTTGCAGACTCACTTCCAACTAATTACTGATTGATGGGTAGAAGAGGGTTAGAAGTGCAATTTCAACATCCTGATATATAGATCAGGTGCACATAACATCTACAGAATTAAAAATGATTTACTCATAGCCCAATTTGCCGTGATGTTAAATATGCTCAACATGTAGCCTTTACACCAACATTCCAATATTAGTGCCAGGATGTGCCTGCTTGTGACCACGGATGCTAGCTCTGTCCAAATATGTAGGGTTTGGTTAGGGTTTATTAACTTAATACCCAATGGTTTGGCATCATCCTATGGAATACATCTTTAGCAAATACCAGGGACGGAAAAAGGCTTGCATATTGGAAGGGAGGGAAAACACACTCATTGCATCACCAAGATTTTGTAAGGATGATAAATCTTAAAAGTGCTAACAATTTTCTGGACTCTTCGTCACAAATCAGGCCTGCATTTACAGCCACAATTGTGTTAGCTGGCAAACTGGTACAGAAGCTCTAAACTCAACAATTAGCCCTCTGTTCTATCTTCAAATAAGGATATGATTTTTCACAGAACTCACCTACCCGAGCCACAGACCTTTATAAGGTCAATCATGGGATTGTTGCAGCATGTAAGATCCAGCATTTCTGGTTCATGATAATTACACTGGACTTATGACAGGTCTGAGCTTGAAGGGTTATGGATTTTTGGCCCATCTTAGCAAAAGAAGGAAGGGGAATCAGAGCAGGCAGAAGAGGTGAAGCTGGCACAAAGAAGTAGAATGTAGAAGTGATTAGGAAAGGGTAAAAGATAAAAAGAATAGAGGGAAGGCGACATGGAAATAATGTAGGAGAAAATGGGCAGTAAATGCTCTCAAGTTGACGAGTCTGGGTATGTTCCCATGATTGAACAAAATACCAAAGCTCTCACTGGAAGACTGTCAAATAGAAACAACTAAGCATGTCAAAATACTGTGAGTGGGAGCATAGGAATTTTCAATTATTTCAGTAGAATTAAATAGCAAATTCTGCGACTGGGTAAGGTTATATGAAGTGCTAATGACTCTCATTGCACTAGAGCAAATTGGTTGGGCTAATGAAATGTCTTTATGTGATGGGTGGTATGCTCCCATGTACTGGGCAGAAGGAGACTTGGATGATCTCACTAAGAATAATGGTGAACAGCTTTCCAAGTATATTGTATGGGAGCAAGGACCACCCACCTCCCCCACCACACCACCCCAATTACTTGAGGAGGAAATGGGGCCACAAAATTCCAGAAGGAACAGAGTTGACAGCGTCTGCAATTCTTTTAATGAAGAACAGTGGATTGGTAACACTATCAAGTTCTTATTGGAGGGATGGCAGAGATTGCTAGTAAAATTGAATAAGCTATTAAAATTGAAGAATATAAACCTGAATTTGCAGGTGAGATATGAACTGCAATTACAAGAATAAAATATTTAAGTCATTGAAACTGAACACTGAAAATAGTTTGACTAGTTAATTTCTCCTCTGGAAGCAACATCCATAACGTGAATTTTCTCATAGTATTGGAACAGTATAGCAAACTGTTGAGTGCAGAAAGCCAGGTAGAAGTTATTTATGTCCAATTCACATGTTTAGACCACTTCCAAGTTTCCTCACTTTTCTGTAGCTCCACCTCCAAATCTATCAAAAATAAGAGCCGACAGTAAAACAAAAAACAATGTTTTGTATTGTTGCAGCATGACTTCTGGGTCATTATACTCCACTCCTCTAAATATAAAAAGGCCAGAATTCCATCAGGAAGGCTGACATTTCGGTCCTAGATGAAGGGTCTAGGCCCGAAACGTCAGCCTTCCTGCTCCTATGATTCTGCTTGGCCTGCTGTGTTCATCCAGCTCTACACGTTGTTATCTCAGATTTTCCAGCATCTGCAGTTCCTACTATCTCAGAATTCCATCAGCCTTCTTGGCTATTTTCTAAGGTTCTGAGGAAGAGTCACTCAACCCGAAACTTTGACTCTGTTTTCTTTCCACAGATGCTGCCAGCTTTTCCAGCAATTTCTTTTTTGTCACTATTTTCTGCATCTGTTTGTGGCACTTTAAGGATCTATGCATCCGAATCCCCAAATCACTTTAGATATTCACTGTATTTACCTTCATACTATCTAGAACGTACCCTGATCTATCCATTTTTGGTGCTAAATGGATAACTTTACCCCTGCCAGTTTGCCCATTTACCTAGTCTATCAATATCCCTTTGTAATTTTATATTATTATCTAAACTATCTACAATGCCACCTAACTTTGGCTCATCAGTAAATTTGGATATATGACTTTCTATGCCATTATCCAAGTTGGTAATAAATAAAGTGAATAATTGAGGCCCTAACACAGATCTTTGCAGGACACCACTAGTCACATCCAGCAAATCTGAGTACCTACCCCTTACCTCTACTTTCTGTCACCTGCCACGCAACCAATTTCCCAGCGTCACTTTAAAACCCTGGGATGCAGCACAACTGTTTGCTCCAAAATTTGCATCATTACCGAAGAGGAGTCTTATATGTATGGGGGAAAAATGTACTGTAAACAATTATACCAGAACAATGCTATGGAACAGGGTAACATCAGGATTTCATTGATTTATGTCAACCACCGTGCTGCAGCATCCCCATGTACATCAATGCATTATCATCTCCCACCTTATATGTTGAGTTGTCCTCTCCTTTCACAATTATTGTCCTAATTTTTGAATGGCAAGATCTGAATCACACTAAGGAGAGGCCTATTTTCATGGCTTAGTGTGTCATCTCACCTCATTGATATGCTTTTTCATATTCTTCCATGCACCAGACAGAAACTGGACAATTATGATTATCTACATGTAAGTCAGAGCTTGAGACTCCAGCTTGCAACATGATTCTCCAGATCTCAATTCTGGAAAGCATCTCAAGGTAATGAGCAGTATGGCCTGCAAACCCCTGTCTACAGAGACTGTCAGACATATACCACCCTCACTGAATCATCATTGCACGCTCAAACTGATTTCCAATACAGTTATGCACTTCATTGCTGCACTTTGGAGTACACTGGCACCTTTCATTTATAATGTTGCTGCCAGGACACAATACCCAAGATGCTGGCATCCAACTCATAGCTTAGAATTATGCTGCATCTCAGGGCTATTTTCTTGCTCTCTTAGCATTCACTCATTTTCCACCTATTTGAATGCTCAAAGCATCTCTGTCTCACCTTGCATTTTTGTGTTTTGCTGCTGATATTTCAATGTGAACCAATGCTGTCTAATCTGGTCTGTATCATGAGAGGGCAACTCAGTTGGATTCATTCAGATGCTCACTGATCGGGCGGATTTGAAATTTGGATTTGACCAAGTTCATTTTGGAAAAGATAGATTTGCGAAGAAAGCCGGAACCAAATAGGGAAGGCAGGAACTGCCGATGCTGGAGAATCTGAGATAACAAGGTGTACAGCTGGATGAACAAAGCAGGCCAAGCAGCATCAGAGGAGCAGGAAAGCTGAC
>NC_063349.1:37840025-37861616 GCF_021869965.1 Rhincodon typus
TGGCCTGCTTTGTTCATCCAACTCTACACCAAATAGGGAATCTGCTTTGGTGATGCTACTGTACATCTCTGTGTCCGAGAAACTCCAGAAATTAATGCCTTGATTTCAACTAAACGTCATTTTAAAAGCTGACAGTCTTTATTTCCAAAGTTACTCAATCAAGTTAACCAGCACACACATTTAATCAGAAATGTGACTAATTTTCACTTCCATGAAAGAGTTTGAAATAAACATCATACGGGGCTCCAGCTGCTCAAAATCTTTAAAACTGCCTCTAAACCCATGGCCAAGCTTGGTCAGCAAATCACTAACTGGCAAAGCACAAGATCCCAACAACAGTTTACTTTTGCACCACCATTTGTAGCACACAAGGAAAATAATATGTTTCATTTTGTGGACATACCGTTCTAGATGGTTAAGTTTCAACTTAAAAACTTTCCCTGAATTAGTCATGTTGGAAATTGTCTTCGGCTTCCCTTGAAATTCACAGTTCAGACTTTCAATTTCTCTGTCATATCTGTTAAAACTGCAGAATCAAGCAGCCTCACAATGTTTGATAATTGAGTGGTATCTTCATTTCTTTAACTTCATGAAAACTTTGATTTCTGATAAATTGTAAAAAAAATTGATGCAGTATTTTTCCTTTGCCAGGCCAATGGATTTCAGTGTGCAGCATAAGATCACCATACTTGGATAACTATTAAGAAATGTCTTGAAATTGTGATGTTTGACTTTTGCACAAATCAAATTAAAAGCTCTTACAACAGACATAATGTGATCAAACCCCATTACTTTGGTACAAATTATTGTTTTTGAATGGGACGGCGGTAGTTCAGTAAAGGAGGGAAATTGGAGTCTGCGAACACATTGCTATGAAAACAAGATGATGTCCGATCATTGCTGGAATACCATCAGATGTTATTGCTTCTTCAATGGCATATCTAATTTTGTAAAATAATCCTTGACCTCATTATAGATATCAACTCCATTGGTTGTGGATTTTGGAGGCAATAATATTGAGAATTTCTCCTTAATGGCGAAGTCTTCCACTATCTTTCAAACAACCACAGTGAAATGGCTTGTGTCAACTGATTCATCACATTGAATAGACATCCTCTTGAATTCACTTCTTTCTAACTGCTCCATGACATTGGCTGATAACAGGTATCCACTTACCATGGTACTTGCTCCTAACAGAATGTCTAAAATGACAGACATAATTCTGGAGTCGTTATTGAAATTTCAGAATACGGACTTAGCCATCAGAATAAATGCAATTCTGAAGAGTGCGATATCTGTAAATGTTACCTTTTTCTTGGTTAAATAACGAAAAACTTTGGAAGATGCTTCTGCTGCTACATTAGCTTTCTTGGGTGGTTTGGTGAAAATGGTTGCTATTTCTGCAATGCAGTTTACAAGTCACTTTCTACTTTCTATTTGTGACCATAGGACTGTTTCCTGGAAGAAATTCCCCTCAACATGATTGTGCATTACTGAAAAGTACTCCTTGACATTGTTGTTGATCTGACTGCAACTCTAAACCGCAGATTAAACAGACATACTTGTCTTTGGTACCTGTTAACAAAAAAATGTTCTTCCACTCTTCACGGAAATAGCATGTATTTTGTTTGTTGATAGATGGACTTTCTTTCACGTTCATGATGCCAACAAAGGTAGATTATTCTTTCCACACAAATTATTTAGCTGTTAGGAAAGCTCACCGTGTTACCATAGCAATGGTACACAAAGGGACAGGGTTGGCAAACTAGTGAGCTAGCCTGTAGCAGGAAATTAATCATATGTCTGTAATCTTATTGGCTATTCTTCCAAATCTTAATGTGCACAACTCACTGTCAGGTGGTAAAGCTGCCAGACAGGTCCCAGTCAGAAACATCTTTATACCCCAGAAGCGGCAAACCTTGACAAGGCATCTGCATTGCCGTGCTTCTCTGACTGTCAGTACGTGATCTCATATGAGTTGACTGACAGTGCCAGTGCCCACCTCTGCACCCATGCTTCCATCATTGACAGTATCTCCATATATGGGCCAAAAATGGAGGTTAGAAATCTGTGGTCAGTCAATAGCACCAAGGGCCTGCCGTAAAGAAAATGGGTGAACTTCTTAACGCCAAGCACAATGCTCAATCTTTCTCTTTTGACTTGCGCATAATTCTGCACCATCCTGGTTAATGACCTCTACAAGAATGCAAATGGCACTTTCCTCACTCTTTGGTAAGATGAATGGCAGTACAGCGCAAATCCCTTGAGACGCTAACTGTAGTGGCAACTTTGGGTTGAAATACGTTCATGCCTTTTAAGGCTTGTTTTACCTCCTGGTAAGCCACCTCACATTCCTGGGTCCATTTCCACAGCTACCCTTTTCCTAGCAACTGATGCAGGGATTTTAGCACAGTTGCCAGATCAGACATGAACTTGCCATAGTAATTTACAAGTTCCAATAAAGATCTCAGTTAAGAAATATTCTCTGGTCTAGAGGCTTTCATGATAGCATCTATCTTCTGGGGGCCTTGTGCTAGTCCTTGGCCATTGATTACATGGCCCAATACTCTTTGGAGTCTATGCATAAGTCTAATAATAGCAGGGAAGAAGCTGTTCTTGAGTGTGTTGGTATGTTTTGTCAAACTTTTGTATCATCTGCCCGATAGAAAAAAGGTGGAGGAGAATATAAGTGGGTTGGGAAGGTTCTTTGATTACAGTGGCTGCTTTCCTGAGGCAGTAGGAAGTATAGGCAGCGTCAAAGGAAAGAAAGCTGGTTTTCGGGATAGACTGGGCTATGTTCACAACTCTGTAATTTCTTGCAGTCTCAGGCAGGGCAGTTACCATACCAAGCTGTAATGCATCCGGATAGGATGTTTTCTATTGTGCATCTATTAAAATTGCTAAGAGTCATTGTGGACATGCCGAATTTCCTTAGCTGTCTGAGGAAGTGGAGGCATTGGTGTGCTCTCTTGATTGCAGTGTAGACATGGATGGGCTAGGATAGATTGTTGGTGATATTTACTCATAGGAACTTGAAACTCTCGACCACCTCCATCTCACTACCATGACTGGAAGGGGGTATTGATCCACACTCAGGTCTAGGTTGTCTGTGACCTTAAAGTCCCAACAAATGCTCACTGCATCATCTGTTTTTAAGGCCGGAACAATGGGAGTGGCCTATTCATTGATGGCTACTGGTTTCAATGCTCCCAGATTCAACATTCCAGTTCTGCCTCCACTTTAGGCCAGGTGAGGTCTGGCCCCAGATGTGCCTTCAGACTCTTAGACGAGCCTCTGGCTTCCACTGTAATTTAATTTTGGCTTCTTTTATTTTTCCAAGGGTTCCTTTGAAGGCATCTTTGTGCTTGGCTACGATCTCTATCAAGTCATGTTTGAGTCAGCCAGGCTATTACCCACATCCAAGTTCAACTTTAATTTTTGTAACGAGCACCATCCAAATAACAAAGTATTTGCCTTTTACTATGTAAAATAGCAATTCTGCACACTGGTCCCCGAACTGTACTTTCATCAGTTCATAGCCCTTCAGTTGCACACTTGCCCTGTGTTTGCCTGTGATATAATCTTGGCAGGCTTCAACGGCAGTGCTCTCAACTTCTCCCCAAAGACTAATTCAAGAATTAGGGACACCACTTCGCCTATATCCACTTCCATTTTTACTGTCTTCTACTTTGGGAAAGACTTAGAAACAACCAGTTTCAACCTATACTGACAGTATGTTTAAGTGAAACTCTGCTGACTCTGGCCCTTCTGCTTCTTCCATAGATCCAGCTGACTCCCCGTCTACTCCCTGGCTGGCACCATGTACCTTATTGCCTTGTCCTCAGGGTTGTTTCTTTCTGACTCCCCTTTTCTGGTTTAGATCGTACCTGGTACACTCGGGCAAAATGACCCACTCGCTTACACCTGCGGCACTAGGCTTCTCAAGTCCAACACATTGACTCGTTGTGGCCACTCTTGCCACTATAGCAGCAGTCTACAGTTGGTAATGCACTCTTCCAAGTTCACAAAATTGATGCACCCGGGTGTCTTCAGCGAACTCAGTTGCTTCACCGGGAGCCAACTCCTTCAAGATATCAATTTGGAAACCTACCTTGAAATCCAGTTCTCTCTTTGTCAGTAGCTTCCACTGGATAACTTTGTGTCGGAGGCCATAAGGCATCTTGGAGGAACTCTCTGAATTCGCAATGTTCCACTAACCTATTTAAGGCGGCCATGAACTGGACGATGGACGCTCCTTCGCACTGTACCCATAGGTAAAAATGGAAACGTTCCACGATCATCAGTAACTTGGCACCAAATTAATTTCCTAACACTTTGCATAGCTCTTGGAATGTCTTCTCTGCAGGTTTTTGAAATTAAAGCATGCCATATACAAAGTCTAATTTTCTGACTCTTCATTAAATGATGCTATTTTGTTTTCCCGCCAATGGAAATTTTTCCCACCATTCAAGTCTAGTAGCTGTTTGCAGTCAGAGTTCTCCCAAGCAGCCCACGTCAGGCACTCCCTGACCAGCTAGCATACCATTCCTCCCTGGCGTCACTCACAGCCCGAGTTCCCTTGTGACCACTCTCCACAACAGCTTCAGTAGCTCCTGGGTGCATGCACTTTTCTTCTGCCAGCCCAAATCCCCTCATGACTGCTATCAGCGCACTCCTCAGTGAGTACCTTCTTTCCAGACATCAACCGCGGCCTGACTGCCCTCACGACTGCTTCCTTCGACATAATCTTCTTAAAGTTGTGCTGCTTCCGAAGCCCAGATGACATCTATTCTGGACAAAATAAAACGGTGCTTGCACACAGTTCGTTGGTTGGATTCCCACCCAGTTGTTGTGTTGGTACTTTCTTTGGAACCAGGCCTTACATAACAGGTTGACAAATGGCAAATCTGAGGAGGAATACTTTATTGACAATGTACACACCTCCAAAGCCAGTTCTAAACTGAACTCAAGGTCCACCCCTCCAAGTCACCTGACTAGCTGTCTTAAAAGGGCAGCACCCTAACCACACACAACAGAAAGCTAATGAGGTGAGTTGTGAGAATAACATGAGAAACCTCACTAGGGCTCATGGAAGGGAATGCTCCATGAAACTCACAAAAACTGACACTGAGCCAATTTCTGGTAAAATTCATCCCTATGTTTTAAGGGAGACCAACAAATCTACAAGCCATATTGCTAAAGAAATGGGAGCAGTGAGCCAGTAAGGTGATGTCAATGGAAAGAGCCCAAGGACATAGCCCAGTGTTGGAAAACATTTAATAACGTCATGAGTAGGTAAAATCTGTGAATGCATGTTCGGATGTCATTAATCCAACAAGCAAACCACATTCCACTCTGCCACAACACCCACCTCCCCAGGACTTACAAACAGGACTTCAGTGAGTACTAGAAATGCTTCTTTACTACTTTAATTAGCCACATTGCAAAATTGGGCAGGTTGCCAGGGCCTAGCTAATGCCATCCTAATGAAACTTGTCACATGAACACCAAAGGGAAATCAGCATGCATATTGGCAGTGACTCTATTTTTAGCTTCCACACACTTTGGAGCCCCCATTTAACAGATTTAGAAGTCCTACCTCAAGTCTCATCAACGCATACCAAAATTAAGGGCTACCACGTGAATCAACTGTATGAACATGAACACTATCATTTCAACCACATTAATCCATATAGGTTCTGATATGAGGATCATTTATATTTAAAAAGAAATAAAGCACTGGTACTAATGCTTGCAGGCCTAGTAACCCCATCTTACGTGTACGTCAAACTGGTAAATTATGTGATGACATGGAGAGAGACAACCAAATCAAATCATGCCATGTTTTTGCCACACAGTAAAATTAAAATACTCAATGACTCTCAAAATTGAACTCAATGGTTCCGAACCAGACTTGTGAATAAACAATCTCAGACTCTGCATACAAATCAATTCCAGACACCAGCTTGAATCTTAAATAAAAGACTTAGCAAAATATTTGCAATATAGTAACTTTAACAGTGTAAAATTAAACAACAAATTAAATTAATTTGTCTGTGCTTTCAACCCAAAAATCTTTGTTTCCAGCCCCATTCATTCAAAAAACAAATGGATAAACAAACACAGTTAAGGAATAAATAAAAGCAAATAACAAAACTGGCTAGATTACTTCGTGGTTTTCATGAGGGCATTGTTCTAAAGGCATAGATGATGGTTTCTTGGTAGATTTTCTGAAAATATCAAACAGCGACACCGTTACAGTTCACTCAGATACAGACTGTAGTACTTATAACTTAGTTTTCTATTCTCTGAGCTGCTAAGAGCTGATCATGGGAGATTAGGCAGGGAGCTTTCAATTCTTTGTGCTATAATATCAACAGCCAGATTCCTTCTTACAGAAGAGAAGTCCAAAACCCAATTCAAACTCTGAGCACTCCTTAACAGACTGACCGAGTCCTCCAAGAGGTCCCAGTTATTGTTAAATATCTGCCATCTGAATGAGCATATCGTCTTTTCCAGGCATGCTCAAACAAACTCCTAGATACTGACCTTGTGAATAGCCAACATCCGCTATCTTCTTAAACACAATACTCTTCCCTGGTGATGAAGTGTCTGTAGAGCCTTTTGATCAGGAAACAACCTGCAATTAATGTCCAAGCCTGGTCTCATGAATAAACAAGTTTGTTCGGTCTGTTTTCCTTTTAACACAAGTTGTTACACATACTCTTAAAGTCACTTTTAACACACAATTCCCAGTTCACTTCCATTCTAGCTCCCACTAATACAAAAACAGACAGGCAAACAGTTAATGGATAAATCAAAAGCAAAATGAGATGTAGATAACACAGTACGGAGCTAGAAGAACACAGCAGGCCAGGCAGCATCTGAGGAGCAGGAAAGCTAATGTTTCGGGTCAGGACCCTTCTTCAGAGCCCGGCCTGAAATGTCAGCTTTCCTGCTCTTCTGATTCTGCCTGTCCTGCTGTGTTCCTCCAGCTCCACACTGTGTAATCTCTGACTCCAGCATCAGCAGTTCTTACTATCTCTAAAATGAGATGTAACTGGCTCACACAAGCAATGTCCACAATCTGTAATATTACAAATGGGACTTTTGCCTTTATTGCTGGCAGGGCAGGGGGATAGTGAAGGCATAAAGCTAGTTTTGTTACAACTATATATGGTATTGATGAGGCTGCACCTAGAGTACTGTTTAAACTTTCGCTTCCCGTATTTAAGAGAGGATTATATTAGCTTTGGAGACAGTTTAAAAGAGATTCAGTTCTCTGGTATTTTCTCCTTTGTGTATTTTACTTTGCATCATGTCTATAAACTGCTTTCAAAATCACACTATATTCCACACTCAAGGAAGATAAAGTTTCATCATTGAGAGATCTTCACTGATTTCCTCACTCAGCCTATAAACCAAATTACTTCTCATTCTTTGCAGTTTCAACCTCCAGGTCGACATTACGTTCATTCTCTTCAGAGTTCATTCACTGCTCTCTTACATTCCCCAACTCTCTTGCTCCCTGTAAATTTTCCAACCCATGTTCATGGTGTTGCTTTGACCTTCTCATTTCACATGGTCTTTCATGTCCCTTTATATCAATTACAGATAAGGCCATCTTTAATCACCTTCTTCAAACACCACTATCATCCCTCCAACCTCATCTCCTTCAGTATCCATCCCTAGGGGGGAAAAAAAACAGCCTCATAATACATTTACAACTGTGATTTATTTTCCAGAAAGCAGATAAGGGTGAGGAGGGAAAAATGTCTTTGGTAGTGGGGTCGGATTGCAGATGGCGGAAGTGTCGGGGGATGATGCGTTGGATCCGGAGGTTGGTGGGGTGGTACATGAGGACGAGGGGGATTCTGTTTTGGTTGTTATTGCGGGGAGCAGGTGTGAGGGATGAGTTGCGGGAAATGCGAGAGACACAGTCGAGGGCGTTTTCGACCACTGTAGAGGGGAAGTTGCGGTCCTTGGAAAACGAGGACATCTGGGATGTCTGGGAGTGGAATGCCTCATCTTGGGAGCAGATGCGGCAGAGGCAAAGGAATTAGGAATAGGGGATGGCCTTTTTGCAGGAAGGTGGGTGAGAAGAGGTGTACTCTAGGTAGCTGTGGGAGTCGGTAGGCTTGAAATGGATATTGGTTTCCAGGTGGTTGCCAGAGATGGAAACAGACAGGTCCAGGAAGGAGAGAGAGGTATCGGAAATGGTCCAGGTGAACTTAAGATTGGGGTGGAAGGTGTTAGTGAAGTGGATGAACTGTTCGAACTCCTCGTGGGAGCACGAGGCAGCGCCAATACAGTCATCGATGTAATGGAGGAAGAGGTGGGGGATAGGGCCAGTGTACCTGCGGAAGAGGGATTGTTCCACGTATCCTACAAAGAGGCAAGAAAAGCTTGGGCCCATGCGGGTACCCATGGCCACCCTCTCTGTCTGTAGGAAGTGGGAGGAATTGAAGGAGAAGTTGTTAAGGGTGAGGACAAGTTCAGCTAAGCAGACAAGGGTGTCAGTGGAGGGGGACTGGTCGGGCCTGCGGGACAGGAAGAAGCGGAGGGCCTTTAGGCCATCTGCATGGGGAATGCAAGCATATAGGGACTGAACGTCCATAGTAAAGATGAGGTGTTGGGGACCAGGGAATTGGAAGTTTTGGAGGAGGTGGAGGGCGTGGGTGGTGTCACGGACGTAGGTGGGGAGTTCCTGGACCAAGGGGGAGAAAATGGAGTCGAGATAAGTGGACATGAGTTTGGTGGGGCAGGAGCAGGCGGAGACAATGGTTCGACCAGGGCATTCAGGTTTGTGGATTTTGGGAAGGAGATAGAAGCGGGCGGTGTGGGATTGAGGGAACGATGAGGTTGGAGGCTGTGGGTGGGCGGTCACCTGAGGTGATGAGGTTGTGGATGGTTTGGGTGATGATTGTTTGGTGGTCGGGGGTGGGGTCATGATCAAGGAGGTGGTAGGAGGTGGTGTCGGAGAGTTGGCGCCTGGCCTTGGTGATGTAGAGATCCGCAGGTTTTATGGTGAGGTTGGGATTGGAGCAGAGGGCTGCACGTTCTGTGGGGGAAGAGTTTGGAGTGGGTGAGAGGGGTGGAGAGGTTGAGGCGATCGATGTCGCGCCTGCAGTTGGAGATGAAGAGGTGGAGAGAGGGTAGCAGGCCTTGAGGTGGCGTCCAGGAGGAGGGGGTGTGTTGGAGGCGGCAGAAGCGGTCAGTAGAGGGAGGGTTAGGCTCACGATTAAAGTAGTAAGCGTGGAGGCAGAGGCGGTGGAAAAACTGTTCAATGTCCAAGTGTGAGTTGTATTCGTTGATATTTGGGTGGAGGGGGACAAAGGTGAGCCCTACGGAGGACTGACTGTTCGCCCTCAGTGAGGGAGAGGTCTGGGAGGATGGTGAAGACCCAGCAGGGCTGGATGTTACTGGCTGTGGAGGCGGTGGGCGGAGTGATGTCGGTGGTGGGTGGAGTGACGTTGTTGCTATTGTGGCTGCTTTCACACCTCCTCTGGCAGCATGTTCCAGGCACTCTCATGCTTTGTGTGAAAAACTTACCTTGCATATCTCTTTTAACCTTCCCTACCCCCCATCTTGAACTTGTGTCCTCTAATAATTGACCCCTCCACCCTGGGGAAAAAGCCTCATACTTTCCACTCTATCCATACCATTCACAAGCTTATAAACTTATATCAGGTCACACCTCAACGTCTTGCATTCCAGTGAAAACAAACCTAGTCTATCCAAGATAACAAGGTGTAGAGCTGGATGAACACAGCAGGCCAAGCAGCATCAGAGGAGCAGGAAGGCTGACGTTTCAGGCCTAGACCCTTCTTCAGATCAGATTCTCCAGCATCTGCAGTTCCTACTATCTAGTCTTTCCAACCTTTCTTCATAACTAAAATCCCCCATACCAGGCAATATCCTGGTAAACCTTTTCTGTACCATCTTTAAAGCATCCACATTCTTCTGGTAGTATGGTGACCAGAATTGTACGCAATATTCTAGTATGGCCTCACAACTGCAGCATTACTTGCCTACCTTTAGGTCATGCCTCTGTCATGTCCCTCTCTTCCACTGTTTGGACTGGAGAAAACTTCCTCAAGTGCTCCCATACCCTAATCCTGAACTCATTTTCCTCTCGTTTCCATATCTATTTTACCTGCAATCTCATCTCAAGCCCTCTGAGTTTATTCTTTCAATTAGAACTTGCTTCTGTTCCTTCAATCCTATTTTCATGAAACTGATCAACTAACTTTCACTCCTGACCTCCACATTAGTCCCGAAATTGTTAAATGGTTCTTTCTGGTGTTATATATTTACTTTAAACTACCATCACTCCCTCCTCAAAAAATACCTCAAACCCACCATCCTCGCAAACTATAGTCTAATGTTCAACTAATCTTTATTCTCTAAAGTCCTCATACATGTTGTGTTTTGTGGTCACCTCTACATAAGGTCACATCTGTCTCAGTCCTCCATGCTTGAATCCCTTTGATTAGGTTTCTGTCCAATAAATAATGTCCTGAGAGACTGTGATAAAAATAAACTCTCTCTTGACCTGTCTGCAACCTTTTGATATGGTGTACCACACCATCATCCTCTAACGCCTTCCCACTGTGGTCCGAGGGGATGGAACTGCTCTTATCTGGTTCCATTCTTACGTGTTCAGTCATAGTCAGAAAATAAATTTGAATTTGCTTCATATCCTGCTCCCACAGTATTACTTCTGATATATCCTAAGAACTGATCCTTAGCTCGTGCTATTTTTCGTCTAATGCTGACCGTCTGTGTCATCATATGAAAGTACGGCATTAATTTTCAAAACTATACTGATGTCATCCAGCTCTATATTATAATTCTATTATCACTGTCAGGATTATAATGTGGCTGTTTCGGTGAATGTGGTTAATACAGACTGAGGGCAACCAGATTGTTGGTAACATCACGTTAAAATCGCTAAAAGTAGGATTGCAGGTGCAGCAGGTAATTAAAAAGGCAAATGGAATTTTGTCTGCCATTGCTAGAGGGATGGAGTTTAAAAACAGGGAGGCTATGCTGCAGCTGTATAGGGTCCTGGTGAGGCCACACATGGAGTACTGCGTACAGTTTTGGTCTCCTTACTTGAGAAGAGATATACTAGCACTGGAGGGGGTGCAGAGGAGATTCACTCGGTTGATTCCAGAGTTGACAGGGTTGGATTATGAGGAGAGACTAAGTAGACAGGGATTATACTTATTGGAATTCAGAAGAATGAGGGGAGATCTTATAGAAACATATAAGACTATGAAGGGAATAGATAAAGGTGGAGGCAGGGAGGTTGTTTCCACCAGCAGGTGAAACTAGGACTAGAGGGCATTGCCTCAAAATAAAGGGAAGCAGATGTAGGACTGAGGTCAGGAGGAACTTCTGCACCCAAAGGGTTGTGAATCTGTGGAATTCCCTGCCCAGTGAAGCGGTTGAAGTTACCTTGCTGAATGTTTTTAAGGCAAGGCTAGATAAAATTTTTTAATCAGTAAAGGAATTAAGGGTTATGGTGAGTGGGCAGGTAAGTGGAGCTGAGTCTTAAAAAGATCAGCCATGATCTTATTAAATAGCAGGGCAGGCTCGAGGGGCCAGATGGCCTACTCCTGCTCCTAGTTCTTATGTTCTTATTATCACTTTTTATAGACCACAGTTTTCCACTCATATACAGGACGATATCCAATGAAGCTTTCGCATAGAACTAGCTTCCTACAGTTCTTGTAGTCATGTGACCTTGCATCATATTTACATATTGACATTAACCCTTTACATTACAGCCATCACCTCTCTTGACTCATCCACTGTTGACAAATCATTAAGCTGGCTTTGAGTACCACAAAAACAATAATTTCTTCTGATTAAATATTATCAAGATTTAAGCCTTGGCTTTTGATCCACACTCCAAACTCAATTTCCTAGCTAGTGACTCCATCCTGCTATAAAAGATAATGGTTCAGAAAAAGTTAATATTGAAGCTGCATTAAATTTCACCCAATCTAATGACGACACAGTCTTTGGGTGGAGAAGGAGTACCTGACACAAAGGTCCAATTGAGACAGATTTATCATCTCTGGTTCCTGACAGTCTTAGTAATTATGCCTAATTAGTCAATGAAACATGTACCAATTGCTATCATGCAGCATTGAGTACACTTATTGAGTAAGAACAGTACTTGTTCTCACAAAGACCAGGACTAGCAAGAACAACATCCTCCACAAAAAAGATCCAGTGGAGAAATGATTTACAGAAAATCAAAATCTGACAGTCCACAAGCCAAATACACAACAATTTTTCAAAATCAAATAAAATTTGTTGAGAGAATTTGGTCGGAGTTAAGTCTACAGGCGCCTGAATTTTTGAAGTCAGAGATTTGAGGCAAGATGAGATGGTAGTAAATGCAAATATAATTTATACATTCAGGTAGATAACTACCAGTATTGGAAAAAAGGAAAGCTTGTGGTGAGATGTTGTATAAGATTATGGTTTTGAAAGAGTTAGTGTAGAATTTGCATAAAGCTCCACCCAATTTGATGATGTTACAGTCTTTAGGTGGAGAAGAAAACAAACAGTCTGGTATAAGTTCTTGATGAAGACTGACATGTCATCTATGGTTTCTGATTTTTTTTGTAATTACGACTAACTAGTCACTGTAACTTGTACTTACTGTTATTGTTTACAGTTGAGATAGGAGGAGTACAATACATCTTTCTCTTAAGAGATAGACAATAATTGCTAGTATAACTAGCAACACCCACATCCCATGAACAAATACTTTAAAAATCCCACGGAATGGGATAATGTAAATGTATTGAAAGCTATTGTGACCTATTTTATACAAGGATGGTAATTCTGTACAATGTGCGACTAGCACACAAGAGGAATGTTCCTTTTTGTAGCTAAAGTATAAGAAGCCTACAAAAATAGCATTTTTTTAGTCATTCGTTACGTTAAAATCTTAACTGTGAAATCTAGTCATGTCATTCTTTTCAGCTTTTAGCTGGAAGTTTGATTTATTTTTAAGTGTTACCAGTCTCTAATGAATGATAGCATCCATTCTGTTTCAAGAGAATACTGACAGTACCCAGGCTGTAAGTCACTTCTGGAATGTACATCATCTGTTCAGGCTGTAATGGCCGTCCCTTCTGCAAAAATAAATGCTGGTTCTTCCTTCCATCAGGCTGTCTTTTCTGCCATGTGATGATTAACTGTGTCCTCTGCTTTTTCCTGACTGTTTATCTCCCACCACTCCTGTCAGCGCAAAAACTTCACAAGCATCAATTCCAATTCTAGTCAACATGAGTTCTTACGTGCAGTCAATCTTGCACTACGGATGTGGGTAACTAGTTGGTCTTGTGCCAACAGCAAGCTCATAAGTCAGCATGTCTTTGGGATACAGCCATCATCCATTTGGCTTGCATGACCCAGTAACAGGGTTGTCACTGACTCAGAAGGGCAAATATGCTGTGGATTGTAATGAGCATACGGCTGTGATCGCATTTTCAGCGCAGTGTCTTGCCAGGAAAAGCCTTATATTCATCTGAAGCAGCAGGGATGGCAGCTGTTCAGCCTTTTTCCTGAGCTTGAATCCCCACAGTGTGGAACCAGCCCATTTGGCCCACAAGTCCACACAAACCCTCTGAAGAGCATCTCACCCAGACCCATCCTCTTACCCTATCCCTGTAATCCTGTATTTCCCATGGTTAATCTACCTAACCTGTACATCCCTAGACACTACGGGCAATTTAGTACAGCCAAACCACCTAACGTGCACATCTTTCGACTGTAGGAGGAAACTGGAGCACCTCGAGGAAACCCATGCAGACACGGGGAGAATGTATAAACTCCATACAAACAATCGCCCTAAGCTGGAATCGAGCCCGGGTCTCTGGCACTGTGATGCAGCAATGCTAATCACTGAGCCACTGTGCTGCCCCCTGAGCCATGGTGCCGTCCCGAAGTTGCACAAGTTGACAATGACTGACAGAATACAAAGCTGTTTGCTAATAAGGTTGCACTGAAATCCTATACTGAATTTCACTTGCAAAACTGTGGATTAGCTTTCCTACACCAACACATGGTTAGGACTGAGAATCAGTGTCAGGAACACCGAAGTTATTGTCCAGAAAATGGAGATTCTACCTTCAATCATCATCAACAATCTCATCCGGGAGGCAGTCAACAATTTTTCCCTTGATGCCAAAATCAGCATCTGGATTGCAAAGGATGCAGTGCTTTGTCAAAGTTCAGAAGTTGTGTGGATCAACAGTAAATTAACTGAAAATACAAAGCAACATGTATGCCATGCTTTGGCTCTCAGCAACAGTCCATGTGGGAATTGAAACAGTATTAACTTTAAGAATTAACTGTCATGAGTATTGGTAAAACAGGCTTTTGATTTTTTAGAGAAACTCTGCTGTAACTACTTTGGAAAGACCATCATTGTGTCATTAATATGCTTTCGGCATTTCATCAAATGAACTACTTTTAGCTTAATATCCGTGAAAATTCACAGATCTCAAAGAATGACACTTGAAAATGCTATTTTTATCTAATACATTCACAGCTTTCACTAGATCAAATCAAATTTTAATCAATTTTCAAAGTTAGCCTATATTTCCTGGTGCAATTACGTTTAGCAATTCAGCATCTTCTGCCTTGAAACAAAAGTTATAGATATCTTATCTTACCACAAAGTGTAATTAGTAGACAACCACCCAAACAAAATTATTCAAACGGAACAAACATTATATGCTGACAGTCGGAGCAATTTTTGACTTCTTATAATGAATACTGTTCTGTTGAAACACCAAATGGAGGTGGATTTTCAAAACAAGTAACAGTATATTTTTATCAAGGGAAATCATTATTGATGTAAGTAAATTAAATCATCATTGATGCAAGTAAATTAAAACAAAATAAACTGCACATTGGAAAAAAATATACTGGCTTTGGAAGGAGTACAGCAACGATTCACCAAAATGCCATTAGTGGCCTTAAATTTATATTATGAGGAAATCTGACAGATTTGGCCTTGCCTTCCCCAGAAATTAGATGGTTGAGAAGTAACCTCGTTGAATTTATTCAGATTTTTGAATGGAATTTGTAGACGAGAAAGAGAAACCTTTTCCATTGGTGTAAAAATCTAGGACAGGGATTCATTCCCTTAGAATCAGTGGGAAAGAAGTAGTTAGTGAGAATGTCTTGAAACAACGGGTGTTAGAAATGTGGAACTTTTTGCCAAAAAAAGCTGCATGCTCTTAATTAAATTTTAATTTCAACTCGGAGATGAATTTCATTTTGCAACACAAGCATATTAAGGGATATGGAGGCAAGGTGGGTGGATCAGTCATCAACTCTCTGAATGCGTGCAGAGCTGGATGGTCTATTCATGTTCTTAAATATAGGAAAATTGTCCTAAATCTTGATAAAACATGCATTAGGCCTCAGCTTGAAATCTGTGGTATTAATGGGCATCACAGATTAGGAAGATGTCAATGCCTACAGAGAGTGCAGAAGAAATTTGCTCGAGTTATCCAGAATGAAAGACTTTAATTATGAAGAGAACTCAAAATAGTGGAATTGTTCTTGGAACAGAGAAGGGTTTTCATAAGGAATTGGATAACTGGTTGGATGGGGGAAAAAAGGTCAGTGCTGTGGTGCTGGAGAAGAGGTTTGGTAGTAATTATATAGCTCTTTAAAAATGATTCTACAGGCAGGATGGGCTGAATGGGGTTCTTTTTGCATTGTATAATTTTACAAATTGTTTTTTGTTAATTGTCTGATCCATGCTGTCTATATTCTTCCCTCGCCATCCTCTTCTATCAACCACCACTCCAAAAGGGAATGGCATTAACCTTTTGCAAGGGGGAAACTGCGAGCTCTCAGTCCTGGCACTATCTAATCTTTGCTTCTCTTGGTCCCATTACACTTTTGTAGATGTAAGTATGCCTCACAGGACTAACTTGCAAACAGCCAAATCTTATGATCTTTAAGGAAGCCCTTGCCACAGCCCCATTTTGTATCACTAGCCCATAAGGAACAGCTGAACAAGAAATCAAAATTTGGTTTGAGATTTAGTCATCTATACCAAGGCCATCTTCCAACCTGTTCCTTGTAACTGGCAGACCAGTTAAAAACAGATTTTGGTGGTGTCTTCACAAAAGAAGACAAATGTCCCAGAAATGTTAAGTGGACCAGTGAAAGGCAGGAACTGAAGGACATGAATATTAGTAGAGAAATGGTGTTGGAGAAGTTGGGGTTAAAGGCTGATAAATCCCTAGGGCTCCATAATCTACATGACAAAGTATTTAAAGTAATGACTCTAGAAATAGTGGATGCTTTGTTGATCAATCTTATAAGATTCTACAGACATTGGAAATGTTCCTATAGGTTGGAAGGTAGCCAATGTAATCTCACTATTTTAGAAGAAAGAGGCTGAGAGAAAACAGGAAATGATAAACCGGTTCGCCTGACATCAGTAGTAGAGAAAACACTGGAGTGCATTATAAAAGACTTAATAGCAGAGCACTTGGAAAACAGTGACAGGATTGGGTAGAGTCAGCATTAATTTAGGAAAAGGAATCATGCTCAACAAATCTACTGGAATTTTTCAAGGACGTAACTAGTAGAGTTGTTAAGGGAGAACTGTACATGTGTTTTACTTAGACTTCCAGAAAGCTTTTGGTAAGGTTACATATAAAGAGATTAGCATGTAAAATGAAAGCACAAGGCATTGGGGATAGTGTACTGACATGAATAGAGAACTGTCTAGCAGACAGGAAACAAAGAATAGGAATAAATGGGTCAGTAGGGTACTGTAAGCATCAGTACTTGGATGGCAGCTATTCACATTATACATGTAATATCACCAAATTTGCAGACTACACAAAGCTGGATGGGAAGCTCAATTGTGAGGATGATGCAGAAATTCTTCAGTGTGATTTTACAAGTTGAGTGTATGGGCAAATGCATAGCAGATAAAGTATAATGTTGATAAACGTGAGCTAGCAAAAACAGGAAGGCAGATTATTATCTGAATGCTGATAATGAGAGCAGGGCTGTCCTTGCTGAAAATAAACATGCAGGTTCAGCAGGTGGCCACTGCTTTCATAGCAAGAGATTCAAGCACAGGAGCAGAAACATCTTACTCCATTGTACAGGGGTCTTGGTGAGACCACATCTGGAGTACTGTGGTCTCCTTAGAGTCAAAGAGCTGTACAGCATTGAAACAGACCCTTCGGTCCAACTCGTCCATACCAACCAGATATCCTAAATTAATCTCGTCCCATTTGCCAGCATTTGGCCATATTCCTTTAAACCCTTCCTATTCATGTACCCATCCAGATGCCTTTTAAAATGTTATAATTGCACTAGTCTCCACCAATTCCTCTGGCAGCACATTCCATACGTGCACCACCCTCTGTGTGAAAACAATACCCCTCAGCTCCTGTCTATATCTAATCTTTTCATATCTCATGTCTTACTAACTTGACTGAAGCTTTCGAAGAGGTGACAAAGGTGAGTATGAGGGTAAAGCAGTGGATGTTGTCTATATTGTATTTAGTAAGGCTTTCCACAAGGTCCCTCATGGCAGGCTCATCCAGAAGATTAAGGTGCATGAATTCACAGTAAGTTGGCTGCTTAGATTCAGAATTGGTTTGTCCATATAGTGGTGGAAGTAGGGTAGTGGTGGAAGGCCGTTTTTCTGACTGAAGGTCTGTTGACGAGTGGTGTTCTTTTTGGGACCTCTGCTCTTTTTGATATACATAAATGACTTGGATAAAAATGTTGATGGGTGGGTTAGTAAGTTTGCAGTGACACAAAGATCTGTCAAGTTGTAAATAGTGTAGAAGGTTGTCAAAGGATACAGTGGCAGATATATCAGTTACAGATGTGGGTGGAGAAATGGCAGATGGAGTTTAATCCGGATAAGTATGAGGTGCTGCACTTTGGATCAAATGTTAAGGAAACGTATACAGTTCATGGCAGGACCTTCAAGAGTACTGATGTACAGAGGGATCTTGGGGTTTAAGTCCATAGCTCCCTGAATGTGACCACACAAGTAGATAGGGTGGTAAAGAAGCCATATCGCATACTTGCCTTTATTGGTCAGGAAACTGAGTACAAGACTCAGGATGTCATGTTAGAGTTTTATAAGACTTTAGTTAGGCAGGACTTAGAGTAGTACACTCAATCAGGTCGCCACATTACAGGAAGGGTGTGGAGGCTTCGGAGAAGGTGCAAGAGAGTTTTACCAGGTTGTTGCCTGGATTAGAGGGCATGAACTACAAGGAGAGGATAGAAACACTCGGGCTGCTTTCTCTGGTCAGCAGAGGCTGAGGGGAGATATGATACAAGTCTAAAAAATTATGAGATCCGTAGATAGGGTTGACAGTCAGAATCCTTTTCCCAGAGTTGAAATGTCTAATACTAGGGGGCATGCATTTACGGTGAGAGCGGGAAAGATCAAAAGAAATGTGAGAGGGAAGTTTGTTCGCAGAGAGTGGTAGGTGTCTAGAATGTGCTGCCAGGGGTGGCGGTGGAGGCAGATACAATAGGGGTATTTAAGGGGCTTTTAGATAAGTACATGAATATGCAAGGAATTGAGAGATATGGACAAAGAGCAAGCAGAAGGGATTAGTTTAATTTGGCATCATATTTGGCACAATATCATGGGCTGAAGGCCCCGTTTCTGTGCTGTACTGTTCTATGTTCTATTAGCATTCCTGGAATCATTCTTGTGAACCTCCAGTGGATCACCTCCAAGGTCAGCATTCTATCCATGGACTCTGCTTACACAGCTCACTGCCGCAGAAGGGTGGCCAACAACAAAGACCCATCGCACCCTGGTAATGACCTCCTACAACCTCTTCTGTCAGGCAGAAGATACAGAAGCCTGAGCATAGGCATGAGCTTGTTCAGGAACAGCTTCTTTCCTGCCTGCCCCTCCACATGTCTTTGTGTCGTCTGCAAACTTAGCAACAATATCCTCAGTTCCTTCATCCAGATCATAATATATAATATGAATAGTGGTGGTCCTGACACTGACCCATGCGGAACTCCACTAGTCACTGGATGCCATCCTGAAAGAAGACCCCTTAACCGAACTCTCTGCCTTCTACCAGTCAGCCAATCCTCTACCCATGCCAGTACCTCACCCTAACACCATAGGCTCTTACCTTATTTAGCAGCCTCCTGTGTGGCATAGAATAACGGAATCCCTAAAGTGTGAAAACAGACCATTCAGCCCAACAAGTCCACACCGACCCTCCAAAGATTTTCCAATCGTGATCCCTGCATTTCCCATGGCTAATCTAATTAACCTACTCATCCCTGGACACTATGAGAAATTTAGCACAGCCAATCCACCTAACCTGCACATCTTTTGACTGTGGAAGGAAACTAGAGCACCCAGAGGAAACTGATGCACACACGGGAAAAATGTGCAAACTCCACACAGACAGTTGCCCAAGTTTGGAATTAAACCCAGGCGCCTGGTGTTGTGAGGCAGTAGTGCTAACCACTGAGCCACTGTGCCACCCCAAAGGCCTCAAAGGCGTTCTGGAAATCCAAATAGATTACATTCACTAGCTCTTCTTTGTCTCACTTATTCATTACCTCTTGAAAGAATTCTAACAAGTTTGTGAGGTGAGACCTCCCCTTGATGAAGCCACTGACTCAGTCCTACTTTACCGTACACTTCCTAGTACCTGCACTCTCATCCTTAATAAGGAACTCCAAAATATGATGTACGGCCGACGTCAGAATAACTGGCATATAATTTCCCATCTTCTGCCTCCCTCTCTTCTTAAACAGGAGTGTTACTTTAGCCATTTTCTGGGAGCCTCCATGACTTCAGTGATTCCTGAAAGATCACCACCAATGCCTCTGCAATGTCCTCAACTATCTCCTTCAGAACCCTTGGATGTTGTCCATCTGGTCTGGCTGATTTATCGACTTTCAGACCTGTCAGCCTCCCAGCACTGTCTCTTTCACGATGGCTATTACTCTCACCTTTGCCGCTCAACTTGAGTTTTGGTATGCTACTGGTGTCTTCCACCGTGAAAACTGATGCAAAGTACCTATTCAGTTCCTCTGTCATTTCTTTGTTCTCCATTACTACTTCTCCAGCCTCATTTTCCAGCCTCTCTACTATCTACATTATATCTATAAAATCTCTTGCAGTCTTCTTTTACATTACAAGCTAGGTTGCTCTCCTATTTCATCTTCTATCCACTTGTTGCTTTTTTAGTCATCATCTGCTGGTCTTTAAAAGGCTTCCCAATCCTCTGGTTTCTCCCTAATCTTCACAATATTGTATGCTTTTTCTCTTTCATGTTGTCCCTGATTTCCCTTGTTAACCTTGGTTGCCTTGCCCTTCCCTCAGAATGATTCTTCTTCCTTGGGATGAATTTCTATTGCATTTCTTGAATTATCCCAGAAACAACTGCTATTGTTGCTCCACTATCTTTCCTGATAAGTTCTGCTTCTAATTAATTCTGGCCAACTTGTCCCTCATTTATTTGTTGTTATCTTTACTCATTTGTACCATTACATCTGATTCCAGCTTCTCCCTCTCAAACTGCAGGGTGCATTCTACCATATCATGTTCACTGTCCCATACAGCTCCTTGAACTTAAGCTCTCTCATCAAGTCTGTCTCATTACACATCACCTAATTCAGAACTCCCTGGTCCTGGTAGGCTCTGTCACAACCTCTCCAAAAAACCATCTCGTAGACATTCAACAAATTTCTTTTCTTGGGATCCGCTACCAATCTAATTTTCTCAGTCCACCTGTATATTGAAGGCCACCATGATTATTGTAATAGTGCCTTTCTTATATGCTTTTATTTCCTAATTTATTTATTGCCCCACATCCTGACTACTGCTACGGCACCTGTACATAACTCACACTATGGTCTTCTTTCCTTTGTGGTTCCTCAATTCTACCCACTCAAATTCTACAGATTCCAACCCTATATCGTTTTATGCTATCAATTTAATTTCATTTCTTACTAACAAGGCAACATCACACCCTCTGCCCATCTGCCTATCTGTTCGATAAGACAGGTATCCTTGGATATTTAGTTCCCAGCCTTGATCCTCTTACAGATACATCTGATTCCAACAACATTGTTCCCACTACTTTCAACCTGCAGCACAAGCACACATTGCAATACAATACCCTCAGTCCAGCGTTGACTTCCTCCCCACCCTCCATCGCTATAGCTGTCCCTTATCTGCTGTGCCTGAAGTTAGATTCCTGATTCTTTCTATACTCTCGGTCTTATTATTTCTTCTGGAAACTTTAATAACCTCTCCTGGGCTCTTCCAGCCTGTGACCAGTTGAAAGTCCTTGTGATTAAAGTCCTATTTAGCCTTTCCATTAGAATCCTGGTCCCAGATTAGTTCAGGTGAAGGCCGCCTCGATAGTACAGTTCCCTCCTGCCTCAACACTGTTGCCAGTGTCGCATGAAATGGAACTCCTCTTTCCCACATCACTCTTTTTAGCTAACAAGGTGTAGAGCTGGATGAACACAGCAGGCCAAGCAGCATCAGAGGAGCAGGGTCTC
>NC_063349.1:37862016-37947000 GCF_021869965.1 Rhincodon typus
GAGACCCTGCTCCTCTGATGCTGCTTGGCCTGCTGTGTTCATCCAGCTCTACACCTTGTTATCTCAGATTCTCCAGCATCGGCAGTTCCTACTATCTCTAACTCTTTTTAGCTACATATTTACTTCCTTGATGTTATCACTTTGCCAATTTGAAAATGGCTCAGGCGATAATCCAGAAAATACAATCTTTGAGGTCCTGATTTTAATTTGATTCTATTTCCTGATGCGCCCCTAACAAGACCTCTTGCCTACTTTTGCCTCATTACAGTCACTACACCACCACTACGATTATTCTTTATGCTCTGCTCAGTTGAATTGTGTCCTGAACTACAGTACAGTGGTCAGTTTGACCATCCTCCCTGCAGACTCTTCCCTCATTCATACAGGGTGCAATTACTGTTGGATATCCTGTTGGATAAGATCATGAGCCGAGGCTCCTCCAATGCTACGTTCAGGATCCCCCTACCCGGCTCAATTGTTTTCACACCCTCCTGTCCCTGACAGTGGCCAAATTAGACATATTTAAGCTATAGGGTATGACTGGAACAAAATATTAAAAGGTAACTCTCCCCTTCCCAGATGTGTCGCAGCATCTAAAGCACAGATTCCAGCTCATCTGTTCCGAGATGACAGAGCTGCAGACAGTTACTGCACACGACATTCATAAGAAATAGGATCAGATGTAGGTCAGTTAGCTTATGGAGCCCACTCTGTCATTCAAGAAGACCATAGCTGATATTGTAGGTATAACTCCACTTTCTGGTATGCCTCCCATAAGCCCTTATAGACCATTGATGTCTAAACAATTTTTTGGTTTCCTTCATGAGAGAAGACACCCTCTTAGCATACATTCTGCACTCAGAATCTTACATTTTTAAAATTAGATCACTTCTCATTCTTTTAAACTCCAATCAGTATAGACGTAATCAGCTAGACTTCTCTTCATAAGACACAATCTCTTCTTCCCTGAAATCTATTTAGAGAAACTTTCCTGAATTGCTTCCACTGCAAACACATTGTTCCTTAATCAAGGAGACCCAAATCGTTACAATCTCATCAATGCCATGCACAATTGTAGCAAGACTTTCCTACTTTGATACACCAGCCCTTTTTGTATAAATGCCAACATTTTAACAGCCTTTCCAATTATTTTCTGTCCCTGCACACTAACTTTTTTTGATTCATATATGAAAACATGCAGACCCTTCTGCACTGTAGTATCCATCTAAATGATGTTCTGCTTTTGTATTCTCCCCCCAAAATGGAAAATGTCACAATTTACCGTATTGTGCTATTATTATTATTGCCACATTTTTGCACATTCATTTAATGTTTTTAATGTGCCTTTGCAGATTCTTTGCCCCTCTTTACAACCCGTCTGCTCACAATTCATCCAATTATCAAACATTGGCCTCCTCTCAATTATCAGCAAAGTAACGGAAGAACTGTCAAACAACAATACTATCAAGTTACACTTAAACAACAGCATGCACACTGATGCTCAGGTTAGGTTTCACAAGGTCAGCTGACCTCAGTAACAGCCTTAATCCAAACACGGACAAATGTGCCAAACTTGAGAGAGGAGGCGAGAGCTGCCGCCCTTGACATCAAGATAGCATTTAGTTGCTTGTAGCATCAATGATCCTTGGCAGAACTGAAGTCAACTGGAATCAGGAGAAAAACTCTGCTCTGGTAAATTCTTATCTAGCACAAAAGAGAACGGTTGTGGTTGTTGGTTGTCAATCATTTTAGCTTTAGAACATTGCTTCAGGAGTTCCTGCGTCAAGAGTTTCTCAGGGTAGTGATAGAGTATTTGGCTGCTTCAACCATGACCTTCCTTCAATTGTAACGTCAGAAGTGGGTATGTTTGCTGATGACTACACAATGTTCAGCATCATTCTCAACTTTTTTGATACCGAAAATGTACATGCCTGCATACAACAAGACTTGGACAACATTAAGGCTTGAGCTGGTTAATGGTAGGTAACAATGTTGCTACATGAGTTCCAGGCAATGATCACTTCCAATGAGAAAATCTAACAATTTCTTCTTAACATTCATCAACTGGCCAAGTTGGGTTGAGCTAGGTATTGTCATCTCTGAATCCACTACTAACTTCTTCTTAGATGGTTCCCCCTTTGATGCATTCTATGTGACTGGTAAATCCAATTTTGATCTAGTGACATGGAAGGAATGATGATATGTTTCCAAGTCTGGATTGTCTGTGACTTGGAGGGCAAATTGCAGGTGATGGTATTCCCGTGCATCTGCTGCTCTTTTTTCTCTAAATGGTGATAGTTGTGTATTTGGAAGGTGCCTTCTAAGGAGAATTTCTGCATACAAACTGCATGTCCTGATCAACAGAGCTGCTTTTGAGAGATTAGCCCCTCAGTACTGGTCAAGTTAGGTTCAGAGAGGTAATTGGTGTTGGCTTGCTTTCCTTGTGAAGGCATTGTTGGTGGTTACACCTTCAGTCCTTTGAGGGTCCTGCTGTGGGTTCTCCAGCTATCCCTGACATTCAGGAAAACTGAGTTCACTGCTGTCTAGTGAAAAAGGATCTTAGCCTCAGATTTGAGCCATTGACTGGAAATGGAACTGGACCTGTCATATGAATATTGTGACTACAAAAGTAAGTCAGAAGCTGCGAATTCTTAAACACAGAAATGAGGAGAAGGAGTAAGCTATTCAACCCTTCAACAGCCGGCTCCAACATTCACTTGGATCATGGCTGATCGCCTATTTCAATGCCACATTCCCATTTTATCCCTCATATGGAGGTGCTAGTGTTGGACTGGGATGGACAAGATCAGAAGTCACATGACACCAGGTTATAATCCAACAGGTTTATTTGAAATCACAAACTTTTGGTACGCTGCTCCTTTGGTCAGGTGAGGTCACTTCACTTGACGGAGGAGCAGCACTCCAAAAACTTGTGATTTCAAATAAACCTGCCCTAAAACCTGGTTTCGTGTGACTTCTGACTTTGTCCACTTTATCCCCAAAGTCCTTGATGCCTTTGAAATCTAAAAATGCATCTATCTCTTTCTTGAATGTATTCAGTGACTCTGTCTCCACAGTCTTCTATGGTAAAGAATTCCAAAAATTTACTACCCTTTGAGTGAAGAGATGTTTCCTCATCGGAGATCTAAATGGTCTATCCTATATCCTGAGACTGTGACCCATAGTGACCCCACACTGGCTTTGTCCAATTGCCTTAATGTTTTTCAAATGTCCTGTCTAACATTGCAAACGCTGACAATACCTAAAAAGTACAAGTTAGGAGTGTATTGGAATAGTCCCCACTTGCTTGGATGAGCACAACTCCTACAACACACAAGGAGCTGATGCCAACTATGACAAAGCAGTCTACTTGATCAGCACTCCATCCACATTTGCTTCCTCCACCACTGACGCACAGTGGCAGCAGTGTATACAATATACAGCAGCAACTCATCAAGGTTACTTGGTCAGAATCTTGCAAATCTATGTCCTCTACTAGAAAGAGAAGGCTAACAGAAGCATGAAAACACAACTACCTGAAAGTTCCACTCCATGCCTCACATCCTAGCTTCAAAATATATCACCATTCTTTCACTATCATAGGATCAAAATCCTGTAACTCGCTTTTTAAGAGTAATTTGGACATCCCTGCATTGACTAATTGACTACAGCAGTCCAACAAGCTGGCTCACAATTCTTCGCTTGAGGGCAATAATGACTGGCAAAAAAGGATGGCCTTGCCAGTAATTTCCATTTTGCATGAGGTAAAACAAATGCAATAGCCTCACAATTACTCATCAAAAATCTATGTCTGACGTGAGTTGGAATGATGGGAGGGATAGAGAGGTGTTTGTATTAATCTCAGTTAGACATGGAAAGATACAGAATAAATATGCACCATTATTTGGGATTCAGGTGTCCCTGTCGCCACACTCAGAGTTTCCATCCTTTCCTCCTCATGTCCCTCTCTTCAAAGCACAGGAACAACAAAAATTTTAAATGGCAATCTTTCAGTTTACAATGTAAAATTACTTTAATTTCTCAGACATTTCTATGAAATGCTTTTAAATGCTCATCTGCTGGAACATAAAAGTAATGGAAGTGATTCCCAGCTAAAACATTGCTGTAGAGTTACTCATCTCCTATGTGATTATTCAATTTCCTGATCTCCAACAATCTGTGGGATACGTCACAGTTTCAGCAATACTATCAGCAGCACTATTTTGGTGGGATAATAAGTGAACAATAGCAAAGGGGAATCTATAAATTAATTTCCTGCTTGGGTTCTTAAACAGACAAGTCAGCACTTAATGATCATACTTAGAGGTCTAATGTTTTTTAAGCAGTTGTGAGAGATTCCTCTCTACTGTCTAAACAATTGGATGTGTTTTCAACATTGCATGAATGCAAGAACATAAGAACATAGGATTAAAGAGTAGAATGAATTCATCCAGTCCTTCAAGACGGCTCCAACATTCAATAAGATCATGGCTGATCTGATTGTGGTCTCAACCCCAGTAATTTCCCTAGGACAGATGTTAGGCTAACTAACCTATAGTTTCCTACTGTCTTTCTCGATCCCTTTTTCAATAAAGGTACTGCATTGGCTATTTTCTAAGCTATTGGGATCTAAGAAATTTTACAAGACTGTAGAATGTTGAAACTACTATCTCTGTTGCAACTTCTTTTAAGGTCTTAGGATGCAAACCATTTGTTGCTGAGGATTTGTCAGCCTTGAGGTCCAATAAGAGGTTAGCCCCTTAAATTAGACCTCTTTGTGTTCTTTACTACTTGGATAATGAGAATCCGTATCCACTTCCAATGATTTCCAAATCATGGTCAATCTAATGCTGGGAGTCATAGAATCAGAGACTCTTACAGCAGAGAAGGAGGCCATTCAGCTCATCATGTCTGTATTAGTCCTTGCAAAATTCTGTGCACTTTAGTCTCAAACCTCAGTTTCTTTTTATCCTCCCATTCCTATGCAAATCAACATCATATATAAATTTTGAAAATTCCAGTGGAATCTGTTCCAACTAGCCTGTTAGATAATGCATTACAGATTTTAACCACCCTCTTTGCAAAAAACACCCTTTTAATTGCCCATAATTTATTTTGCCAATTATCACTTACTAGAGCAAATAATTGCTTTATACATGCTATATTAATCAATGTGAATGTGTACACCAAGTATCTGCTTTTGAACACACCCTATTCTTTTTTTATTCATTCATAGGATTAAGGCGCCACTGGCTAGACCAACATTTATTGCCCGTCTCTAATTGCCCTGAGGGCAGTTAAGAGTCACATGCTGTGGGTATGGAATCACATGTAGGCCAGACCAGGTAAGGATGGGAGTTTCCTTCCCTAAGGGACATTAGTGAACTGGATGGGCTTTTCCTTACGATCGACAATGGATTCGTCGTTATCATTAGACTCTTAATTCCAGATGTTTTATTGTATTTAAATTCCACCATCTGCTGTGATGGGAATTGAACTTGGGTCCCCAGAACATTAACTGCATCTCTGGATTAACAGTCCAGTAATAACACCACTAGGCCATACCTCCCCTGGTATAATGGTATTTCTCCATGTTGCTTCCCCTAAAGTGCATTATTTCACATAAATCCATAATAAATGGAACATATCTGTCCATTTTACCTATTCAGGTCCTCTTGAAGTCTGATAATATCTTGCTCATTCTACTGTTCTATCAAATTTAATATCATCTGTGACTTTTGTAACCCTTATGCCAAAATTCATATCATTTATATTTAACAAAATAATGGGCCCTCCACTAACCCCCGAGGCATCCCATTTAATACTTCTCACACTACCATCAGAAAAAAAACTTTTCAACTCCGCTGTCTACCTCTTAATCTTTACTCAACTATTAACCATTTAGTGCAGGTCTTTCATTATCTGATATGTCTGATTAATGTGTTACTTTATTAGGCATACTTTGAAAGTCCATACATACAACATTAACTAGACTACCATCAATCCATTATTTCAAACACCCTAATCAGTTTAGTCAGATATGATTTGCCATAACTCTCTAAGTGAAAATTAATTTGGCAGGAGTCTTTAGAAATTTACATCTGCTGATGTTAGATTAATTGGAACCAGTAAGCAGAAACAACAGAGTTGCAAACAAAGAAAGGAGAAGTACTTGTTAAGTAACCTTTCTTTCATTTCCTTCTAGAGGTTCATTACAGAGACTTATCAAAAAATAACTTTAGAACATGCATGTGCCCATTTGCTAAGAATAGAATGGTCTACAGCAATTTGAAAGATCAGAAGGAGAGCAGGAATACATTTTTAATTGAAAAATGTAGTATTTCCGAGAAGCATATAGAAATATAAATATCAACAGTACTTTTTCATGTATTTACAATTTTCCACAATTTGACTGGAATTAATTACTTTGCCTTCAATAAAGTATGCTTTCATTATGATACAGTTGAACTGTTTCAATTGTAGATGGTCAAAATTAGCTTAAAGTAGGGGTATAGAAGAATAAACAATAAACAAAATTAAATCTTTGATGAAAATAGATCAAATTCAACACAGCAGGATGATTTAGTTCTCTCACACTGCAGTTAACCACTATTTGTCATTAGCCGCTTGCAAAGGAACGTATTGCAGATGTACTCCCAAATTTTCAAAACCTTAATTTCATGAGGTTTGTTATTTACTAACTTCACAAGACATAGCACTCTTTACAACCTGACAATAGATTCTACTGCAAATTAATAAGAAACATTAAGCATAAATTCCTAATCAAATTTTACTTATTTTACAGAATCATAATCCCTGCAGTGCGGAAGCAGGCCATTCAGCTCATCGAGTCCCTCCGAAGAGCATCCCACCCAGGCCTACACTCCTACTCTATCCCTGTAACCCAATGGCTAATCTATCTAGTCTGCA
Source organism: Rhincodon typus (assembly GCF_021869965.1). NCBI lineage: Eukaryota > Metazoa > Chordata > Chondrichthyes > Orectolobiformes > Rhincodontidae > Rhincodon > Rhincodon typus. The sequence goes on from NC_063349.1 coordinate 37,868,947, forward strand.
CATCCACTGACACTATGGGCAATTTAGCATGGCCAATCCACCTAACCTGCAATCTTTGGACTGTGGGAGGAATCCCACGCAGACACAGGGAGAATTTGCAAACCCCACATATACAGTCACCTAAGGGTAGAATTGAACACAGGTTCCTGGAGCTACGAGGCACCAGTGCTAATCACCGAGCCACAATGCCACCCGCTGGTACAACAGACTACTATCAGCCCAGCTGCTTAGATTTGAAATTAACGTACAAAATATTAAGGGCTATCATACAAAATAGCAGTATATCATATACAAGATCTCCTTGATGCAAATAAGAAAATGTCTTCAGACGTCATTCAGTATTTTCAATCTAGATTGCATTTTGTTTTCTGTAACATTATCTCCTCTTACAGCAAAGATTAATTTTATTGCACTGATGAAATGTCAGCATAGTTGCAGTCACATATGCAGCTTAGCAATGGTAGCTGAATAAATGAGACATTTCTTCAAAATGATAACAATTCTCCACAAAACAAAGATTTCCTAAAAACTGCAAGAACTACTGAAGGCATGTTTCATTTAAAAGAACCACACTTAGAAAAGATTAAATAGCAGACCCTATGTAGCTCCATTCAAAATTGTCGAGACATTTTCTCTACACTTTACAGCATTTATAAAAAATTCTAATATTACCATCGAACTATAAAGAATGAGGCAAAAATCACAAAATGGACAACAGAAGTGATGCAGCAGAATTATTCTACAAAGATAAATTCAATTTCAAAAGGTGCACAATTTAATTCATGGCTACAAAGAAATTATCTTTTTAAATTGTTAATGATTTGCATTATTGTATTTATCTCAAAAATTTCTCCACTACAGTTATATATCAATTAAATCAAGTTGTTCATGCAGCCTTTAGTTCTTCAAAAATGTCGCTCTTTCAGTCCAGTGAAAAAGCTTCATTCTTTAATACAAACACAATACTAAATTAAAATATATAGAGCACTGGAGCAGTACATCGGACACCATTTTATTGATTTTCTGCTGTATTACCTAATCCTGAAGAGACGATTATGGAAGTTGTACATTTTGTAACTATTACTGCGCTTACCTGAAAAGTATAAAATCTTGTTCCATTAGGTGGATGAACTTTAACAGAGTCAGCAACCGTGCTCATTTCAGAAAAAATCATATTGGATGCAACAGAAATTTAATCCACAAGTGTACAAAATGTAAAAATACACAAAGCTCAGCTCATTCCAAATCCTATAATGTATGATTGCTTGCTACGTGCAAATGAAATTTTCCTTTTCTCGACTATGGTAGCAGCAGCTAATGCATTTGATCTAAAGATAAAATTCACTACGCCTTTTACAATAGCTACTGAAATTTAAATCGATGTAAAAAAAAAAGGGAGAAGCTGTTGAAATTACAACGATCATCTGTGAATAAAGATCGTGCTGACACTGTCGTGGACCTGCCTATCTGCTCCCAACAACAATCACCTGCTTCCATCACAGCTAGTGATTATGCTCGGCATCAGAACTCATCTAACCAATAACATTGTGTCAGTGTTCGCACAGAAATGTACACTAAGACAGGGGACCTCTTCTGCTAAACTAGCAATCTGTCTCTTGCTTTGCCAATTATCAGTTGCCCTTGAACCAATATTGAAAAGAAAATTCACTTTTTAATCAAATTGCAAAAAGTTGAACTCCTGAAACATGATTCAAAGAATGCAACAGATCAGGCAAACAGTAATGTAATAATAGTGGTACCTCAATGATTTTGATTTAACCATTTGCAGAATTTAACACACATAACATGCTGAAGGTTGATAATCCAGTTGTAGTTTTGATGTTTGAAATGTTTTCAAGTTTTCTGCTCTAGTCAATTCTAGGATTGCCCTAATACATCCAAGAAAAACCTCATTCCAAATATCAGCAGACTAACCTTTGTTCTGATGGGACTTCCATACATAGGAAATGTCTTATAAGCTGGGAGATGCATATACCATCCTTTAATACATTTCCAAGCCTTAAGCACAGTAAATTGAATTTAATTCATGAGCAATGTAAACTGATTTCAAGTTATGAATACAATCACAGCACCCATTTTTAGGACTAAAACCTGAAGAAGCAGTTCTTCCTTACCAAAGCAATTCAAAGGATATCTTAAATTCAGCCTCCCCAAGCAAAAGGCGTTGGTGAGAGAACAATGAGATGATGCTTTCATTTTGGCTAAGGCAGCACTTCTAAATAGTAGAATCATAACAAGTACTAGAAAAGCCCACTAGCATTTGATTTAAAGGTGGGCTGCCTCGTTGGTGCCTTATTCAGTCCTTGTATTACGAGTAACAGATCAAGAGTGAAGAAAGTTTGGGCCGGGCATCTGATATTACGTGCAACCTCCACAGAAAACAGACATGTGGAAGAGTCATTAAATCCAGTCAAGTAAGTCTGCTCTTTGAGAAAGCATCCAGACAAAGAAATATGTCTGCTTTTTAAAACAATTATCTGTCATTGCATAATACCTGCCATGAGAGTACAAGGCCAATTTTGTACCGATTCCTTGTGGCAGTCTGGAAGAACGTGTAGTTGTTATAGTTGAGGGCTGCTGGTGCTCTAACTGCTGAAGACAATGAAACTTAGCAAATCATTTTGATTAATTTGGAAGTTATCTCCAGTGATATGCTTGAAGAGACAGTCATCAGATGTTTGCACATTTGTTGATGAAGGTAGTATTTGGTACTATTCAGTTTTCGGTCAGATGTCGGATTCTCCTGGTCTAGAGGCACTTAACAATGAAACTTTTATTCTGCCACGATGACATAAAACTGCACGTCTCAGAGCAAGCCAGTGTCTCAACCCGAATGTGGGTTTGGGTTGAGGGATGTCAGGTGCTCAAACCAAATCTTAGAAGAGAGGAAAGTGCATTGATAGATGAAGTTCAGACATCAGTGAGCAAAAATGATAAAAAGGTAGGAGTTAAAAAATGTTCTTGGATGCCACAACACAAGAACATATGTGCTGTTGAACAGTGCAGCTATGTAAATGAACTCAGAGGAAGTTGATGACAGAAGAAGAAGTCATAAAGCTAAAAACAGAAGAGTTTTCAATGCAATTTACTACAGATTAACATAAATTTATTATATGCTAAAAATGCTAATTTCTTAACTTCTCCAATATTTTCAGTGAATAAACAATACAATGATAATACTTGTGCTGAAGATTACAAGGAAGTTTAGGACCAGCAAAATATTATTTTACCAAACCTCCTTAGACAGCACTTTCCATGCACACATGTACTACGATCTAGGAGGACAAGCGTAGCAGATACATGGGAATGCCACTACCTGCAAATTCTCCAAGCCATTCATCATTCTGACTTGGAAGTAAATCACCATTCCTTCATTGTCACAGTGCCAAAATTGTAAAGAGAGTAACAATTTACTTTTTCTGTACTTTTGATTGTGGATTGAAATGGGAAAAGGACTGTTTAAAAACAGGAAAGGATAGGAAGATCTGGAAAGAATTGCTGCACTTTTTAAAGCAAAATACCTGACACATTGTACCTGCGATAAACACTGCTGTTTCTTCAAGCAAAGTGAACCGTACCATCAACAATTTGCTGTGTGGTCTACAAATGGCACCCAATTGTTGATGACGAAGATCTTTTGCCTTCCAACAACTATGTGATTGGCTCCCAGGGAGCTGAACAGCTTGCGTGTGTGCATGCTTGGGTCAGAAGTAATTGGACCACTGAAAAGGAAGGAGTTCTCCTTCTCTCTGCAGTCAAAGACATCTCAAGCCTGAAGAAAGCCAATTTATTTTCCTTCATCAGTTGTTGTAAGCTATGGCTCTTAACCAGTAAGTCAGGGGCATGAAAAATATGAACCAGTCACTACCTCCTGCAAGAAGTGTAAGCACCGGGAAAGACAGATTGAGAAGCAACAGTACCTGCCAAGGCAAAACGATCATCTCAGTGAACCCTGCAGAGAGGGACCATTCCTACAGTTTCCCTTCACCAATGACACTCTTTTTCCTACCTGTCTGACTGTATGTAAGGTATATTTTGTAAGGGGTTAGAGCTTTAACTGGTAGAGTTATATGTTGTTGTTTCATAATTATTTACCTGTAGCTCGAATCTATTTACTTGTAACAAACAGTACTGCTTGTTAAGTAGAGAAACCTGATCTATGCTTTCTGTCAACCCAAGTCTAAAAGACGGAAAAAATTTGGAATTTTGTGTACTTGTTATAACATTTTTTGACTTTTATGGCCGCTCCAAAGATAGTAGGACTTGATTTCCAAAATGCTACCTCAGTGAAGCATAACAAAACAGCATTGTAGTTCTACTGTTATAGCATTCTACATAAAAATAAATAATTTTAAAAAGCCATGTATCAATTAGTCTTTTCACAAATTATAACTGGCCAGTTATAAGTTCTAAAGAAATGATTAATCTTCTGAGAAATCTGATGATTGCAAAAAAAATGTAAGTTTAAAATCTCTCTTGCACCTAGGTAATCTAAAAAAGCTTGAAGAAATAATTATAATTATTTTTCTCAAATTGAGGTGAGCACTGTGAATGCACCTACATTAAAGGGATTGCAGTAGTTCAAGAGTCAGCTCAGCAACATCTTCTCAAAAGCAATTATGCATGGGCAATAAATGCTAGCTGGGCCAGTAAAGCCTGCATCTTACCATCATAGAATCCCTCCAGCGTGGAAACAGGCCCTTTGACCCAACAAGTCCAGACTGAACCTCAAAGCATCCCACCCAGACCCACCCCACTATAACCCACCTAATCTACACATCCCTGAACACTATGGGCAATTTAACATGGCCAATCCACCTAACCTGCACATCTTTGGACTGTGGGAGGAAACTGGAGCACCTGGAGGAAACCCATGAAGACATGGGGAGAATGTGCAAACTCCACACAGACAGTTGTCTGAGGGTGGAATTGAACGTGGGTGCCTGGCGATGTGAGGCAGCAGTGTTAACCACTGAGCCACCCCCATCCTCTCAATGAATTTAAATAATCCTCTCTGAGATTAATTCAGGCCTCTCAGTTGGTACCTTGCTTTCACTGGCAAGTTTCAGGAACCAGAAAACATACGGATCCAGTGTGGAAGTAAGGAAAGATTGTGTCACTATCCCCTAATTTAGTGATTAGCATATGCTAATTCACAAGCTACTTCTTCGATGGGAATTTATGCACCAATACTACTGCACTAAAATTCCAAAGTTGACAGCTTGAAACCAGATTCATAACCTGCTATCAACTTTGCCAGTTTTAACACTACACCTACACACTCCTGCACAGTAAAATCGAACACACTGTAGTGTTAGGTGTGGGTGTGCAAAGAATGAAAAGTGAGCAATTGCACAGGAAACCTGTTTTGTTTTTGAAAAAAGGTACAAAACTTCCCAATAAAGAGTGAACAGAAGCAAGTGTCCTCCTCCAGGGTCACAAAAATAATCTAGGTCTGTGTTGTCCTGGGCTAAGCCTTCCTCTCCAAATGCAAGATTCTGGAAATTGTAACCACTCTCCGCCCTGGTGAGCTCCTTTCTGCGATATCCTTTTCCCGACGTCAGGAAATAACTTCTGGACTTCCTGATTATTCTTCCTTCCCTGACAACCAACTGGCACCTTCTTCCAGAAATGACTGATCAGCTGATTGACAGTATTCAAATCAAGTTCAGCAATTAAAATGTACAGGACCTTCAAATCTAATTTTGGTGAACCATTATTATCTGCTCAGTTTCAGCAAGTTTGGACAACCCATTTAGAATTAGTGATTTAATAGCACCATCTACAGGTAAAATAAAATTATTGAAGTTTGAAAACAACTGCATTGCCCAAATACATTCAAGAGCAACTGATGTGATGAACATCATTTTAATTACCTATTATAATTATATTACTTTACTCACATGCACACAATAGCAGTAAAATGTACTTCAAAGCAATACACTTATTTAGCAAATGCTGACCACCAGTTCGTAACCAAGGAAATAAAACACTCCAAATGTACTTGCACTCGAGCTTTTAATCTGACCATCCTTCCAAACATCATATAAATATATGAAACTGCACATGTATGTATTGTACAAATCAGCATTGAAATCACATGGCCAACAATACAGTTTATTATGAAAAGGTTATTACTAATTACTTATTACTGCCATTACCAAGAGATTTGTTGTTCCATCCTTCAGTCCCTCTTGATGTTGCTACATTTCATGACAAACAGATTTTCTTATAATCATAGCTTTTCACAATGGGGAGTTTCCATCACATGATAGCTAAATATTTACTTTGGTTCTGCGTTCACAAGAGAAGACATAAGTAACAAACTGGGTTAAGGGTCAAGGAAATCAGTATTAGTAGGAAAATGGAGTTGGGGAAATTGATGGGACTGGATGCTGATAAATCCCCTGGGCCTGATAATCTACATCACAAAGTACTTAAGGAAGTGGCCCTAGAAATTGTGGATTAAATGGTGGTCATCTTTCAAGATTCTATAGAGTCTAGAACAGTTCTTACAGATTGGAGGGTAACTAGTGCAGCCCCTGAATACCTTATTTTAAACAGAAAAAAAGCAAGCTAAACTTTTTGTGGTACATTTCCAAGTTCTTTCCATTTTAAAAACATACATAAAATGGAAGGAAATTTTGGTGCTGTAGGACCGAGTGATATAGCTATAGAGAGCTGGGACTCCAACACAGAGAGGTTCTATTATTTTATCCAAGCTAGCAAAATTAAAGCAGACAAAGTCATCTCTGCACTCCCGAGTATTCTGGGGAAAATAACTTTTTCATCTCCCGAGGTGTCTGGTACAGCCGCAGAAGCCATGTTCCAAAATCATGAAGAAATAGTAGGAATCCTACAGAATTATTTTTCACCAAAATCCATTGACGAATGCTGAAAGGTTCAGATTCCACAAATGCGACCAGCATGATGGTGAATCCATCTCCCAGTATGTAGCAATTTTAAAGAAGTTAGCAGAATTTTGCAAATACGGAGACAACTTAAATGATGCTATCAGAGATAGACTGGTGTATGTTCTAAGATGGAAATAGCAGCCAAAAAAGCTCAACAGCTAAGCTTGAGCATGAGAATTCACAAAATAATATCTGAGACAGTTCACAAAATGGAATCTCAGAGAAGAGCACCAATGCAGACTCAAAACTGCCATCAGTGTGGAACAAAATGGGTCACAAAAGCAGCAAATTGGTGGTAGAAACAAGCTGTACACAGAAATTATGTCCAAAAGAAAAGGCCATGTTGAATGGGCATGTTTGGGGAAGAAACATAAACTACAATAAAAGCACAGAAACCAAAAAGAGTAGAAAGAAAATCTATATGGTACAAGAAGGGCTGAAGAAAAGCCAGACCCACAATCCGAAGAAGAGCTGTTATTAAATATACTGGCTATTGCTGGTGACATCAACAAATACTTGGACAGTCCTTTGCTGAATGGTAAACTCGTAAGAATGAAGATAGACATCAAAGCAGCAGTTTCACTGTTACCTGAAAGAGCGAATCCATTAAGGAAAGAGCGAATCTAAAGCAGCTAAGTAACATTGAAGTGCAACTCAAAGATTGTACTAAGAATGCACACGGGCGAAGCAGTACCTTTAAGGGGCTGTATCAATGAGAATGTCCAGTTATACAATCAGTCTGTAGATTTGTACTTACACATTGCTAAAGGAAGTCTTCCTGCTTTATTGGGAAGTACATGGCTGCATAAAAATAAAACTTACCTAGGGTGAAGTAAATTACTCGTCAGATTCTGAGAATGAACTATCACAAATTCTAAAGAAACATGCCATTGTCTTCAATCAGGATCTGGGAAGCATAGAAAACATCTCTGTAAAATTGAAAATCAAGTTTGGGAATCAAGGAAAAATCTTGCAAGATCAGTACTTTATGTAATCAGAGCAAAGATTGAGGCAGAATAAGAAAAGTTGGTCAAGACGGGAGTCCTTAATCCTGCAAATGCGAGTGTATGGGCTATACCTATCACACCAGTGATGAGGAAAGATGAATCAGAACGCACCTGCAGTGATTTTAAGTACCACATGCTAAACTGTATCCTTTGCCTTGAATCAATAACCTATTTGCTGGAGTAGCTAGAGGTCAGCTTTTTCCTTAAAATTGATCAGAATCAAGCCTGTCTCCAGATGAATGTGGATCCTGAGTCACAGAATACTTGACTATTGTAACACAAAGAACTATACAAATAAAAGAGACTTCTACTTGTAATCGCATCTGTACCTGTATAATTCCAATTTGCCATGGATCAGATTTTAGGTGGATTGGAAGGAGTCCAGTGTTACCTTTACAATATTTTAGACACAGGGAGAAATGAAAAAGAGCACCTCAACAATTTAGATACTGCCCTGCAGAAACTTGAAAAGTACAACATTAGAGTCGTTAATCTGCCATTGAATATTTGTGTCATGAATGCTAAGGGACTACAAGTCACCTTCAAAGGTAAAAGGCATAACTGAGGCACTAGTTAAAATGCAAGCCAACTATGATCATTTTTGGGCTTCCATTGGGTAATATGTGAGAAATAACTGCTTCCACTCTATGCAGTGATGCATTGCATGCTAATTACAACAGTGACTTTGGGTCAGGACTTCCGACTTTAATAAAGCCTTGTTGTATGGGTAAAAGGTCTTTCATATTGATCTTCCCATTTCCAATTCTAATTTTGGCATAATAAATTGTGCATTTGCTTGAGAATTGTCACAAATCATGCAACTATTACAAAGCATTAATTTCTACAGTTATTTTTATGTCAGTTTTTCCATATAACTTCATATATCCAGGTCGATAATTGAAAACTATCTGTAAATTCGTTATTACTGTGTAATTGCAAAATCTGCACACTAGGTGGCACTCTAAATATTTTGTGAAATAAAATCATTCAACTTGTTTTTCTGTACAGTTTCAGTAATTTGTAATGTCTAAAAAAGATAGAAATTAAAATCCTAAAAAAACTTGTTTCACAATAATAGGATTGTATTCATTTACGGAATTATCTTTTATTAATATCAAAAGATTTTAGTTAAAAGTCTTGGGTGTTTCTAAATGGTGTGAGCTAACATTTAGTTGTGTTATGAACCCATGAGACAGCCAATTGTTATGAGCTCAGCAGAGACCAACAACCTATTTTGTACCTGAAAATCCAGAGATATTGAGATTAAAGAATGAAGCTACAAGGTTCACAGTCTTAATCAAAATAATTTTACTAAATAAAATCCAAAAGGTGGTAGAAATATGGAGCATGCTACCTGAGACGGTGGTGGGGGCAAGTACTCTCACAACATTTAAGAAGCATCTGGATCAGTACTTAAATGCCAGGATATAGTTAGCTATGGACCAAGTGCAGGTTAATGGGATTAGTGTAGTTGGGGTTTGTTGGTTGGAATAAATACGGTGCGCAGAAGGGCTTGTAAAGCTGTATGAATTAATAACCGGCCATTGATATTAAATATTTCAAAAGTAGTATGAACATGGTTTTTAAATTTTCTAAATCCAATTTCAATTTGCACCTCCAGAACTGAAGAAATGTACTTTGATCACTTGATGATTCAAATATTCTTTTCAGAGTTGAGATTGTTTCAGTCTTCCTCTTACTTGCAGCATGCTTTTCCCTTCAAATCTCTTCCAACCATCCAACTGTTGTCGACTCCCAATTCAACACAGTGCTAGTTAGCTTCTTAAACATAGCCACCTTCGGTAACAACTAAACTGGTGCTTCAACTGAGTTTCTCTCACGCTCATACACATTTTCAGCCAGCACACCAAATCTCAAATGACTTCTGCATGGAAAAAGAAGCCCCTTGGTCTGCAGCTATATTGTTCTAGAACTAAAAATTGCAAACTAAAAAAATCTGCATTAGAACATAGTCACACCCATAACTTACTCTTGCCTTTAAATTTATTTCTTTTTTAGTCATTTGCTTTCCGGCTGTTTAATTGTCAAGAAACTTGGTCACATGGCTATTTACTAGACGCCCTGGTACTTCATCAGAAATCAGATCTTCAAGATCTCTGGTTCTGAAAAGAACCAAAATCCCAAAACAAAATAAAGTGTTACCTACCCAAAAAACACGAGCCATCTTACTTATTAGCTAATGCAGATTGTGTAATTAGACCAAATGCAAAGTATCCAAACAGACCCATAATGAATTACAACAACGGAATAGCTGAAGTAATAATTTTTCATTAATCTCCACTAATTTTTGATAGTTTCAAAATTATTTGGAAAAGAAAACTAATAGAAAAGTTTCAGAAACTTTACAAGTGTGCTCATAATGAACACCAACAATAAAACCAACTTACATTCACTTTTGAATATAGAACCTGAAAATTTCTGGAAAAAGAAGTCATGTTATCAAAAAGGTTTGTCTTGCACTGGTCAGGACAGGGGTACAAATACCAACTTTTAAAGGGAACAATATATACTGCATAAGAAACAGGGTGCCAACTGGTCAACAAGTGGGCACTGATTGGTTGAGGCACTGCCCTGGAGAATGCACCAAGGAACAGCTACCGCAAAAGTTTTTGTTTATATTTAAAAAAAAGCAAATTGACTTATATTGTGAGAGGTGTCAAGAGGAATGCACCAAGGAACAGCGTTCCCCAACCTTTTGTTTCATTGAAGAGGCTCAATGACTGCGCGACCTCTTTAGAACTGGAATCTGCAGATGAATAAACATAGCTGCTAGCAAGAGTAAGTGAGCCATCTTGTGAGATCTATTTCTGATACAGTATAAATTGTGAAATAAAACAAAGAAACACAGATACTGACATCTGAAAGAAATTGCCGGAGAAACTCATCAGGTCTGGCAGATTCTGTTGAAAGTAAGCAGAGTTAACGTTTTGAGACCGTTGACTCTTCAGAGTCTGGAAGACATGGAAGTATTCAGTTCTAAAATTATTGAATTCGATATTAAATCCTAAGGTTGTAGGATTCTCATCTGGATAATGAGATGCCATTCTTCCAGCTTGCGCTGAGCCTTGCTGGTGCACTGCAGTAAGCCTGAGACCAAAACGTTGGTCAGGGTGCACAGGGGTGTGTTGAAGCGGCAGGCAACTGGAAACTTGGGTTCATTTTTACAGACAGAACATAAGTGTTCTGTAAAGCAGCCATGCAGTCTGCATTTTGTCTCCCCAGTGTAGAGGATACCACATTATGAGCAACAAATACAAAAGACTAGATTGAGTGAAGTGCAGGTAAATCCCTGGTTTATCTGAAAGATGTGTCTGGAGCCTTCAATAATGAACAGGGAGGAGGTATTCGGGCAAATGTTGCACCTTCTGCAAGGTTGTGTCATGGGAATCTGGGAAGATATTGGGAGTCGAGGAGGAGGAGTGGACCAGGGCAACGCAGAGGGAACAGTCCTCGTGAAATGCTGACAAGGAGAGGGGATTATGCGTGTGGAGGTGGCAAAAATGGCGGTTTACAATTCTTTGGATACAGATGCTGGCGGGGTGAGAAATGAGAATCATCTGTCCTGATAATGCCAATTTCCACGGCGAGGAGGGGGAAAGAGTGCTCAGAAATGACCATAAAACCATAATATATAGCAGCAGAATTAGGCCATCTAGCAGAGTCTGCTCCACTATTCTATCATGGCTGATGTGTTTCTCAACCCTATTCTCTTGTCTTATCCCCATAACTTTTGATCCCCTTGCTAATCAATAACTCATCTATCTCAGTCTTAAATACACTCAGTGATTTGGCTTCCATAGATACTGCAGCAACGAATGCCACAGATTCACTACCCACTGAGTGAATAAATTCCTCCTCATCTCAGTTCGCAAAGATAATCCCTTCACTCTGAGGCTATGTCTTTGGGTCCTAGTCTCTCCTAGTGGAAAGATCTTCTCCACGTCCACTCTATCCAGGCCTCTCAATATTCTGTAAGTTTCAATTAAAACCCCTCAGCCTTCTAAACTCCATTGAATACAGACCCAGAGTTCAGAATTGCTCCTCAAATGACAAGCCATTCACCCCCAGGATCATTCCTGTAAACCCCTCTCTGGTCCTTCTCCAAAGCCAGTGTCCGTCTTTATTCTCAACCAAGGATTCCCCACCACTATGGTTAACTTGGCACTTAGCTGTGTCCAATCCATTTCATCAAATATACTACAGTACAGCACGGGGGCAGGTCCTTAGCCCACCATGCCTGTGGCAACCATGATGTTATTCTAAACTAATCCCATCTGCCTGCAAATGGTCTGAATCCCTCTGTTCTCTGCCTGTTCATGTGTCTGTCTAAATGCCTCTTAAACTTTGCTATCATAATGCTTCTACAGCCTCCCCAGGCAGTGCGTTCCAGAAACCTACCACCCACTGTTTAAAAAACTTCTCTCACACATCTTCTTTAAACTTTCCTCCTCTCACCCTAACCTATGTCAAGTCTTTGAGACTTCCACCCGAGGAATGAGATCCCGACGATTCAACCGATCCATGTCCCGCATAATTTTATGTACTTATATCAGGTTGCTTCACACACCACTCCACCACCACCCCCCACCCCTCCCCACTCAGCCTCCGATGCTCTAGTAAAAACAACCCAAGTTTGTCCAGCCTCTCCTTATAGCTAATACACTCCAATCCAGGCAATATCCTGGTATCCTCTTTTGCACCCTCTCCAAAGCCTCAACATCCTTCCCACACTGCAGCGACCAAAACCGTGCATAGGACTCCAAATGTGGTCTCACTAAAGTCTTGTACAGTTACAACATGACTTGCCAATTTTTATACTCAATGCCTGGACCAATAAAGGCAAGCATGCAGTACGCTTCTTTATCATCTTCATACCTACATCATCCACAGATCCAGGCACTCCATTTGGCAAATCAGGAGCTGCAGCTGAACACAATTCATATTAGCAAACAGAAGCAATCTGTCTTTGCTGTCTGTGATCTATTTGCAACATCAGGTGACAGGACAAAATTCTCAGTACCAAGGATCATGTAAAATCATTATACCTGGCATGAGTGCATGATTACCAGTTCTGAGGAAGGGTCACTAGACCCAAAACGTAAACTCTGATTTTCTCTTCACAGATGCTGCCACACCTGCTGAGCTTTTCCAGCAACTTCTGTTTTTGTTCCTGATCCGCAGTTCTTTTGGTTTTTACTCAGCTTTGCTGGGGTGGTCATGTGGCTTGCATGAAAGATTGCTGAACGCAAAAGGCAGTACACTACAGCCAGCTGAGCATAGGAACCCACAATCCAGGACATTTCAAACTTAGATTTGAAGATAACATGAAAGCCAACCTCAGAGCATACAAGCTGAACTCCAATACACAGAAAAAAAAACTTGGACAGACCCAAATGGAGGTTACTGTCATCAAGTGATTTCAACACTTGATAAGAACAGAGCCAAGTGTCCTCTGGATGTACGAATGTGACACAAAGCCAACACTTCTATCCATCCCTCCAACATTGACTTCATTTGCAATATTCACATGTAGCTATGCAAATTGAGAAATGGTGAAACGTCACACAGAACAATATCAACCTCGACTGTTAATTGTTATCTTTGTTTTACTGAAGGAATGGGATTCTATTTATTCCGAACAATATCAAGAATTTGTTGAAAGCAGTCGTTACAGCAAAAGGTTGTAGGCCCTAGTAACATCCCAGTTATAATAAATCAAAACTTGTGGTCCAGAGTTAGGCACGTCCGTAAATATGCTTTTCCAGTGCAGCTACAACACTGGCAACTGCCTAGCGATGTGAAAAATTGCCTCAGTATGTCCTGTCCACAAATAAAAATGACAAATCCAACCCAATCAATTACCAGCACGTCTGAATCATCAGCGAGGCGATGTAAAATGTCAGTGACCTGGCTACCAGGCATCTCTTAACTCGGCAATAATGCAATCATCAACACTCAGTTTGGGTTCTGCCATGGGCACCAGCCCCCAGTCCACATTTCAGCTTTGGTCCAAATATGAATAATATATCTGAAATGTAGATGTGACTTGGATACGACTGCCCTGGACATCAAGGCAGAATTTGGCCAAGGGTGGCATCAAGGAACCCTGGGAAAACTGAAGTTGACAGGAATGAAGGGAAAATTCTCACTGATTGCAGTCACAACCTAACACAAAGGAAGATGACTGTGATTGATTCAGAGAAAAGGCGACAATCCCTCAGATCCAGGACAAATCAGCTCCTGAACTCATTTGTGCCCTCCTCCGTAAAACTTTTTAACAGCTGCTGATATACGATGAGGACATGTAATCGGGGTGGAGAAACTCCTAGACTGATTGGATTATTCAAATTAGATTCAAATTAAAACTATTCTGATTGGTTTTCTGTGACAGAGTATTTCATTCATGTTTTTTATGTACTTAAACACTTTTTTATATGAATGACAGTGCACCCAAAATGAATTTCCAAATGAAATTTTTGAATAGAACAATGAAGTGAAGTGAAGTTGAGGCTAATTATCTTTAAGACATCACTGCAGGAGTTCCTCAGAGTAGTATTGCAGGCTCAATCATCTTTAGCTTCTTTATCAATGACTATCTTTCCATCATAACGTCAGAAGTGGGGATGTTCACTGATGATTGCAGTGTTCAGCACCTTTTACAATTCCTCAGATATTGAAGAAACCTGTGTAGTAAGACCTGGACAACATTCAGACATGGTCGGTGACTGGCAAGTAACATTTATGCCACAAAAGTGTTGGACACTAACATGGTCAATAAAAAAAAAAGCTATCCATTAACCCTTGACATTCAATTGCATTATCGTCACTGAAGTCCCCACTTTTAATATCCTGAGGGCTTGTCATTAACCATAAACCAAAATGGGTTAGCCACACAAAACTAATGTGGACGCAGAAGGAAATCAGGGAAATTCTGTAGCTAGCAACTCACTTCCTGACTCCCCAAGCTTGTCCATCATCTGCAAAGCACAAATAAAGTGTGTGATGGAATACTTGCCTGGATGAGTGCTCCCCCAACAGGTGAGGACTGCTGGATTCAGCAGTGAAGTATTGACTGTGGGCTAGTAGGAGCAGGAGTGCTTCCTCCCAGCACACAAAATCTCCACATAAACCACTCCTGTTATCAGCCAAACAAATGCCTCCTCCTGTATCTGGCTCTGGCAATCACGAAATCCTCACACCCACGTAAACCCCCCACAACCCCAGAGTTGCAATATTGCACATATCTAGCCTTTCCAAACTCCACTGACACTATTCTCGTGTCTTTTCAATTTCTCCCTCCTCTGTTAGTGTTTGGGAACGCCTGGACACCATTGTGATCTAGGGCAAACGTGTCTGCAGTAAGTGTTGTTGGAGTTCAACCTCCTTCAGCTCTGAGTTAATGAGCTGGGAGCTGAAGGACTGCAAGGCATCACAGAACGGGAAAGCTGCCTGATCCTTTGTACCAGGATGCAGTCACACCACTTAGGATAAGGTCTTTAGATTTGGTCAGTGATCAAATCAGGGACAGATGAGTTTGACTGTGAATGAGACAGGTAAAGGGACTCAGAAGACAGGATTGCAGGAATGTCAACCTTTGCAACTGTTCAAGTGGTTTTAGATTCTCTCAGCCTGTACAGATGAATGTGAGGACTGCAGAGTTGATCAGCAAACTGAACTTGATATCATTGTACAGGAGTCATCCAAGTGGAGTGTGCCACGAAAAATGTAGCACTAGTAGGAGAGGATAATAAAAGGGAGTGAGATTGGCACCATTCTCTTCAGCAAACAACAAGCACCCAGAAGACTATGTTGCCTGCTTGGTGCCAGAGTTTGGGAAATATGCTCAGAGCTGGAAAGGAACTTGCAATAGGAGAAGGAAAATCCAGTTATAATAGTCTACAGAAGTTCCAATAGCATAGGTAGAACTGGGAAACAGCATCTGCATCGAGCATATGGGGGCTTGGCAATAAATTAAAAAGGTGAATCTCAAAAGATTATAATCTCTAGGTTATTACTGCAGCCGTGTTGGGTACATTAACTTAAAAAGATGAGTACATGACTCAAAGACTGGTGTTGGAAAAGTTGGTTCCAGTGCTTGGGCGACTTGGGACATCAGTACTGGTGAAAGTGAGGACTGTACTATAGGATGGTCTAACTCCTGAATCATGCTGGGCCAAAGTTCTTGCGAACTGAATAATGAAGGAAGTGAAGAGGGTTTTAAATAGTGGAGGACTAGGGATCAAAGGTGGAAAGATGTAGTATATCAAACTGTACAGACAAGGAAACAATAATATGAGAAATGAGGGTCAGAGAATGGCAAGAAGGGGCATTAACTAAAAAATACTAGGAATACAATAACAGTCAAGATTATATTTTACCAAGATAACAAGAAGTAAAAACTAAAAGTTGTAAATCCAAATGTGTGTGGCATTCAAAACAAAAGTAATAAATTGATTACACATACTGAAGTAAATAAATATTGAGAAATATCCGATTGTCAAGAAGAACAGAGAGGAAGCATTGTTAACCAAGATGGCATTTATGCAATTCAAAAGATGACCTTGATTCAGGACATCAGAATGTAGAATTGGTTTGGCTGGAGATGAGGAATAGTAGGAAAAAGAAGTCACTCATGGGAGTGATCTGCAGGACCCCCAAGCATGTATATTTGTGTTTCACAATATGGTTAAGAAGAAATATTTGGTGCTTGTCATAAAGGGACAGCAATAATTATGAATTACTTCAATCTATATACAAAGTGTAAAAATGAGATTGTTAGTAGTAACCTGGATGAGAAGTTCATAGAATGCTTTTGATGCATTTCCTCAAGGAGCACATTCTGGAACCAAGCTGAGAGTTGATATAGAAGACTTTGTACTGTGTAACGGGACAGAAATAATTAAAGACCTCAGAGTAAAGGCAACCCTGGGGAAAAGCAGACCACAACATGACTGATTTTTACATCTAATTTGAGAAAGAGAAGATTGAGTGTAAGAGTAGTCTTTTAAACCAAAATAAGGTATCTATGTGAGCATGAAAGCTGAGCTATCTGAAGTAAAGTGACATTCTGTGAGTTAGATCAATACAGACACAGCGGGAGACATTTAGGGAGAAATGTCTGTGGTTAACTAAAGTAGTTAATTGAAGTATCAAGATTAAGGAAAACATAACTGTACACAGATGAGTTTTTTTTATTCATTCATAGGATGAGGGCATCGCTGGCTAAGCAGCATTTATTGCCCATCCCTAACTGCCCAGAGGGCAGTTAAGAGTGACAGGTCAGATGATTGATCAGCGTATAAAGACGGGCAGGGAATGAGTAAAAGGTTAATCAGGAGAAAGATGTTAGAGGATAACAGGAAGCTACCCAAGGATGTAAACACAGAGAGCAAGGAGTTTATATTGGTATCTAGAAAAGACAAGTAGTAAAGCGAGTGTTAGTTCTCTGGAGACTGTGGATGGACAGTTAATGGCAGATAATTAGGAAATGGTGGATGAAACAAACCAGTATTTTGTTCTGCCTGTGCTATAGAGGGTACAAAAGACATTCCAGTAATAGATACATTGAAGATATGGAAGCGAAAAAGAAGCTTAGTGAAATTACGATCATACATAAGCAATACTAGGTAAACAGATGGTGCTACAGGCTGACGGGTCTCAGATCCACAAGAAGTTCAGCCTAGAATCCTGGTGGCTGATTAGCTAGTAGATGCATTGGTGTAAATATTTCAACATTCCCTAGATTCAAGAAAGGTTCCATTGGACTGGAAAAAGGCAACTATAACCTCTCTATTCAGGAAGGGAGAGAGGCAAAGAATAGGAAACGACAGGCCAGTTACCTTGACATCTCTCGTAGGGAAGTGTTAAAATCGATCATTAAATAGATTATAGCTGCATGCTTTGAATTTGTCTAAGTTAGTGGAGAGAGTCAGCATGGTTTCATCAGAGGAAAATCATGTTTAACCAATTTATTTGAGTTTTTGAAGGAGTAACACACACTATGGACAAAGTAAAGCCTGTAGACAAATTTCCAAAAAGCATTTGATAAGGTGACACCTCCAAAGTTATTGCAGAAGATAAAAGCTCATGATGTGGTAGGTAACATATTACCATAGATATGGTAGGCTGACTGGCAGAAAACAAAGAGTATGCATAAATAGATTTTTGCTTGATTGGCAGAATGTGACAAGTTGAGTCCTACAGAGGACTGCCCCAGGACCTCAATTTTACAATTTACATCAATGACTTGAAGGAGATGAGCAAAGGCATGGGAGATAAATTCACAGTTGATAAATGAATAAAATAAATAAAACAAATAAAAAAAACAAATAAACAGGTTGGCTGGGTAACCCTTTCAGCAGCCAGTACAGACACAATAGGTTGAATAGCCTCCTTCTGTACCGTAAAATTCTATGGTTCTCTTCTATGACACCAAGGTAGGTAGAAAAGTGTGTTGTGAAGGAGACATAAGGAAGTTGCAGGCAGATGTAGATAGGTTCAATGTGTGGGTAGTAATCTGGCAAATGTCAAGTATAATGTGGGAAAATGGAAGGTTATTCACTTTATCATTCTTCTTGCCAAAGCAAAGTATTACTTAAATGACTGAAGAATTCCATGATATAGAAGGATTTAGGTGTTCTAGGGCATGAGTCACAATGTTAATGTACAGGTGGAACATGTAATCAAGAAAGCTAGCAGGATGCCATTCTTTACTACAAGGGGAATTGAACATTAAAGTAAGGATGTTATTCAGTGATACAGTGCACTGGCAAGACAATAGCTCAAATACCACGTGCAATTTTGGACTCTTTATTTAAGGAACAATGTTAAACATTGCAGGCTGTTCAAACAAGATTCATTAGATTGATACCTGAAACTTGTGGTTTTATGAGGGTAGGTTGGACAAGTTGGCCTTGTTTCTGCTGTGATGCAGAGGTGCCGGTGTTGGACTGGGGTGGACGAAGGTCAGAAATCACACGACACCAGGTAGTCCAACAGGTTTATTTGAAAACGCAAGCTCTGAAAGCTTTCTGATTTCTGAGGGATAGTAAGAACTGCCAATGCTGGAGTCAGAGACAACAGTGTGGAGCTAGAGGAACGCAGCAGGCCAGGAAGCATCAGAGGAGTAGGAAAGTTGACGTGTCGGGTCAGCACCTTTCTTCAGAAATGGGCCATTTCTGTGAAAATTTCCTCCCATCTCACTTGTAAATTACCGTATCCTGAGTTTACGGTCCCTGATTTTACACTCACCAGTGAAGGGAAAATCTTATCTCCATCCATCCTGCCAAGTCCAGTAAAAAGTTTGTAAATTTCAGTTAAGTCATTCTTCAAGGGTTTCTTATGGATACCCAGAACAAAAGAAATGTTTGAGATAATTAATTTAAATCTTTATCTGAGACATTTCAGATGTGTCATACAGCCATGATGACAGATTATATGGAGGATGCTTTTTGGATTTGAATTTTATCTGTAGGAAACACGTAGAAGAAGTCAGCCTAGAAGCAGCTTTGAGACAAGCAGACAGTGTCTAACAGAAGCTGTAGAACAGTAGCAGAAGTTTGCTAGAAACCAAGAAGTGTTTTGTAATATGGAGGCACTAGGCAAGGGCAGAGAAGCCAATGTTTGAGCTGGGAAATCTACAAACATGAGGCGAAGAAGAAGAGTTGAACGGTTCCGAGCTAAATGTGAATGGAAGGACCCAAGAAAACACATACCTCTGAGTACAGAAAACTTCTGGGTGGAAATTAATGTAGAATCAAGAGAGTGATGTTGAGATTTTCAGACTTAGAGTTAGTGTTTACGAAATATAGTGTAATTGGTAGAAATTGCTTTGTTTAACACTTCTGCAATAAAAGTCTGTTTCAAACACGTAATCTTGTGGCATAACATTTTCATTTTTCTAAATTGGTTCCTGGAATGTGACACTGCAGGTTAGACCAGCATTACTCCCATCCCCAACTGTAACTGAGAAGGTGGAGCTGACTGACCTTGTTGAACATCTGCAGGCATTCGGGTGTGAGTGTACCTCCAATGGTGTTAGTAAGGGAATTCCGTGATTTTAAACTAGTGACAATGAAAAATTATGATACACTGCCAAGTGTAGCTTGCAGAAAAACTTGCAGGTGGTACTGTTCCCAATCATCTGCTATCCTTAACTTTCTAGGTGGTAGATGGCACAGGTTTAAAAGACACCGTTGAAGGAGCATTGGTGAGTTGCTGTAATATATCTTGGTGATAGTACACACTGTCACCACTGTGCAAATCCTACAAATGCTGAAGGAGCCGATGTGATGCCAAACAGATAGGCTGCTTTGTTCTAGATACTGTCTGGTATCTTTGACTGTTGTTAGAGCTGTACCCATTCAGGCAAGTGGAGAATACTTCATCACACTCCTGACTTGTGCTTTATAGAAGGTGAACAGCTACTGGGGAGACAGCAAGTGAGTTATTCACCACAAAATCTCCTAGTCTCTGATTTGCTCTTGCAGTCAGTGTTTAAAGGGCTAGTCCAGTTCAGTTCCTGGTCAACTGTAACCCTTGGGGCGTTGACGCTAGTATTCAGCAATGGTAATACCAATGAATGTCAATAATTCATATTTTTAACGTTTCTGTTTTCTGCAAAGACCATAATGGGAAGCAAAAGGAGAATCCACAACAGATGATTCGTTGACTACAATAGATAGGTGAGATTGGAAACAGAGCAATCCCACCCAGCCAGATGACAGTGAATAGTGTCTACAAGAAAAATGAGGAGAACTGGTTTATCTTTGTCATACTCACATGCGTATTATTTATGGCTTTGGTGAAGCTATTTTGTTAGCTCAGGATAGAAACCTTACTAGAAGACTACAAACATGGACAATGAATACAAACTCAACTGTTTACTTATGGTTAGAAATTTGTTTTTAATAAATAGTAGTTCTTACTCATTGCAGAAATCTGGTCAGTGTTCTCGGATAGGTAAATTGGGAACTTCATGCACTTTGATTAAGTCTTCAACTTCTGTGATGAGCCAGGATTGGTGGGGTCAAATATCAGTGCTCATTCCCAACTTGGTTATTTCAAGATGGATAAGAGGTGTTAATTGTGTGATGTCTGATGGTTGGTTAGGAGAAAGAAACTATATTTTGTGCGGGCTGGGGGACTGTTTAAAAAATTAGGATCTGATTTCTGGTAAAAAAAAAGAATTGCGGGATTCTAATAGTTGATTGAATGATCAAGTTGTCTGGGAAATGAACACGGGGTAAAAAAAAAGTTCAGCAAGTTAATTATATGGGTGCATTAGTCCCAGAGTCGATGTTCCGTTAGAGCAGCTTAGTTTGGAGTTTAGAATTCTTTTTAATTGTAGATCAAACATCATTGTGCTTTCATTCTTTCAGTAAATACCTAGGTTTTTGGATTCTACAAAAATTATGGTTCTAATTGAAATCATAACAATTGTATATAAATGATGTTTAATTATATGAAAGTTGTGGGCATTAATTAAGGTTTCACTTGAGCACATACAGAGATATTACTGAAACAGTGATATGTTTGGGTTAGGAAGCACATGTTTATAATGTGCCAATCTGTAACTAAATGGAAGACTGACTAAAGATTGGCTCCAGCATCGTTCCTTGCCAACTGGCTTTCTGGAATAAAATAACATTTTTGAAGGAGAATTGATAGCAGAGATTTAAAAGAGCATGGCACAGTAACTGAGGAGAGAGAACTGTTCGCATATCAACTAATCCTCACACAAACTCTTCCAATCTTGATAATCCAACCTTTCCAATCTAACCCTCCACATATGGCATAACAATGTACCATCTCAGGTTCTCCCATCTCTCTCTTCTGTCCTTCCCAGATCATAGCCCCAGCTCTATCTCCAATTCCAGCGCCCCCACCCCACCGCCGCAGTTTCTAATCTTCACTCCTTCCAGTCTCCAATTTCCCTTCATAACCTTTCCAAACCCTCCTTTGTGACCACCTCTCCACTCCCTGGCTACATGCTAATACCATGGGTAAAGAAAGACCTGCATTTATATACTTCCTTTCATATCCACATGATCTCCCAAAATGTTTTGGAGCTAATGAAGCATTTTCAAAATGTAGTCACTGATCTAAAGAAATGCTAAAATTGGAACTGCATCAGCTATTAAGTACATAGCAAGCTTCTACAACTATCAATGGAATAGTGATCAAATTTTACAATATTTTGCAACATAGTTGAGAGATAAACGTTGGCCAGCGCACTAGGAATAACCCATGTGCTCATCTTCAAAATACTTCCGAAGATTATTTTACATTCATGTGAAAAGGAAGATGGAAGCTCTGTTTAATATTTCATCCAAATGACAGCACCTCCTACACTCTCTCAGGATTGCACTTCAGTGTTAACCTACATGCTCCTGTTCTGAAGGAGGACTTGAACCTGTAAACATTCTGACTCAGATAAAAAAAATCTCACGAACTGAATCACTGAGGTCAGGCAATGAAGGCAAAAGTATTAAATCAGATTCTAACATTAAATTTGATAGGGCCTGGGGAATACTAATGCAAAAGTCCAAAGATTTCTGTTTCTGAAAAACAAATAGAAAAAGAAGGAAATGAAAATACTCTACAGGCCAGTGAGCATCTGTGGAAAGAAAAAGCAGAATTAATGTTTCAGGCCAATGACTGGAAAACATTAAAAATCTAGCAGGTGTTTGGTGTCCTAGCACAACTGCTCTCACTCCTTTCCTTCCCTCACAAAACCACAATTAAGTACCCCTTGTCCTCACCAGCGTCCACATTTAAAAGACCATCCTTGGTCATTTCTTCTTCTAGTGTGAAGTCATCACCAAATCTACCTTCCGTTTTCCCTTTGAAAGTCCAAAGTGCACGTTTCCTGTGTGATATCCTGGTTCCTAACACTATCACCTCAAATACCACTTCTTCCAACACCACAGAAAATTGAACACCTACACTTTTATATCTTCCCTTCTCAGATCTATGGCCCCTTACACTTGTAGTTCTTCCAATTTTATGTATTATATTCACTTCTCACAATACAGACTGACCACTTTGCAGAAGACCCTAATTCAATTTGCAAGCATCAAATGAGTTTCTGGTGACCTTTTCATTTTAATTTACTCCCCAATTCCACTCTATTGTTGATCTTCAACACTGTTCCAATGAAGCTCAATTTAAGATTAAGGTCAACTCTTCAAGTTTGAGATTAGGTACTTTGTAGTGTTCTCGACTGAATTCAACAGTTTCAAAACATAAACAGCCCCAATTCATTTCAGATGGCAGCTGTTGGAATGTTTTTGCTATTTAGTCTAAACTCATCTTTTATTTTCTCACTTACCACATCATCATTTCCTTCTGACTTGCAGCATTTGTCATTTAATCTCTCCTGTCCAATAATAGATGTCTAGATTAATCTTTCACCCATCACTTTTGCTGCTTTTTAAAGTCATATGCTTTTTTTGGTTTTCCTGAATGCAAAACTCTCCTTTTACACCTCCCATAAGTGTTGAATCTTTATAAGCACAGGAATAATTACATCTACCAATATTATCAGGGACCAAAATGTTTGTAACATATCCTTGGTAGATGAATTCAACTACGCTACTTCCTCATGAAGGGATGCTTCACGAAATAATGCAGTTGCAGTGTGGCAGCTAAACCTACTCAGTCAGTGGTGATAAAACAAAACTACTCATCTGGTGAATATTGCAATACCCACCCAGACTACATTCTGTGCTTTCACTTTCCTCAAAGTTTCTTGCAAGTGAAAATCAACATGGAAGAGTAATGATTTAACTGATATGCACCAAAATACACTGTCACTGGAGACATAATAAACCACGAGCTTTTTTGCAGTGTGTAGGATAATGGCTGAAATAACTCCACAAAGTCCAGTATCCTGACACTAAGTCACCCTTCATTTACACATAGAAAGTCCTTGACACTGATCCAGCTCCCTCAGAGCCAACTCTGAGACAGGATGTCTAACACTCCTGTTCTTACGTGTCAGCCATGGGTCCCTGATTGGGGCTGTTAATCTGGTCCAATCAGGGAACTCATATTCTATAAAAGGTCCACCTAGCTGACTTCATTACAATCACTGCATTCCCCCTACCCTCTGTTGAGTCCATGAACATAGGCTGGTTTTTTTTTGTAGCTCTTGCTGGGGCATTCTAGCACCAGGTCAGGTTCCACTAACTCTGCCTCGGATACAGGCGGTGTGTAATACATAGCAGTTTGCCTCTTGCGCTTGGTATGTCTTGGCAGAAATTCATTCTCTTCGTCAGGTGGCAATGGTGTCAAGGCAACGACATCCACCGTGTCCATCTCAGATTCTGAGGGCTTCTCCATACTTGGAGAGAGAGAAGCCACAGGTTCCAATAGCCTTTCCAACTGTTCCAAGGAGCGGGCATCTTTTGCTCCCATACTGTTTGCGAGTTGCAGCTTTCATATGGTCCGGGATCATTGCACCTACCCAAACTTTGTGTGTTACTGGACCTGACCGCTTGCTGACCATGCATCTTACCCATGCACCGCTATTCCCGTGGTTCCTATGCCAAACTTCATCCCACGAAGTAAACTGTCTCTCTCACTTAGTGGAGTCTTGTATCCAGAATTGGCATTCCTAATGTCCTTTCACCCTGTCCCACAGGTTCCAAGAAGATCAGATTTAACCTGTTTGAGGGTCTTCTTGCCATTAGCAACTCTGTGGTAGCTAACACTGTAATTGCATGATGGGGTGGTCCGATAATCAAATAGGAACAGGGACACTTTGGTATATAGTGAAATTGTAGGTTGTTTCTTTAAGCCGCCTTCAAAGTTTGAACTGTTCTTTCTCCTAGACCTTTGAATGATGGATGGTCTGGAGTGATCCTTATATGCTGAATACCATTTGACTTTAGGAAATACTAAAATTACTTGCTGGTAAATGATAGCCGGTTATCTGTGACCAACTCTTCCAGGATTCTGTGTATTGCAAAAGATGCATGCAGTTCTTCTTTATCATCCCTGTGTTTGATGAATGAACTCTATGCACATCCAGGCACTCTGAGTGGGCGTCCACAATGACTAAGAACATTCAAATATGAAAAGACCTGCATACTAGATGTGTAACTGAGCCCAGGGTTTACCTGGCCATTCTCAGGAGTGTGAGGAAGCTGCTGACGGTAATTTTTGTCCTTGTTGGCATTCTGGGCACTGCCCCATTAACATGGCTAATGCCTGCATCCTATCCTGGTCACCAGACATAAATTCTCACCAACATATTCATTTTGGAAACTCCTGGATGACCCAATTGGACTTCAGCAGGTTTATGGCAGCAACCTTTGCTGGGAACAATCACTGTTGCTCCCCATAACAATATGTCATCCTCTACTATGATCTGGTCTTGCCGGGTCTGAAAAGGTTTCAGTTCTGGTTTCCCCCATCACCACCAGCTATTTCAGCTTTGCCTGGACCAGATCTTTCTGTGTCCAAAGTCTGATACTGTCAGCTGAAACTGAAAGTGTGTCCAGAAAATTTAAAACATTACAGATTCTTCCAGGGGCAGTACCACTGATAGTGTATCTGCAGTGGGGGGTGGCTCAATGCATCTGCATTTGCTACTTGGCCTCCCGGATGGTGTTCCAACTTGCAATTGCAGGCACCCAGTATTACAACCTACTACTGAATTCAAACTGAAGCTATGGGCGGCATTGTCTTGTCCTCTTTAAGTAACAAGGGTTTGTCATCCATTATTCTTACATCCACAAAGCTTTTCATAGAATCACAGATCATAGAATCCCTACATTGTGGGAACAGGCCCTTCGGCCGAACAAGTTCACGCTGACCTTGGAACATCCCACCCAGACCCATCCCCCTATAACCCACCTAAGCTATACATCCCTGAACACAACGGGCAATTTAGCATGGCCAATCCACCTAGCCTGCACATCATTGCACTGTGGAAAGAAAACGGAGCACCTGGAGGAAACCCACGCAAACACAGGGAGAACGTGCAAACTCCACACAGACAGTCGCCCGAGGGTGGAATCGAACCCGGGCCCCTGATGCTGTGAAGCAGCCGTGCTAACCACTGAGCACCGCGCTGCCCCTTTTGGTGGAACTTCCCGAATCTAAACATAGCTGCCAAACTTTCCTTCTCTATCTCGGCATATTTACACTCAGCATTAGCCAAAGTCCTGGATGCATATGCTATTGCGTGTTCCTTTCCATTGGGCCACCTGTGATCTAATACTACCCTGATGCCATATGGGGAGGTATCGCATGTCAATACCAGATTTCACTTGGGAGCATAGCGTGCCTGCACCTTAGAGGATGATAGCAGTTTCTTCAATTCCCTGAAAGCTATGGCTTGGCTATGTGATCATTTCCAAGCTTGACCCTTTTTTTAGGAGTTGATGCAAAGGTGCCAGGATAGAGGCCACGTCATTTATGAACTTTCCAGAATAATTCATGAGCCCAAGGAAAGACCTAAGCTCCGGTATAGACATTGGAGCCCAGCACCTTTGATTGCCCTCACCTTATCTTCCAATGGGTGCAACATGGTCTTGTTGGCTCTTTAGCCAAAGTAGGTCACATGGTGTGCCTGGAACACACATTTTTTCCTTCTAAGGCATATGCCCACCTGGGAGAAACATCTAAAGACCATGTCCAAGTTCTAAGTGTTCCTTAATAGTCTTCCCTGTTACTACCATGTCATCTAGATAAATGGCAACCTGGGATAGACCTTGTAAAATGTTCTCTATCATCTGCTGAAAAATTGCACAGGCTGACAACACCACAAATGGCAGTCTTCTATATTGGTACAAACCCTTATGGGTATTAACTCTGGCATACTTCTGGGAATCCTCATTTAATTGCAATTGCAAATACACATGGCTCACGTCCAGCTTCCTGAACGACAGACCCCTGCCAGCTTTGCATATACATCCTCTTTGCAAGGCATTAGGTATTCATCCAGCTGCAAAAAGCTGTTCACTGCTTGTTTAAAATCCCCGCGAAGGTGAACTGACCCATTGGGCTTCATAAATCAGTACGACCGGTGCTGCCCATTCCGCAAACTGTACTGGTTTGATGATTCCATTGCTTTCCAGCCTTCTCATATTTGTCTCTACTTTTGCCTGGAAGGCAAATAGCACTGAGTGGGCCTTGCAGGAGTGTGGAATTGCTTCCAGGTCAACATGCAATGTGGCCTTGGCTCTAGACTTTCCCAAAAAACATCCGGGTATCTAATTAGGACATCATTCAGGCAGCCATTTTCTAACTGAAAATGTTGAGCCAATCTTGATGAATCTTGCTCATCCAATTTCACCCCGTCAAGTTTGGGCCTGAGCCTTTTACTACAATCAGTGGTAACTGAACCAGCTGCTTCTCACAAGAGACCGGAACCATAGCTGAACCCTTAACCTGTAAAGTTTCCCCAGTATAGGTTTTCAGTCTAGCCAAGGTCTTGTGCAAGCTTAAGGGTTGGAGACCAGAGTGAATTTTTTAAACACTAGTTCTGCGATCACTAACACAGTCGCGCCAGTATCAACCTCCATTAGAAACAGGTGACCACTTAACCAGATGTTTATTTTGATTCATTCTGATTTGGATGTTGCCAAGTAATTTAACTGTTCCAAACCAGATGTAGGTGAATCTTCCAGGGAGTGCATTTTCCTGCATCCTGGCCTACGAATTCTCTTACTCAGTTTAGATCTAGTGGTACTCTTCTGCTGTCTCGAGTCCGCATACCTGCAGCAACTACAACGGCTTACCAGTCCGGATCCTGAAGAAAAGTTCCACCACACGCCAAGGCTTGGTTTTGTTTGAGTTTTGCTGTGGGCTGACCTAGAGTCCCTCTGTTCAGGATATGTCCTGAGTGAGGTTACTTAATCGCCCGCACTCAAGTGATGCTCCCCAAACTCAGTTGGATGGGAAAGTCTGTCCACTTCCATTGGAATACCCTTGACTCACTTAGTGCATTTTCCAAAGATTAAGCCAGTTGTAGTGCCTGTTTGAAGTCCAGTTGAGCTTCCTCTCATAGGCACTTTTGCACATCTTTAATCCCACACACTAAACAGACTCTCAGCATCTCATTAAGGGTTAAACCAAAAGAGACATGCCTCTACCAGTTGTCTTAACATAGTTAAAAATCCTGATACAGATTCCCCTGGTTCTCGAATCGGCAAGTAAAACAAATAGCGTCTCAGAATTAGAGGAGGCTTGGGGTTGTAATGTTCCTTAACTAAATCCATCAACTCTTGGGATGGCATGGTGGCTCAGTGGTCAGCACTGCTGTTTCACAGTGCCAGGACCTGGGTTTGATTCCACCCTTGGGCAACTGTGTGTGTTTAGTTTGCACAGTCTCCCCAAGTCTATGTGTTTGCTTCAGTTTCTTCTCACAGTTCAAAGATGTGCAGGTTAGGTAGATTGGCCATGGGAAATGCAGGGTTACAGGGATAGGGTCGGGTGGAGCTGCATCTGGGTGAGATGCTCTTTGGAGGGCTGATGTGGATTCAATGGACAAATGGCCTGCTTCAGCACTGTAGGGATTCTGTGATTCTTGAAAGATATTAGTATCTGGTGCCTCAGGGAAAGTTAGTCTCCTAACAACCAAAAAAGCTGTGGGTCCACAAACTATCAGGAGAATTACTCATTGCTTTTCATCTGCCCCAATGTCATTGACCAGAAAAAATAATGCATTCTTTCTACATTCTGGATCCAGTCTTCGACAGCAGGATCGAACAAATCAAGCTTCCCAATTAACGGCATGTTGCCTAATTCAAAGACGACTGTTAGGAGTGAATTTCTTCAGGAACATATTTTACTCTCATCACCACCGAAATAACTCCACAGAGGCTGGTATCCGTCACCAAGTCACCCTTTCTTTACACGTGCATAGTACTTGACACTGGTCCAGCTTCCTCAGAGCGAGCTCTCAGACAATAGAACCTCTGACATTCCTGTTTTAACCAGGGCTCCTTGATTTGAACAGATTAACAGCTCCAATCAGAGAATTCATAATCTACGAGGACCACCTGGCTGTCCTCATTACAATCAATACAATGCAAAGTACCATTAAGTTATTAAGCAATATATGCATGTCTTCAGTAACGTCTGCTTATAGAGGGGACGCAATTGGAACTAGGATCAAGACTGCAGGGTTCTATTAATGTCCTCTCTTACTCACGTATGTATTATTGTTTAAATAGTTAATAAAGGTTGCTGTTCATTAGTATCACGGTAGACTTGCCTCTCTCTACATCCTCCTTACTACATGGTTTCTAGTAGACCACCTGCTCGATAAAACGTCCTGCTCATCCAAATTGCTTCAAAACGTTCCCATCAATCAGTAACATAAGACGCATTCTTGAGGAACTCTCGAAGTAGCAGCAGTAAACCACAATCAGATTTGGTTGATGCCAGCAACAGAAACGAACACCAAAATCGATCAGCCTGTACTTACAGACCATTTGCTGTAGGCGTGCTGCACTGGGAGAATGCTGAGAAACGTCCCAGTCCAGGATGCAGAAACTGGCAAACAAAAGGTCAATTGGCAGCAATAAAACACAAATGAATTAACTCACACGCTTACTTAATTGCAGAAAGTAGATAAATAAAGTCATCATAGTTCTGCTCTCTCATTAAAAACAGACGACTGGCGGTAGTTTAACCTGAAGATCACCACACCTCAGGCAAACAGAGAGCTTGAGAAGAAGGAGAATCCTCAGGCTAACCTCTGCTATTATGGGAACTGAACCCATGCTCTTGTTGCTACTCTATACTACAAGGGAATGGGCAAGTCAACTGAGCTAACCAACCCCCACAGAAGTTAGATACACCTTTCATGACCCCTTAACCGAGTCTTTGGACCACAAGATTGACCCAGACCCAGTCTCTCAGTAGGTGAGCTATGGCAACACTGTACCTGATAATGTACTACCTGAGGTCTTACTTATAAAGTTGTTAAGAGGTCAGGTTAGCATGCTTTTATACATAAATTGGTAACATTGCTCATGCAATTCTTGGCTGCCTCAGAATAAAGGAAGAAATGGCAAAGTACGTTGATATCATTAAGGCTCTTGAAACCAAATTCACCCTCAGGTGAAGTAGTTATCAACTGTGCTAGGTTTAATTGGTATAGCCAGGAACCATGGGAGAGTATGAATTCCTTCTGAAATGATTGCCAATTATTTGGCCATGTGTCTATGGAATCCTCTGAGATGAGCTCATGCGAGGCCACACTGTAGTTGGTGTCTTGGATGGGGTACCCACTCTTCTTTTGCAGAGAGGATCTCACATTGTCCAAGGATGGTGAAATACCCTGGCAGTACAAATACCCTGTCCATAAACAGTACAAATCCCTTCCGTGAGGCAAAGATTTTGCCTGGGAGCCCAAAGCTGAGTCTGTCAAGTTCAATAACCCACAAGACAGCTAATCCACTTAGAATTTGGAAGCAATGGGAAGAAGGCACAACCACCGCCATTGCTGTTTGTTCACGGTACAGAGGGAAACATTCACATCAGAGAGAAAGCTGCCCAGCCATTAATGTACAGCACCATGTCGGTAATGAAGAAATTTCAGAACCATGCAGGAGAAGCAGTACAGCCCAACAGTTGGATAAAATAGCAAGAATAAATTGCAACAATTGATTTCTGTTAAAGAAATAGAATCTAATAATAAATATTATTCTTTTTTGAGAGAAATTATAGAACTTGAAGAGGACTCTGGTGTTCTGACAGGTTGTTAATAGCAAGGCGGCTCATTTTTAATTAGATTACAGGACCAGTGTGTCGATTTTTTTCAATTACTGTACTGTGGTCAAGCCATACTTTCTTCAGCCTTTAACTTCTGCTTACAAGGAACAGGAGATATTTCAGTGGAAGTCATGGGGCAATTACATGCCACAATTCACTTTGATGAACATGGGTTTACAAATATTCTATACATTACTACTAAACAACAATATTCCTTACTAAATGGAGAACATTGACTTACCTTGAGCCTTCATTATTCAGCAGCATCAGTTGCTGGTGATGTACCCTTTTTAATGACATTCTATCTTTAGGATCACATATAAATTCTCTATATCTTCTATTTATTTTCTGGGACAGGCTACAGGCAGCAGAACAAGAGTGCACTAGGCATGAAGGTGAACAACTGTAGGATACCATTTAAGATCTAAACTTACTCTTTGATGACAGAGCACATGAGAAGGAAGGTGTAACCATAGCTAATGATTTGATAGTGGAGGTCCTAGATTTAGTCATGCTGTTTTAACAGCGTAGAAACCAACAACCATCATGCAGTCTTTGTCCTCTCTTTTGAGCAACACAAGCAGACAGTACTAATACAACAGTACGCAGGCCAGCTGAACTCAAATGTCATACAATAGTAGCCAGTTAGATGCCCCACTCCTTTTGACTCAAGAGAAATCCATCTGGATATCCTTCCTGCAGCCACAGTAGTATACGTAGAATTTATTCTTCTGGATAATACAGAGATGCTTCATATTGATCATCAATTTACAATTCAGGGTAACGTACAAGTGTCTTATTCAGATCATACTCCTGTTCAGGAATATATAGCAGGTTGTCCTTCTTCAGATTTTAATGTTGGTATCCTAGAGGAAGGAAAATACTGGGATTTTCCACAGTCTCTTACATTCCACTGGCCAGGAATTTTGTCATTATTCAAGATATAGCCTCTCAGATTCAAGAGCATTTAGAATTCCACACTTCTCATACTAGCCAGCCAATACTTCTTATGGATCCAGTCTTGTTCATGTCCACGCCAGAGGATGAATGCCTAACAGTCTTGCCTTCACTCTAAAGCACTCCCAATTTCCTGAATGCAGAGCTTGGATTAAATGAGAAGAGCTCTCAATAGAGCTAGCCCACTACCTACAACTGAAATGTCTACTCTAAGAGATTGATGGACTGCCCAGAGTCTTACCTTTTGCAGCAATTGTCCTCTTGTCCCCAGAGATGGAATTCAGTCATTCCTCTATGATCTTCCTATGAAACAGAGTGCGAGAGATGCAGGTGGTCCATATCCCAAAGCAGGTGTTGAAGATTCCCCCTGGGGTACAGAGAAGAGTACAAAGAGAACTTACTACAGCCACCTTCCATTTCCGTTTTTCTCTTTTCTTTCTCCAGGTGATGATGGTTTGCCTCTTGAGTCCACCCTTCAGTGACTTCTGTTCACTGCCATTATCTTTGATCATTGTGACAGTTCTGACCCATGACTAGTGGTTGTATCAGATTGCACACCAAGCCTGCTCAAGATTCTTACTTGCTGCCATCAGAAAGTGAATCACTAACATCACATTCTTCTCCAATATGAGCTGAGAACAAGATCAAAAACAGATTTGGGAGAGAGAGAGTGTGAGAGAATAAGGAAAATGTTAATGGCTAATTATTGAGAGAAATGTTAGCATTTAAATGTTATTGGTTGAATGATAATGATTTAAAAGGGACAGAATGAAAGATTTTGAGTGAGATGTAAGATAATGGATAAGTCACATTTTGCTAATGAATAATATATTATCACCAGTAATGCCTGCTAACACAGGGGACACAAGTGGAACAAGGATCAGCTTGCACGGTTTTAAAAATGCCCTCTCTTACCTACTTATGAATACAATATAAAGTTAATAAATGTTGCTGTTCACAGTACAAGGATAGATTTGCCTCTCTCTATATTCTCAATATAATCTCA
Source organism: Rhincodon typus (assembly GCF_021869965.1). Taxonomy (NCBI): domain Eukaryota; kingdom Metazoa; phylum Chordata; class Chondrichthyes; order Orectolobiformes; family Rhincodontidae; genus Rhincodon; species Rhincodon typus. The sequence goes on from NC_063349.1 coordinate 37,901,607, forward strand.
ACACAGGGTGCAATAGATTATCTGGAGTTTCCCTGACTTCACCTATGTTTTTAAACTTTGTCTTCAGAAGAAAGGGTACAAACTGTGAATTTAAAAATAAATGTTTTGATTTCTTTTGGTGTCTATATCTAAACTCTGATCTGGCTCTCACTGATGAAGTCCTCGCGAAATATAGCACCTTCTCCACTCATTCAACAAACTGTGTATCTGTATTATAGAAGGCCCCAACTGTGGATCAGGAGAGGGTTTCCAGGCTTAGGAAGTCCGTGACCCTTACTTGGCCCACTATCTAATATTTGTAAAGGGCACACAGATTGTCTAAATTTTCCTGAGGGTTCAATGGAGTTATGGCAGGCGTCTGGCAGAACCTCCAAGGAATTTCAGGTACCAAATCTTCACAAAAGGCTTTAAAAGTATTTACTTTGTGAAATGCAGAATTTAACTTTTGCCTTGTAACTCTCTCATTTACACTCACTCCCTGGATTTTTTTTAATCCAAAAGCACCATATTCCTAATAGGGACAGAGAGAGACATGGCAAAATGGAATGGATGGGCATGTGGCAGATGAAATAAGTGCAAAGAAGTTGGAGGGAATATATTTTTGTAGGAAGAATGAGAAGGGGCAATATAACAAAGAATACAATTCTAAAAAGGGTGTACAAACAGAGAACTGGGGTATATGTGCCCAAATTGTTAATTATGGGAGTACAGGTTGAGAAAGTGGTTTAATGGGTATAATTTGTTTGTCTTTAAATAAAGAGGCATAAAGTACAGAAACAAGGAAGTTATGACAAACGTTATAGAAAACACTTTCAGCCTTAGCTGAAGTATAGTGTCAAATTCTGGACACTTCGCATTAGAAAGTGTGTGAAGGCTTTAAAAAGGGTGCAGAGAAATTTCATGAGAATGTTTCCAGAAATGACAGACTTCAGTTCTGTGAAGTAACATTTGGGGCTGTTCTCTCTTAAAGGTTGAGAGATGGTTTGATGAGAGGTATTTACTATCTTGAGGAATAGGGAATTATGAAAGCAGATAAAGAAAAACTCTCCTAGTAGCAGAAGGTTCAAGAACCAGAAGACACTGGCTTAAAAGGAATGGCAAAAGAAGTAATGGGACATGGGAAAGACCTATTTATGCAGCGAGTGATTAGGATCTAGAATACATTGAATCTGCCTCCAGAACACACTCAGGCAGATAATCATAGTCTTTAAAAGGGAATTGAAGAAATACCACTAGATTTTAAAAAAAGAAAGACAGACTTAGGAAAAGGCAAAAATGTGAGTAGCACAAGCATGAACACAATGGGGTGAATGGCCTCCTGTTCTGCTGTAACCATGTCAACCATTGACAAAGCCTCCTTCGTTCTCAGTCTTCAGTTTCTCAGCTTATCTTCAATTAAAAGCACCACATACATTACTAAAACAGAACGTACAAGACCTCAAGATATTCTTTTTAGGCAGTGAAATACTTTTGAAATGAAGGGCTAAACTTTTCCTTTTTTTTAGCTACGTGTGTCATTTTCAGGGTGTTTCAAGGTGTGTTTCCCTGGACAATCTTTTCTGCTCACCTCATTCATTATGCATGAGGCTCCACAGTACCCTTCTCATTTAATCCTGCGTTCATAGAGGCAGAATTACTTGCCACTACCAGGATCTTCTGTCTTTCACAACACAGGCATTACATTTAAATTCCAGTTCCAGAGCACTTCTAACATTAAAAGGTAAGAACTCACCTAGGTGATGGCCTAGTAGTATTATTGCTAGACTATTATTCCAGAAACCCAGCTGATGTTCTTGGGAACCCGGGTACAAATCCCACCATGACAGATGGTGGAGTTGGAATTTTAAAAAAGTCTGGAAATAAGAGTCTACTGATCACCATGAAATCATCACCTATTGTTGGAAAAAACCCATCTGGTTCACTAATGTCCTAATGGGGAGGAAATCTGCCACCCTCACCTGATCTGGCCTACATGTGACTCCAGACCCACAGCAATGTGGTTGACTCTCAACTGCCCTCTGAAATGGCCTAGCAAGCTACTCAGATGTACCAATCGCTACAAAGACTCAAAGAAATGGAACTGGACAGATCACCTGGCATCGACCTAGGCACCGGAAAAGACAACAGCAGAAACAACCCTGTCAACCATGCAAAGTCCTCCTCACTAGCATCTGGGGGTTAGTGCCAAAATTGGGAGAGCTGTCTCACAGACTAGTCAAGCAACAGCCTGACATAGTCTTACTCACAGAATCATACTTTACAGACAATGTCCCAGACACCACCATCACCATCCCAGGATATGTCCTGTCTCATCGGCAGGACAGACCCAGCAGAGGGGGTGGCACAGTGGTATACAGGTGGGAGGGAGTTGCTCTAGGAGTCCTCAACATTGACTCCGGACCCCATGAAGTCTCATGGCTTCAGGTTAAACATGGGCAAGGAAACCTCCTGCTGATTACCACATACCCTACTCCCTCAGCTGATGAATCAGTATTCCTCAATGTTGAACAACATTGTGAGGAAGCTCGGAGGATGGCAAGGGCACAAAATGTACTCTGGGTGGGGGATTTCAATGTCCACCAAGAGTGGCTCGGCAGCAGTACTACTGATCGAGCTGGTTGGGTCCTACCGGACATAGCTGCTAGTCTAGGTTTGGGGCAGGTGGTGAGGGAACCAACAAGATGGAAAAACATACTTGACCTCAGCCTTACTACCGGTAAGAACGATCATCACACAGTCCTTGTGGAGACGAAGTTCAGCCTTCACATTTAGAACAACCTCCATCGTGTTGTGTGGCACTATCACCATTCTAAATGGGACAGACTTCACACAGATCTAGCAACTCAAGACTGGGCATCCATGAGGTGCTGTGGGCCATCAACAGCAACAGAATTGACATCCAGCACAATCTGTAACCTCATGGCCCGGCATATCCCCCACTCAACCATTACCATCAAGGCAGGGGATCAACCCTGGTTCAATGAAGAGTGCAGGAGGGCATGCCAGGAGCAGCACCAGGCATACCGGAGGACGAAGTATTAATCTGGTGAAGCCACCAAAACAGGACTACTTGCACGCCAAACAGCATAAGCAGCAAGTGATAGACAGAGCTAAGCAATCCCACAACCAACGGATCAGATCTAAGCTCTGCAGTCCTGCCACATCCAGCCGTGAATGGTGGTGGACAATTAAACAACTCACTGGAGGAGGAGGCTCCACAAATATCCCCATCCTCAATAATGGAAGAGCCCGGTACATCAGGACAAAAGATAAGGCTGAAGCATTCGCAGCAATCTTCAGCCAGAAGTGCCGAGTGGATGATCCATCTCGGCCTCCTCCAGTTGTCCCCAGCATTAAAGATACCAGTCTTCAACCAATTCGATTCACTCCACGTGATATCAAGAAATGGTTGGAGACACCGGATACTGCAAAGGCTATTGGCCCTGACAACATTCCAGCAATAGGTCTGAAGACTTGTGCTCCAGAACTTGCTGCGACCCTGGCCAAGCTGTTCCAGTACAGTTGCAACACTGGTATCTTCCTGACAATGTGGAAAATTGCCCAAGTTATGTCCTGTACACAAAAAGCAGGACAAATCCAAACCGACCAATTACCACCCCATCAATCTCCTCACGATCATCAGGAAGGTGTCATCAACAGTGCTATCAAGCAGCACCTGCTCAGAAATAACCTGCTCAGGTGATGCCCAGTTTGGGTTCCGTCAGGGCCACTCAGCTCCTGATCTCATTACAGCCTTAGTTGAAACATGGACAAAAGAGCTGAATTCCAGAGGCGAGGGGAGAGTGACACCCCTTGATATCAAGGTTGCATTCGACAGAGTGTGGCATCAAGGAACCCTGGCAAAACTGGAATCAATGGGTATCAGGGGGCAAACGCACCGGTGGTTGGAGTCATACCTGACACATAGGAAGATGGTCGTGGTTGTGGGAGGTCAATCATCTCGGCTCCAGGACTTCTCTGCAGGAGCTCCTCAGGGTAGCATCCTAGGTCCAACTATCTTCAGCTGCTTCATCAATGACCTTCCCTCCATCATATGGTCAGAACTGGGGATGTTCTCTGATGATTGCACAATGTTCAGCACCATTCGTGACTCCTCAGATACTGAAACAGTCCATGTTCACATGCAAAAAGATCTGGACAATATCCAGGCTTGGGCTGACAAGTGGCAAGTGACATCCGTGCCACACAAAGGCCAGGCTATGACCATCACCGATAAGAGACAATCTAACCACTGCCCCTTGACATTCAAATGGTGTTACCATCACTGAATCCCCCACTATCAACATCCTGGGGGTTACCATTGACCAGAAACTCAACTGGACTCAACACATTATCGGAGCGGCGACAAGAGCGGGTCAGAAGCTGGGAATACTGCGGCTCCTCAAAGATGTCCACCATCTATAAGGCACAAGTCAGGAGTGTGATGGAATACTCCCCACTTGCCTGGATGAGTGCAGCCCCAACAACACTCAAGAAGCTTGACACCATCCAGGACAAAGCAGCTTGCTTGATTGGCACTACATCTACAAGTATTCACTTCCTCCCCCACTGACGTTCAGTAGCAGCAGTGTGTACTATCTACAAGATGCATTGCAGAAATTCCCCAAAGATCCTCAGACAGCACCTTCCAAACCCACGACCACTTCCATCTAGAAGGACAAGGGCAGCAGATATATGGGAACACCATCACCTCCAAGCTCTCTTCCAAGTCACTCACCATCCTGACTTGGAAATATATCGCCATTCCTTCACTGTCACTGGGTCAAAATCCTGGAATTCCCTCCCTGATAACATTGTGGGTCAACCCACAGCAGGAGGAATGCAGCGGTTCAAAAAGGCAGCTCACCACCACCTTCTTAAGGGCATCTAGGGATGGGCAAGAAATGCTGGGCAGCCAGTGATGTCCACATCCCACAAATGAATTTTTTAAAAATCCACACAGTTTGTTGTTTCATTGTTATTTCTGAGGAAATGGCAGGAAGCTAACACACCACTCCTCTGAAAGGGAGCTGGAGGTCCACGTGGATGCGTGGTGGAAAGGAGGATTGTCCTCTTTTCTCCAGCCCACCAAGAAGGCAATGGGATCAGACGCTGCCAGTCTGGATAGAGATAGCAATCTAGGAGGATGTTGTCTACAATGTGAAAAGAAAAGCCTAACAATGTAGAAAGAAGATCAGTGTCCTTCTGTGCTCTACAACATTAAGTACCATAATCTTCTCTCTCCCACCTCACATTCACTTTAACTCTGTCACTACACATATCCCTGAACAAGGCAAATGGTCTATCTCACTCGTGCATGCAGCATTCTCACACATGACCCTCATTCACATATCCCCAAACTACCAACTGGCCTTCCCCTTTTCACACCTGACTCAATTATTTGGGGACACCTCATCACTTTGCCAGTTCCTGCTCTGTCATTAATAGCTCTTCAAGTTATTTTCATCACATTCAATTCCCCCTTTTGCCAAACAGGTTGCACAGTGGCTAAAATTTGTGACCTCACTAGCAAGCGAAGATCCTCAGAATAGTTGGGGAGGATTGAGATCACTTATGTGGTGATGCTGAGTCTGCCATGTTGACGCAATCAGGAAAGCTTCATTGTGCAGTGCTGTGTTGTGCTACTCTCCCATCACCACCACCATGAAAGTATTCTTAACATGCTCAATCTTCTACTCCATTACAGAACAAATGATCTCTCTTGTCTTGTGCAGTACCAGCAGCATCCACAAGGCCACAAGCCCAAGGATGCCAGTCCCTTGCTCCATCAGCTTTTCTTCCATCTCTGAGGAAGAAAACACAAATCCTCAAAGGGTACACCAACAAAACCCTCTACCAGCTCAGAAACTTTCACCCTGATGAGTTATTTTAGATTAGATTTGAGAACACAATCTAGTGAGCACATCAGTGGCACATCTCCACAGCTGGTCAAGGAGGAACTGCCTCAGGTCACTGGTATCCTGAGACCTGGAACTTGCACAGCCCCAGGCAGAAGATGACACCATAGTTTTGGCCAGCATTGACTTTGTGCAATGAACAATCACGGGAACAGCAATCAGATTTGTTGCAGGAATTTGTTAAACTAGATCAAAGGTTGGCAGTGTTCACCAATTATATCTCGCTCCATACTGGTTCAAATGCAGGCATCAAACAGCAAGGTGAGATGGGAATGAGGGACCTCGACTTCCTCTAAGCGTCCCTTCCTCTCAAAGAAACAAGGTGGTGCTAGCAGGCACCCAGACAGTGGAGGAACCACACACAGAGTCCCCAGACGTCTCCTCTCAGGACACTGCAGCGGTTCCAGGCCTTTTCAGCAATTCTTAACTCTATGGAAGGTGAGCTTGCATCTGGGCAGAATACTGTCAGTATGTCTGGGCTCTCTACTCAAAAATGCCCTTGGGGTGTCTGCCAGCAGCTTTCCAGCCAACAGACTCCAATAGTGATAATGTTCCATCCTATCTAGCTGCAGATCTCTGGACTGCACCTAGATGTAGTGGAAGGATGAGGAAAAAGGAAATGTTTCGATGGTATATAGGTGACACTTCATTTTAAGAACACTTTCACTTCTGCACATAAATATGTACTTTAAATCATTAAATGTCCGCCTGACTGTCGCTTTAGCTATAAGACCTGGTTATGTGGCTACCATGTCAGAGTTAAGCAGCCTCTTCATACACCCCAAGGAGTATAGAAGTAAAAGTGGCAAAACATCCTGTATAGCAAAATATTTCATATGTCCTTCAACTCTTATGTTCGTGAGTACAACCAACATGGAGCACTTTCATGAAAAGATCACTGAGTTCAAAGTTAATATGAATACCTTGTCTTAAGTACTTGTCTCCACACATATCCTATACTTCTGGCCACTTCATGTGTGTGTATGAGACTATGTGATCATTCATGAGTGCACATTTCTCTCGAGGCAATTGTTCCTTCTAACAATATGTATCACAAGGGAATGCATACTTATTTAAAGATGGGAGATTCCAATGCTCAGTTAGCATCCAAATTCTGCCTCATAGCACAAACACGTCCATTCTACCCAAACAAAAAAGAAAAGAAACTTATTATGCCTACTGTGAATATGTTGGCTGAAATTTTTCCACCTAATTGTGCAAATAAAAATTGGTGCAAAATGGCACTCAATCGAAGTTTTGCTTGAGTGAGTGAGCTCTGCCTGCAAATCAAGATTTCCTTTCTCTCACCTTTCATGTACCCTTTTGCGTCCTTGTCATCACCACCAGCTTTGAGGTTTCCTGCATTCCAATCCAAACCTTTTATTTGACTCTAAAATGAAACAAAGAACTGTGCATGTTGGAGTTCTGAAACAAAAACAGAAATTGCTGGCAAAACTCAGTAGTTCTGGCAGCACCTGTAGGGAGAAAACACAGTTAACATTTTGAGCCTAGTGGCTCTTAATCAAAGCTCAGAACTTTATCAGACTTCTGCTTTCTCCCCACAGATGCTGCTAGGTCTGCAGAGTTTCACCAGAAATACTGTTCTTGTTCCTTTTATTTACTATCCATATCCCCATATTCCTGGTCAACCCCTAGCCTATCACATTACCATACCCCCGCCACTACCCAGATCCCTCACTGAAGCCAGAATGGTAGTGACTTGTAAAATTCCACTCCACACTCCCCACCACACTCCTGCAGTATCCCATTCCCTCCCCTGCTAAATCAGATCCTTTCCTTTGGAGTTTTACTAAAGGGAAGGCAAGTCAGAAATGCTGTAAGCATCAAAGTAAATGCAAAGTGAGTGAGCATTAAGAAAGCAAGCTGAGAGCCCTGAGATGCATCCTGTGTAGACAGATAAGATGGTTGTGTATTCCTCTGCACAGTGACCTGGCAGGTTCATTACATTGTTAGGTATCCATGAAGTCTGAAGTGCTATATTAAAATGCTGAAGTGTCTTCCGAGTTAGTTCCAAATTGGTGAAGATGATATGATGAAGCTTGTGTTCTGGAGATGCCAACTTCTGTGGTCAAAGGGTGAGGCAGTTGCTGCCCATGGAGTATGCCATGAGATGTTGCGGAATGAAGGTGAACATGGAGGACTGGAGAAGCAAACAGCCAGCTGCAGCTGCCAAGCAACTGCTCTAAATTTCAAGTCATGAATTGGTGTGGTCTAGTTTCTGACTACTGTCAGAGAGAATCGCAAACTGCATACAACTGAAGTGAGATTAGCCAATAATGAGATGTAACCTCGCGGAAAGAAAGTCTTTTCCGCTTACTAGCAAGATTCTTAACTATCCGTTAAAATCTCAAAGGGAAGATCAGACATTTTTTTTAACCCAACATGAAGCATCTGATTTTTCAGTCTTGCCATATTCTCCCAAATGTCTTGCCAATGCTCACGCCGTTCAAGGCCTCTCAAAATTCCACCTGTAGTCACTGGTGCATGTAGAATACGCAAGAGCCGAATTCACAAAGCCAGACTCTGCAAACTGCAACGACGCAGTGAACAGACAATCTGCCTTAATATTGTTGATTAAGAGAGAAACATTGGACTAGACACCTGGATAACCCTATCCTCATTTAGAAATAGCGCCAAGGAAGTACTAAATCACCTGATAATGCCCATTTCGCGTATAATAATAAAGTTGGTGATACTGATTGCTTACTAATGAGGTTTTTTCATATATGAACACTATTTTCCAGATCAAATTGTTTCATGTCCAAACTAAAAAAAATTTTGAGATAGACTAGAGGTGAGTATAAGAATACCAGAGCTCAGGGCACTAGATGCAAAAAAAATGGAGTGATGTCACAGGGAGGCTGTGGCCTGATTGGCTGGTAGGAAATCTGCACTAAATTTGAAAAATAACCCAGGAAAGAAGTATCAACAAATGTAATTAACTCATTATAATAAATTATATAAATTAATAAAGTAATTAACTAAGTAGAAATGGCTGGACAGGTGATGTGTTGTAGCTGTATGATGTGAAAGCTGGCTGATCCCATTGCAAACAGCAGTGACCACACCTGCAGCAAGTGTTGGTTGCTCGAGGAACTTCGGCTCAGAGTTGGAGAGCTGGAATCGGACCTTCAAACACTGTGGCACATCCGGGAGGGGTGGGGGGTGGGCAAGTACCTGGACGCTATGTTTCAGGAAGCAGTCACATCTGGTAGATTAAGTAGTTCAAATTTGGTCAGTTACTCTCAAATTGCAGAGTAAATTCTATCATCTTATGATCACTGCCTCCTAAGGGTTCCTTCACCTTAAGCTCCCTTATCAAGTCTGCCTCACTGCATAACACTAAATCCAGTATTGCCTGTCACCTTGTAGGCTCCACCATGAGCTACTCCAAAAAGCCATCTCGTAGACATTCCACAAATTCCTTTTCTTGCAATCCACTACCAACATGATTTTCCCAGTCCACCTGCATGTTGAAATCCCCCGTGATCACTGTGATTTGGCCTTTCTTACACACCTTCTCTATCTCTTGGTGTATGTTCCGCCCCAGCCACTGACTACTGTTTGGAGGCCTGTACACAACTCCAGCTATGGTTTTTTTCAGAGATAACAAGGTGCAGAGCTGGATGATCACAGCAGGCCAAGTAGCATGAGAGGAGCAGGAAAGCTGACGTTTCAGGCCTAGACCCTTCTTCAGAAATGGATTTTTCACCTTTGCGGTTCCTCAATTGAGAAGGAGAAGACAGAATCAGAGGTAACGGTATTACAGCTGAATAAAGGCGACTACAGAGGTATGAGGGAGGAGCTGGGCAGAATTGACTGGAAGAGGAGCCCAGCAGGAAAGACAGTGGAACAGCAATGGCAGGAGTTTCTGGAGGCACAACAAAAATTCATCCCTGGGATAAAGAAGCATGGTACAGGGAGGATGAGGCAACCACAGCTGACTAAGAAAGTCAGGGGTAGCATAAAAGCAAAAGAGAAGGCATATAATGTGGCAAAGGACAGTGGGAAACCAGAGGAATGGGAAGCTTACAAAGACCAACAGAGGGCAACAAAAAAAGAAATAAGGAGGGAGAAGATTAAATTGGAGGGTACGCTAGCCAGGAATATAAATGAAGACTGTAAGAGTTTCTTTAGATATATAAAAAGGGCAAAACAGAGGCAAAAGTGGACATTGGACCACTGGAAAATGACAGTGGGGAGATAGTAGTGGGGAACAAGGAAATGGCTGAGGAACTGAATAATTACTTCGTATCAGTCTTCATGGTGGAAGACACGAGTAATTTCCCAAAAATTCAAGAGAAAGTCAAGAGGGCAGAGCTCAGTACGGTGGCCATCACCAAGGAAAAGGTGCTAGTAAAACTGATTGGTCTGAAGGTGGATAAATCACCTGCACCAGATGAACTACACCCCAGAGTTCTAAAGAAAATTGCTGAAGAGATAGTGGAAGCATTAGTGGTGATCTTTCAGGAATCGCTGAAGTCAGGGAGGGTCCCAGAGGACTGGAAAATCCCTGTGACACCCCTGTTTAAAAAGGGAGTAAGGCAAAAGACGGAAAATTACAGGCCGATTAGCCTAACCTCAGTCGTGGGTAAGATTTTGGAGTCCATTGTAAAGGATGAGACTTCTGAATATTTGGAAGTGTATGGTAAAATAGGGCAAAGTCAGCATGGTTTCATCAAGGGGAGGTCATGCCTGACAAATCTGCTAGAATTCTTTGAGGAAGTAACAAGCAGGTAGACCAAGGAAAGCCAATGGATGTTATCTACCCAAACTTCAAGAAGGCCTTTGACAAGGTGCCGCACAGGAGACTGCTGAGTAAGATAAGGGCCCATGGTGTTAGAGGCAAGGTGCTAGCATGGATAGAAGATCAGCTGTCTGGCAGAAAGCAGAGAGTAGGGATAAAAAGAGTCTTTCTCAGGATGGCAGCTGGTGACAAGTGGTGTTCTGCAAGGTTTGGTGTCGGGACCACAACTTTTCACTTTATACATTAAAATGATCTAGATGAAGGAACTGTGGGCATTCTGGCTAGGTTTGCACATGATACAAAGATAGGTAGAGGGACAGGTAGTATTGAGGAGGTGGGGAGGCTGCAGAAGGATTTGGACAGGTTAGGAGATTGGGCAAAGAAGTAGCAGATGGAGTACAACGTGGGAAAGTGTGAGGTCATGCACTTTGGTAAGAAGAATAAAAGCATGGACTATTTTCTAAATGGGGAGAAAATTCAAAGTCTGAAGTGCAAAGAGACTTGGGAGTTCTAGTCCAGGATTCTCTCAAGGTAAATTTGCAGGTTGAGTCAGTAGTCAGGAAGGCAAATGCAATGTTGGCATTTATTTTGCGAGGACTTGAATATAAAGGCAGGGATGTACTACTGAGGCTTTATAAGGCACGGGTCAGGCCACATTTGGAGTATTGTGTGCAGTTTTGGGCCCCATATCTCAGGAAGGATGTACTGGCCCTGGAGTGGGTTCAGAGGAGGTTCACAAGAATGGTCCCAGGATTGAAAAGCTTAACATATGAGGAATGTTTGAGGACTCTGGGACTATACTCATTGGAGTTTAGAAGGAGGTGGGGGGGATCTAATTGAAAGTTACAGAATACTGAATGGCCTGGACAGAGTGGATGTCGGGAAGATTTTTTTCATTTGTAGGAGAGACTAGGACCCGAGGGCACAGCCTTAGACTAAAGGGAAGACCTATTAGAACGGAGATGAGGAGAAACTTCTTCAGGCAGAGAGTGGTGAATCTATGGAATTCACTGCCACAGAAGGCTGTGGAGGCCAGGTCATTGAGCACATTTAAGACTGAGATAGATAGATTCTTGATTAGCAAGGGGATCAAGGGTTACAGGGAGAAAGCGGGAGAATGGGGTTGAGGAACTTATCAGCCATGATTGAATGGCAGAGCAGACTCGATGGGCCGAATGGCCTAATTTCTGCTCCTATGTCTTATGGTCTTATTTTTATGCAAAGATGATACATTGTACTCATAGCCCTGTTAAAAAACACATTTTACTTTATATATGATTATTCATTCAGTAACATTTATTACCTAAAAGTAGTACATCATGTATGTGTTGTCTATTTTTAAAATAAATTGAACAGTTACGGTAGAATGAATAACACTGCAACTAATTTAATACTATTGTCATGTCAATTAGTTAATGCAAGATTCACTGAATCAACACACAACAATCTGTTATTAAACCATGTCACTAAGTTAGGAATGTAATGTGAATAATAACACTGTAGATAATATTCAATGTACAATTGTAGCTGTTTTATTGTAGTCAAAATAGTAAATAGAGTATTCAGTAAAATTGAATTTAGAAATGAGTTAGGTTTATTTTCAAAAAGTACCAAGAGTTAAGACTCACCAAAATAAAAGCAATTCGTAAACATCAGCTAATCTTCTCTTCATGTGCTTCCCTATTAGAGTATTGAGATGAGCTTCGATCAGACCAGCAAAACGAAGTTAAGATCTAGCTTGCGAGCAATAACTTTCCATTTTAAGTTGACAAACTTTAGTGCTTACTAAAAGAATAAAGCCACTGAATACCAAGTTTTTTGTACATAGAAACATTGAAAATAGGAGCAAGAGTAGGCAGCTCAGTTCTTTGAGCCTGCTCTGCAATTCAAAATTATCATGGTTGATCGTCCTTCACAATGTCCCATTTCTGCTTTCTTCCCATACCCTTTGAACCTTTTAGCCCTAAGAACAATATATCACTCCTTCTTGAAAATATTTGTGTGTTGGCCTCAAGTGTTTTCTGTGACAGAGAATTCCACAGGCTCACTGCTGCCTGGTGAAATAAACTCTTGTCATCTCAGACCTAAATGACTGACACTGGATTAGTAAACTGTGACCCTGGTTCTGGACTCCTCGGTCATCTTTTGAGTTTATCCTGTCTAGTCCTGTTAGAATCTTGTGGGTTTCTAGGAGATCCATCCCCATCTTCTAAACTCCAGTGGATGTAGTCTGAACTGATCGGGGTCTTTCTCCACATGTCAATCTTACCATCCAGGAATCAGTCTGGCAAATCTTTGCTATAATCGGCATGCCTGCCATAGCCAGAACATTCTTCATCAGATAAGATGACCAAAACTGCACAAAATACTCCAGGTATGGTCTCACAAAGGCCCCGTACAACTGCAGCAAGATATCCTTGCTCTTGTACTCGAATCTTCTCACTATAAAGGCCTACATATCTTTGCCTTCTTCACTGTCTTCTGCAAGTTCATGCTTACCTTCAGTGACTGGTAAACAAGGATACCTCCCCTTTTTCTAATCTGCTGCATTCAAATAATAATCTGCCAGCCTGTTTTTGATACCAAAGCAAATAATCTCACTTTTATCCACATTATATTTCATTTACCATGCATTTGCCTACGTACTCAACTTATCCAAATCACACTAAAACAATACTGCATCCTCCTCATAGTTCACCTTCCCACTCAGCTTTGTGTCACCTGCAAACGTGGTGCTATTACATTTAGTTCCTAATCTATATAATTAATATACATTGTAAATAGCTAGGGTCCTGGCACTGATGCCTAGAGTATGATACTAGTCACTGCTTGTCACTTGGAAAAATGACTCATTTTTCCTACTCTTTGTTTGCTGACTGCTAACCAGTTCTATATCCATGTCAGTATGCTACCCTAAATCACATGTTTTACATTTTACATGTCGGACCCTCGCAAAAGCATTCTGAAAGTCTAAGTAAGCCATAACCACTGGCTCCCCTTTGTTAATGATACCTGTTACATTCTTGAAAAATTCAACTGGACTTGTTAAGCATGGCTTCTCTTTCATAAATCATGCTGACTCTGTCTGATTATGTCAAGGTTTGCCAACAAATGCAAGCATGCCATATGCCTTCTTTATCACCCTACCTACTTGTGTGGCCACTTTCAAGGAGCTATGGACTTGAACCCCAAGATCCTACTGTACATTAATGCTGTTCAGGGTCTTGTCATTACCTGTATACTTTTCCTTAACATTTGATCTCTTAAAGTGCAGCACCTCACACCTGCCCAGAATAAACTCCATCTGCCATTTCTCTACCCATATCTGCATCTGATCTCTATCGCACTGTATCCTTTGATGATTTTCTACACTATCCACAACTCCACAGATGTGTGTGTGATTTGCAAACTTACTAGCCCACCCATCTATAATTTCATCCAAGCCATTTATATATCACAAACTGCAGAGGTCCCAGTATGGATCCCTGTGGAATACTAGTAGTCATGGATCTCCAGCCAGAAAAACACCCTTCCGCCACAACTCCATTCTTCTATTCTGAATCCATATGACCAAGTTACTGTGGATCCCATCCATCTTAATCTTCTGAATGGAGCCTATCATGAGGGACCTGGTTGAAAACCTTACTAAAATCTACGTAAACAAAATCCACTGCTCCACCCTAATCAATCACCTCCATTACCTCCTCGAAAAATTCAATAAAATTAGTAAAACATGACCTGCCCCGCACAAAGCCATGCTGACAGTCCGTAATCAGGCCACGCTTTACTAAATGCATGTAAATTCTATCCTTAAGAATTCTCTTCAATGCTTCCCAACCACTGATGGGAGACTCACCAATCAATAGTTTCATGGATTATCACTATTTCACTTCTTGAACAAAGGAAAAACATTAGCTACTCGCCAGTCCTCCAGGACCTCTCCAGTTGCTAGCAAGGATACAAAGATTTTGGTCAAGGCCCCAGCAATCTCCTCTTTTGCCTCTCTCAATATCTTGGGGTAGATACCATTGGACTCTGGGGACTTACCTACTTTAATTCTCTTCAAGAGACCCAACACCACTTCTACCGAGATCTCAAAAAGCTCTAGCATATCAGCATGCTCCACACTAATCTCATCATCCTCCATATCCTTCTCCTCGGTTCTCCTGGGATTTTAGCTTCCTATACCCTCCATATGCTTTTTTTCCCCCCTTTTGACCAAATTCACAACCTCCCTCATTATCCAACAGTCCCTTACTTTGCCATCCCTGTCCTTCCTCCTTACTGGAACATGCCAGTCCTGAAGACTGATCAAAAGGTCTTCAAACAACTCTCACATATCAAATGTAGACTGACCTGATAACAGGTCCTCCCAATTTTGGAAGCTAAAATTGGACACGGCCCATGGGGAATATAAAGAAAGCAGGAAAGAAATCAAACAGGGAATTATGAGAGCAAGAAGGGGCCATGAAATGACCTTGGCACATTGGAATAGAAAGAATCCTAAGGCATTGTATACATGCATTAAAAACAGGAGGATAACTAGGGAGAAGGTTGACCACTCAAGGATAAGGGAGGGAACTTGCGCTTGGAGGCAGAGGATGTGGGCAAGATCCTAAATGAGCACTTTGCCTCGATATTCACCCAGGAGAAAGTTATGGAGAATAGTGCAATTAGTGTGGAGCCTGCTAATATGCTAGGACTTTTTGAGATCAAGGAAGAAGTGTTGTTGGGTGTCTTATTAAGGTGGGTATGTCGCCAGGCCCAATGGTATCTACCCCAGGTTATTGAGAGATGCAAGAGAGGAGATTGCTGAGGCCTTGACTGAGATCTTTGTATCCTTGCTAGCCACTTGAGGGGTACTGGAGGACTGGTAAGTGGTTAATGTTGGTCCTCTGTTCAAGAAGGGAAATAGGGATAATCCAGGAAACTACAGACCGGTGAGTCTCACACTGGTGGTTCTGAAGCAATTGAAAAGAATTCTTAGGGATAGGATTTACACATGTTTGGAAAAGCATGATATAATTAGGGACCATCAATATGGCTTTGTGCAGGGCAGGTCATATCTTACTAACTTGATTGAACTTTTTGAGGAGGTGATGAAGGTGTTCGATGAAGGTAGAGCAGTGGATGTTGCCTACAAGTATTTTAGTAAGGCTTTCAACCAGGTCTCTTGTGGTGAGCTCACCCAGAAGATGCATGGGATCTACTCCCTAGCTCATGCCTAATACTGACATAATTTGCCCTGCCCCAATTTAGTAACTTCCTGCAAGGTCCTGATTTATCCATAGCTATCTTAAAAGTTAAGATCACTTTTTCCAAAATGGTCTCCCAGTGAAAGGTCAGACACCTGGCCAAGCTCATTAGTGAATATAAAGTCCAATATGGCGCCTCCTCTAGCAGGACTATCACATACTGTTTCGAGAAACCCCCTCGGATGTACTTAAATTCTGTCCCGTCTAAGCCTCTTGCTCTAAGGGAGTTCCAGTCAATATTGGGAAAGTTAAAGTCACCCAGTATGGCAACCCTGTTGTTATTGCATCTTTCCATAAACTGCCTATGTATTTGTTCCTCAATGTCTCGGTGGCTGTTGGCAGGCCTATAGAATAATCTTACCAGACAGTGAATGCACCCATCTTAATTTTGAGCTGTACCCATATTGCCTCAGTGGATGAGTCCTCCATTATACCCTATGAGTGCAGATGTGACATTCTCCCTGATGACTAATGTAACTGCTCCACTTCTTTTACCATCCTCTCTCTCATTGGTTCCTCAATATATCAATGTGAGAACCAAATCGAGAAAACCATCCTGTAAACACTCCATGAATTCATCATCTATGGTGTTGTTACTAATTTGATATGTCCAATCTATATACAGATGAAAGGTACCCATAATAACAGCTGTACCTTTGTGGCTTATGTTTTGTGTCTCTACTTTCCTGTTTGATGCCTTCCCAATATGATTACAATAGTTTGGAGATTGTATACAACTCATACTAATCACTTTCTTCCCTTCTGTCTCTGAACGCATATAATAAACTTTATTATATAAATTTAGAATAGTAATACATCTACTGTATATATTACAAATTATTTCTAACATCCAAGATTAACTCAGGCAATTATAGGTAACAACTAAAATGGGTGTGAGCATTCCATAGAGTACATCAAATAGCAAATATAGTCAAGACATATTGCACAGATTTCTCTGTACCCCCCCGCCTAGATATTAGTGATACTGTGGGTCATCAAATCCCATTAAACTTTATAAGAAATTCCAAATTTTTTCTTCTTTTGAATTCCAACAAAAGCTACTCCATTATGGACTCCCTCAATGACACTTCATGTTCTGGTAGCTCAGTCTTAAATAGGCTGCCCCTTATCCTAAGATTATGTCCCTTGTTCCCAAGAAACCAGGCAGGAAAAATTTCCTATGTACAACCACCCTGTCATAAATTGTAAGTTTTTTTTAAAAGTTTCAATGAAATCACCTCTCATTCTTCAAAAAATCTAGGCAATGTACAGGCACTCTGTGGATTGCAAACAGGTTCTGCTCTGGAGGTCATTTGCAAGTTAATTTGTACACAAGTCGGACAAAATGAAAGACAATATAAAGGAGACATTGTAAATACAGAAAATGTTCGCATGTCAGATTTTTAAAAAATACACCCCTGTATGAGACTGCATTCATAAGTCAGACATTCATAAAAATGGGAAGCCCTGTAGACTCAGTTACCTGAATATTGTCTCATAAAACAATCTTGCCATCCCAGTGATTAATCTGATGAATCTTTGACCATTCCCTCTACGACAAGTATACCTTTCCTTGAATAAGCAGACCAAAACTGTGCACAATACTCCAATGAGGCTTCATGAAGTTTCAAAACAAATACAAGATATTGATGAAAATTCCATTTGCCTTCTTAATTACTTGCTGCACATGCATGGCAACCTTTTGCGCACAACAGCAACCAAACCACTCTGTATTGCACTTGTTTTTGGCGTCTCTCCCCTTTTAAATAATAGTCTGCCCTCTGATTCTTCCTACCGAAATGCATAATCTCACACCTTTCTACGTTCAAGCTTTTGTCCACTTACTCAACCTATCTGTATCCCCTTATAGATTGTCTATATCCTTAGCATTACATACCCTTTGACTTCTTTTGTAATGTCAGCAAATTTGGATAATTCTCTCTTCCAGTCTTCCAAGTCATTTATATAGATAGTAAATAATTCAGGCCCTTGGACCGACCCTTGAGGCACTCATCAGTTGAATCTTTTCAACCTGAATAAAAAAATCCATTAATCCTGACTTTCTGTCATCTACGTGTTAATCAACCTTCAATCCATGCTAATACACTGCTAATTCCCAATATGGTGAGCTCTTATCTTGTGCAATAACCTTTTATGTGGCACCTTATCAAAAAGTGTTTTGGATATCAAAATACATTATATCTACCAGTTCCCCTTTATCAACTCGGCTATTCTCAAAGGAGTTAAGCAAAGTTGTCAAACGTTAACTTCTTTTTCACAAAATCACATTGGCTCTGGTTCATCATGCTAACTTTTTCTATATGCCTTGCTATTTATTCTTTAATAAGAGACTCGAGTATTTTCCCAATGACATATGTTAAGTAACTGGTCTATAGTTTCCTGCTTTCTATCTCCTTCCCTTTTTAAATGGATGTGTTATATTAGTTGCATTCCATTCTGCTGGAACCCTCTTGAAATCCAGTGAGTTCTGGAAAATGCTGAACAATGCCTCCACTTTCTCTGAAGCCACTTCCATTAAAACCCTTGTATGCAGACTATGAGATCCTGGTGACTTGTCTGCCGTTAGTCCCATGAACTTGTCAAATACTTTGTCCCTCTTAATAGAAACATTACTCCCATTAGCACTTTGCTTATTTGTTATCCTTGGGATAGCGATGCTGTCCTCCAGTACAAAGGCCATTGGAAAATATTCATTTCAATTATCTGCCATTTCTCTGTTCACCATTATTAAATCCCCAGTTGCATCTTTCATAATTAATTTTCTCCCTCCGCATTAAACTTTTAGTCAGCTGCTGCTAGTTCCTAAAAAATTCTAAATTCTATGGCCTTCTACTAGTTTTTGCTGCTTTTCATGTCTTACTTTTTTGATCAGATACTCTTCTTTTCTACTTCTGTTAACCACAGGTTGTTCATCCTTCTCTATCTTTCTCCCGGAATAAATTTTTGCTGATTGTTATGAAATACCTGCTTAAATGTTTGTCATTGGTCATCCACTGACTTTTACCTTAGTTTATTTTCCAAGCCGCTTTAGACATCCCTTTCTTCATACCTCTATAATTACTCTAATTTTAGTTGAGCACATTGGTCTGAGACCCAAGTTACTCTCCCCAAAGCTGAATTTGAAATTCTACTATTTTGTGATTGCTACCCTCTAAAAAGATCCTTAATGACAAGGTTTTTATTAATCTTACCTCACTAAACATTACTGCATCTAAAATGGCCTGTTCTTGGGTAGGTTCTGCAATGTATCGCTCATACATTCTAAACATTTGTCTTCCGTGTTACCCTTGTCCATCTGATTTTTCCAGTAAATATGCAGATTAAAATCACCCACCACAACTACAGTACTCTTCTTATACTCCTCCAATATGTCCCGGGTTATATTTTGTCCTAGTGAGGCATCTTTTCAGGAACTTATGGACAACTCCCATCCATGATTTCTTTCTTTGCTTTTCCTCAGAAACTAACTCCACATTATAACCTATTGGACTTGCATGCTAGCTTTTCGTATCTCAAGGTTCAGAACACCCAGATCCCTCTGGAGATCTACAATTTCAACCTCACACCATTTAAGAAACATTCTACCCTTTTATTTTTATTCTATCACCATATTCCACCAGCCATGTTCTAACACATTCACTTAGCCTGTCCCAAACCCTCGTGATGCCTCCTTGCCACCTTTCTTCCCACCCAGTTTGATGTCATCAGCAAATTTGAAAATATTACATTTGGTCCCCACATCCAAACTATTTATATGTACTGTGGCCTAGCACTGTCTACTGTGGTGTCTCAGTTGTAACTGATGCCATCCTGAGAATGATCCATTTATTCCTACTCTCTGTATATTAACCAATTCTCAACTCATACTACTATATTCTCCCCAAATCCCATGTGCTCTTAAATTTGATTTACTTGTTCTCGGAAAGTTACCATTTTTGCAACCTACTAGTTTACAAAAAGGAGAATTTCATTCCACATTGTTAATTTGATTTTATTTGCTCTCACTCTTTTCCTCTGCAGATAGAAGTAAAACCTAACATATGCAAAGTCTGAGTTTAAAATTTGGGATCTATGTGAAGAAGTCAATTTTGACCTGCCTGTTACTACATTCTCAACACATTCATATCATTATTGATTACTTTATCACAAGCATTTCTACAGGCTAATAATCAGACACAAGTAACCTAAAATTATAACAAGATAGCTTTTCGGTGGTAATCAAATTCATTCAAAACTTACATTTTCTCAAAAATCAGGTCAGAAGCAATTGACTTCCTTGGCTCATTAAAATCTCACGAGCAGATGGAAGAAGTTCAAAGGGATTAAGCTGCCAATATGTGTTCCTCTGTTCCACTATACCTCTCCCACAGGATTGAGAGTGCTATGTCTCAGCACCTGAGGAGTGACCGTGTTGCAGCAGGAGTGGCAAATAGTGACTTGTCTCAGGATTTCAGCACATCTGCTTCCTTGTTAACCCCTCAACCAATACCAAGTTCAGCGCGAGAAAACAATCTTGGGTAGAATGCCCAAGTAACAGTCAAAGTACTGTAGATTCCTGCTGAACCCTCTAGAATCATTGACATAGAGGTTCATTAGATGGTTTCTATGCTCATTAGAAAGCTGAATCAAGGTGCTGGTGAAGAATGAGAACTACTAATGATTCAGTTTTATTTCTGTGTTTTAGAGATTTAAGAAATCATTGGAAGCATTGAACTATCTGATATGATCTGTCCATTCTAGCTGCAATTTGTTTTACTTTCTCTTGTTCTGTTCTTTCTTGCCATTATCCAATTCTTAGAGGATCTACGATGGTCCTGGGGATCCCAGTGATCGCATTGTAGCTGCATTGGTCATGGGTTGCAGTAGCTGTCATTAGCAATGAGCAGCAGAACTAATCATTGTATCCTAAAGCTCATCCACAGATATTCTGCAGAACGAAGGTACATAGCAGCAGTCAGCATAACTCAGCTGATTTACATTAGCCCGCAGTGATCACGCATTTGCAAATGTTAGAATGGTTTAAAGCTTTCGAGAAGCTTTGTAGCTCGGGTTGTGGATGAAGTTGTAGACGTGCTCACCGAGCCGGTGGGTTTGGTTGCAAACGTTTTGTCACCCTTTTAGGTAACATCGTCAGTGCATCTCCGGTGAAGCGTCAGTGTTCTGTCCCGCTTGTTATTTATATGATGGGGTGGCTGGGGTGGTTGGTTTTGTTTCTCAGTAGTTTATACACAGGGTCTAATTCAATATGTTTGTTGATGGAGTTCCGGTTGGAATACCAGGCCTCCAGGGATTCCCTGGTATGTCTCTGTTTGGCTTGTGTGATTATCGATGTGCTGTCCCAGCTGAATTTGTGTCCCTCATTGTCCATGTGTAGTGAGACAAGTGAGAATTGGATGTGTCTCTTGGTATCTAGTTGGTGTTCATGTATCCACATAGTCAATTTTCTTCTGGTTTGGCCTATGTAGTGCTTCTGACAGTCCTTGCATGGTATTTTGTATATTACCTTAGTTTTGCCGGTTTTAGGTATGGGATCCTTTACGTTCATCAGTAGCCATTGAAGGGTGGTTGTCGGTTTGTGGGCTACTCTTATACCTAGGGGTCTGAGTAGTCTTGTGGTCATCTCTGAAATGTCCTTGATGTATGGTAGGGTAATGGTCGTGTTGTGTCTTCCTGTTGTGGTCTGTCTCTGAGGTAACGGCGGATTGTACTTTTCAGGTATCCATTTCTTTTGAAGTTTCCGTATAAGTGCTCCTGTTCTGTTTTGGGTAGTTCCGAGTTGCTGCAATGTGTTGTGGCTTGTTTAAATAGTGTCCTGATGCAGCTCCATTTGTGGAAGTTAGGGTGGTTGCTAGTGTAATTGAATATCTGGTCCGTATGTGTGGTCTTCCTATATCTGCTAGTCTGGAATTCCCCATTGTTTTTGCGTTCTACCATTATGTCCAGGAGGGGCAGCCGGTTGTTGTTCTCTTCTTCTTTCATGAACTACCGGGATAAAATTCCGGACTGTAAGAAAGACTACATAGGCCAAACTGGAAGAAAATTGACTATACGGACACATGAACACCAACTAGCCACCCAGAGATAAAAGATGGGGCAAAAACCCCCATCAGTTAATGGGCATACCTGGGACGAAAACCCTTGGAGGACAGAAGTTGTGGAAATTACATTGGATTAAATTCATTGAACTTTTGGGACTCAAGAAACCATGGGCTGCAACTGAACCAGGAACAGGCTGGCTGGGACAGGCTGAGTAATATGCAAGCCCAGGGGCAAATGTCTGGAACAGGAGTTAGTTTACAGAAACTAAAGGAAGACCCGCATTCATACCCCAGCTAACAATAATGCAAGCCAGTCTGCAGGAAATAGACAACTTTGACAACCTCAGACCCTTTAGAGCCTACAGAGGTACAAATCCATTCAATTTCCAATCAGTGCTCAAACACAAAATTACTGAACATTCCACACCATTGTGCTACATGCAAACCTGTTTCACCTTGGATGTAAAAAAACATTCACAACCACTATTCGAAACTGAACAAATACCCATCCAAGGGAAATGCCAGACATTTCAAAACCATCAAAACCATGTACCTCAATCCAGAAACAATTCACAGCTACTCCAGAGCTCAGGAAGCCCATTCAGCCCTGAGGGGAAGAACAATAGCTCAACGGATTTCAGGGGAGATAAGAAGAGCCTGCAGTTGGGTATAACTGGAGACCCCGAGCCCAGCAAGAGAGAAGTGAGTATAGGAAGAAGAGAAGGAAAAGGAGGAGAGAAAGAGAACGAGTGTACCAAGAGTCCTGAACTGTAAGTGGGGCACTGCAATACCAACCACGTTCCCTGATTCCAACCAGGTATGTGCTCTGAGGTGGGCTCCGCAAGGGGATTTCGAGAGTCCAAGTGGGAAGCAGGTCCTGCTCACGAAGGAAAGCAGCCTTCGCAACCACTGAACGCCAGCGACTAAGTACAAACCTCCACTTGATGTCTGGAGGCGACTGAAGGCATCCAGAGACACGAAGCACCACCAGCAACATCCACAAAACAACCTGCTCACAAAGACCACCAAGAGAAGAAGGAAAAACCAAGGTACTCACCAGGCCGGTCCCATGCATCTAACCGTATCAGCAGACACCACAAAACTGACTGTGACCGGTACCTGCGGCCCTTCGCGGAGTCCCAGCTAAGGCAAGAAACTATGGACAAGGGCCAGTCAAAACCGCGTTTTCACTCCAGGGGTGAGCCTAAGGTCATCGAGACCTCTAACCCAGCTTGGCTAGTCTTAAATAGGGGAAGGGGTGGGTTGAGGCTAAAGGGAAGTGGAATAGGACTTGGGGGTCAGCAGGTACACTCTTTCCCCCCCCCCCATTAGCATAATTAACAGCCACCCACTGTAACTGTTTTACCCATTGTATCAAGTCTTGGCTGCAAGGCTTATCTGCGGTTAAGTCAACTGGGAGACTAGGTCTCAGTCAGAGACAGACAGGTTATAATTTTGATATTCACCTTCTTGTTTTCTGTAGCTATATTAAATTTTGCTTGTTCGTTCAATAAAATCAGAGTTTTCTTTGCCTCTGAAACATCTGCCTCCTGTGTTTTCCACCACACCACATTCCATATGTAAGCCCAGTGTCAGAACTAGGGAGCTGGCGAACAGTAAACCAGGTAGCACTCCCTACAAAGACACGACCAATTCTCACTTGTCTCTCTACACACAGACAATGAGGGGCACGAATTTGACTGGGACAACACATCGATAATCACACAAGCCAAACGGAGACATGCCAGGGAATTCCTGGAGGCCTGGTATTCCAACCAGAACTCCATCAACAAACACATTGAATTAGATCCTGTATACAAACCACTGAGAAACAAAACCAGAAGTAAAACTAACCACCCCAGCAAACAGAGCATATAAATAACAAGTGGGACAGAACACCGACGCTTCACCGGCGGTGCACTGACAATGTTACCTAGCAGGGTGATGAAACGTTTGCAACCAAACACACAGGCTCGGCAAACAACCTCATTAGTGGTTCTTACTATTGAAATAAACTGTTAATTTGTCCTAGCAATCATGCTTTGGATATCTGGGATGCCAGTTGCTGGCACAAATTTCAGAATTCTCTAATTTGGACTGTTAGAACATGAGAATATAAGAAATAGGAGCAGGAGCAGGCCAAGTGGCCCATCAAGCCTGCTCCACCATTCAATAAGATCATGCTGATCTTTACATGGACTCAGCTCCACTTACCTACCTGCTCACCATAACCCTTAATTCCTTTACTGTTCTAAAATCTATCTTTGCCTTAAAAACATTCAATGAGGTAGCCTCAAGTGCTTCACTGGACAGAGAATTCCACAGATTCATAACTTTTGGGTGAAGAAGTTGCTCCTCAACTCAGTCCCAAATCTGCTCCCCCTTACTTTGAGGCTATACCCTCTAGTATTAGTTTCATCCACAGTGGAAACAACTTCCCTGTTTCTATTCTCTTCATAATTTTATACATTTCTCCACCCTCATTCTTCTAAATTGCAGTGAGTACAGTCCCAATCTACTCAATCACTTCTAATAAGGCAGCCTCCTCAATTCCGGAATCACCCTAGTGAACCTCCTCTGTACCCCGTATGTTCACCCTCCAGTGCCAGTACATCCCTTCTCAAATAAGAGACCAAAATTGTACACAGTACTCCACGTGTGCCCTCACCAGCACCCTACATAGTTGCAGCATAAACTCCTAATTTTAAACTCCATTCCTCTAGCAATGAAAGACAACATCCCATTTGCCTTTTTAAATTACCTGCTGCACCTGCAAACCAACTTTTTGTAATTCATGCACAAGTACACCCAGGTCCCTCTGCACAGCAGCATTTTTCACCATTTAAATAATAGTCCATTTTGCTGTTATTTCTACCAAAATGGATGACCTCACATTTACCAATATCGTAGTCCATCTGTCAGACCCTTGCCCACTGACTTAATCTATATCCCTTTGCAAACGTTGTGTCCTCTGCATACTTTGCTCTGCCACTCATTTTAGTGTCATCTCAGAACTTTGACACATTACACTTGATCCCAACCCTAAATCATCAACGTAAATAGTAAACAATTGCAGCCCCAACACGGATCATTGAGGCACACCACTAGCCACACCCTCTTATCCCCACTCTTTGCTTTCTGTTAGTTATGCAATCTTGTATCCATGCTAATACATTACTCGTAACGCCATGCACCTTTATCTTATGCAGCAGTCTTTTGTGTGAGATCTTGTTGAATGCCTTCTGGAAATCCAGATACAGCACATCCACTGGTTCCCAGTTGTCCACCGCACTCATAATATCCTCAAAGAGTTCCAGTAAATTAAGAAACATGACCTCCCTTTGATGAACCCATGTTGTGTCTGCCCAATGGGGCCATTTCTACCCAGATGTCTCGCTATTTCTTCCTTGATTCTCAATTCAAGCATTTTCCCCACTACAGAAATTAAGTTAACAGGCCTATAGTCACCCAGCTTTTGTCTACCTCCTTTCTTCATTCAGAAAGTTAGGAGGCATGGGATTCAGGGAAATTTGGCTGTCTGGATACAAAACTGGCTGTCCAACAGAAGACAGAGGGTAATAGTAGATGAAAAGTATTCAACCTGGAGCTCAGTGACCAGTGGTGTTCCACAGGGATCTGTTCTGGGACCTCTGCTCTTTGTGATCTTTATAAATGACTTGGATGAGGAAGTGGAAGGGTGGGTTAGTAAGTTTGCCGATACACGAATGTTGGTGGACTTGTGGACAGCATGGAGGGCTGTTGTAGGTTGCAATAGGACATTGACAGGGTGCAGAGCTGGGCAAAGAAGTGGCAGATGGAATTCAACCCAGAAAAGTGTGAAGTGATTCATTTTGGAAGGTCGAATTTGAATGCAAAATACAGGGTTAATGGCAGGATTCTTGCCAGTGTGGAGGAACAGAGGGATCTTGGGGTCCACGTCCATAGATCCCTAAAGGTTGCAACCCAAGTTGATAGGGTTGTAAAGAAGGTGTACGGTGTGTTGGCTTTCATTGGCAGGGAAATGGAGTTTAAGAGCCGCGAGGTTATGCTTGCAGCTCAATAAAACTCTGGTTAAACACACTATTCCAAGTGTGGTCCAGTTCTAGTCACCTCATTACAGGAAAGATGTGGAAGCTTTAGAGAGGGTGCAGAGGAGATTTACCAGGACGCTGCCTGGACTGGAGGGAAGGTCTTATGGGGAAAGGTTGAGGGAGCTAGGGCTTTTCTCATTGGAGCAAAGAAGAATGACAGGGCGCTTGATAGAGGTGTACAAGATGATGAGAGGCATAGATAGAGTGGATAGTCAGAGACTTTTTCCCAGGGTGGAAATGACTACTACGAGGGGGCATAATTTTAAGGTAACTGGAGGAAGGTATAGAGGAGATGTCGGAGGTAGGTTCTTTACACAGAGTGATGGGCATGTGGAATGCGTTGCCAGCAGTGGTAGTGGAGTCAGATACTTTAGAGACTTTTAAGCAATTCTCAGATAGGCACATGGAGGATAGTAAAATGTAGGGTATGCAGGGTAGATTGATCTTAACAGGATAATAGGTCGGCACAACATACTGTGCTGTACTGTTCTATGTACTGTGTTTTTTTTTTATGTTCTTAAACAGAGTCATCACATTTGCTGTTTTCCAATCAGTTGGAACCGCCCCACAGTCCACCGAATTTTGGTAAATTACCATGAGCGCATCTGTTTTCTCCCCCACCATCTCTTTTCGTACCCTAGGATGCATTCCATCAGGGCCAGGAGATTTGTCTATCTTTAGCTCCATTAGCTTGCCCAACACTGCCTCTTTAGTGATAATGATTGTTTCTAGGTCCTCAACTGTCATAGACTCCTTGTCATCAATTTTTGGCATGTTATTTGCATCTTCCTGTGAAGACCGACACAAAATACCTGTTCAATGCCTCAGCCATTTTGTCATTTCCCATTATTAAATCTCCTTTCTCATCCTCTAAAAGGGACCAAGGTTTACCTTAGCCTAACTTTTTCCATTTTATATATTTAATAGAAACCTTTGCTATGGCTTTTTTTTGATATTGAGCGGGTTTCCTCTCATAATCCACCTTACTTGTCTTTGTAGCTTTTCTCATGGCTTTCTGTTGACTTAAGATTTTTCAAACCCCTTGTTTCCCACTAATCTTTGCCACTTTGTATGCATTTGCTTTCAATTTGATACCATCCTTTATTTCTTTAGTTATTCATGGCTGATTTTCCCTTTTTCTACAGTCCTTCCTTCTCACTGGCATATACTTTTGCTCAGCACTGTTTAAAAAAAAAATTGTCCCACCATGCAGTCTTTGCTCCCAGTCTACCTTAGCCAACTCCACCATCATCTCATGTTGTTTTATTTGTTTAAGGACAGGACACTGGTATTGGATTTTAACTTCTCACCCATCTGTATTTTAATGTTGGTGTCCTTTGCAAAGGTGATGCACTGGTTTTAGATCATAGATCACAGAATCCCTACAGTGTGGAAACAAGCCCTTCAGCCCAACAGAGCATCCCACCCAGGCCATCCTATCCAGACCCATCTCCCTATAAACCCACCTAATCTACACATCCCTGAACACTACTGGCAATTTAGCATGACCAATCCACCTAGCCTGCACATCTTTGGACTGTGGGAGGAAACCGGAGCATCCAGAGGAAACCCACGCAGACACGGGGAGAATGTACAAACTCCACACAGACAGTCACCCAAGAGCGAATTGAACCCAGATCCCTAGTGCTATGAGGCAGCACTGTGCCACTTGCAAGAAGGGCATTGTTTAATGCAACTCTGCACTGTGGACTGAGAGACATGGGTGATCACCCTACAGAAACCTGGAAGTGATTTTAACAGCTAACAGTGAAGAATGACCCTCAGTAATAGGTTCCACTGTAGTAAGTTGCACAAGCTATTGACAGAATACCTGATTACCTACAGACTCCTCCTTCATCACTCTCCTGGAATATTGTATCCAGTTCTGGTCACCCAGTTATAGGAAGGGTATTATCAAGCTGGAGAGGGTTCATAAAAGATTTACCAGGATGTTGCTGGGTATGGAAAGTTTGAGTTATAAAAGGAAAGGCTGGAAAGGCTGGGTCTTGTCTCACTGCAGTACAGGAGGTTGCGAGGCGACCTGATAGAAGTTTATAAAATAATGACAGGTATAGATAGAGTTGATGGTGGATGTCTTTTCCCTAAATGGGGAATTTCAAGACTAGGGGGCACAATTTTAAGGTGAGAGGAAAGAGATTTAAACAAAAGGCAATTTTTTTTTTTTTTAAACACAGAGGGTGGAATGAACTTCTTGATGAAGTGATGGATGCAGGTACAACAATTAAAAGACGTTTGGATGGATATATGAATAGGGAAGGTTTGGAGGGATATGGGCCAGGAGTAGGTAGGTGGGACTAGTTTAGTTTGGGATTATGTTCGGCATGGACTGGTTGGACTGAAGGGTCTGTTTCCATGTTGTATGACTCTATGGCACTCAAGAAAATCCAATAAATTAACTCTTGACCTATAGACTTTGCATTCTGTTTAAGATCTTCTCTGAGTAGCCTCCACTTCTACTGACTTTTCACAGACCCAGTCTTGGTTTCTTTAGATTGCTACTTCAATCCCCATACTGGCTGTAGTAGTTCATGAAGGTCTGCCTCCTCACCCTACCCCGCACTTGTACATGTTTCCCTTCAAGATATACATAAATCAATCATCTCTCTCTAATGCAGAGATGCTCATGTCCTTTGTGGATATGCCTCCATACATATGTACATGAAACATGCTGCTGCTCATTTTCCTTCAACTTTTCACTGCAAAAATAGCATCTATGCAAGGCGGAGTGCTTAACAAAGATAGGTAAGGGTGGAAAAAAAAATCAAAAAGCTCAGAAACTGATTTTACTATCTTCAGGTGGGTGCTCCATTTAATTTACCCTGCAGTTATATCAGTTAATTTGTAAAGCCAACCCCACTTTTTTATAAAAATACAAAGTTTACCTTTGGGATAAACCTCTACATTTAGCATTTCAAATAATTCCTGGGATCAATTAATTTCAGCATACCCAGTTGGAATTTATAAATGAGGCAGCTGTCTTTTTAATGGGTCTGTTTCACACTAGCATCAAAACAGCCAATGAATTTAGATCAACATAGAATTGTGGATTGGGAATACTCCACCACTGACATGCTGGCATACTGTCACTTGCACATTTCATAATCCCACAGGTGACAACCTCTTAAAAGTTTCATTCACAAGGTGTGGGCATACTAGAAAGGGTGGCATTATTGCCTGTCCATACCTACCCGGGCAGATCGGTGGTAGGCTGCCTTCAACGGCTGCACACAAGTCAATGACTTCGCAGTTTAATTCCAAAAGATGGTAAAGAGTCGACCACTTCCATGAGTATCAAGTCATCCATGAAATAGCCCAGGTAAAGATAGCAATAGTCCTTCTCATTAATGAACCACTTGTGTTTTTATGAAAATCCAGCAGCTTTGTGGATATTTTTGCTGGGAACAATTTTTTTCCATTCTTTTTACGCTGAATTTTAAAATTAAAACTGTCATAGTTGGTTCTGAACTCATATCTCTGAATTATTAATCTAGGTCTCTGGACATATAACTATTAAATACAAAGAAAAGGGAAAGTTCCTAAACCACTTGTATCACCGACGCTGCAAATACAGATCTTCATTCCTAAATTAGCCTTAATAGCTACTTCTGCACACATAAATAATGGGAAATTCAAACATGATCCAAAACATTACATCAACATCCAGACTTTAATGTTCATAGCAAACAGTGTTAACATAAACATTCCATACTACAGTTTTCAAAAGGGACATATGACCCACTAAATCAGTGTTAAATCTGAAAAGGGAAAGGTTATGGAAAGGAATGTGTGACATGAAAATATGGTTCATAACAGTCATACCATACCAAAAGATAACCATGTTACACGTAATTCTAATTTCATGCAATACATTTTCAATACATTAGCATTGTTGAAGGTTTAGGAGTGTAAAGAGCATATACTTAATGCATCTCAATAATTTCAACAACTACTTTTCCTAAATCTAAATTGTTACTGTATATCTTTTCAAATCAGTTTTCCTTTCCAATAAGACCAATGCCAATTGGGTATACACCATGGACACTAATATAGCTTGCTAGGAAGTTCTATACTTGCAAGTTTTCATGATTTGGTTCCTTTTCTAAATATCTTTGGATCCTCAAAATAAAACACTGTCTACATGAAGCATCTATATCAATGGCTTAGAATCTTTCAGCACATAAAAAACATTGATTACACCTTTGAACATCTGCCTTTACAATGCATTTCTGTTGTTTATATCCTCACTTTTTACAAGAGTAAATTCAGAACAATAACAATGAACTTAAAATCTCAAGTATAATCGGTATTGATTGGATGTTTATTATCCTTATGCAGGACCACAAAGAACCAATTGTGCAACATATCCCTAGAAGTTTATAAATATATCCTCTATTAATATTTTATTGCAGTATAATCTTGTAATAGTTTATCATTAAAAATGATAGGTCATTGTTTAACTCAGCATTTCTAATATTTTATACATAGCTATTAAAATTGTTTTTTTCAGTAATATAAATTCTGGACTTTGAGAAGTAGTTCAAATCTATTAAATACAATCAATTAATATATATTTTAATTATTTGTTATACGGAGTATTAGTAATTTATTAACTATTGTATTTGCATCGTTTGCTTTAAAAAAGTAAAACAAAATGTTTACGCAAAGAAATCACAGTGAACCAGATGAAAAAACAAAAATGCATCTCTACAGAGATGAAATTTAAAATTCACAAATTGGCCATCTTTCGTTCACCAACTTCCCTCTTTAAAATACTGCGCGTAGTAAGATCGCGATCCACCTGCCAAACAAAACCGTATTGGTCCATTTTCACTGTACAACAATCAAATGCATTACAGGTTAACAGGCTACAAGGTGCACCCATTTCAGAAAACTAAATGGTAAACATCCAGACTTGGTGGTAAAAGTCATGAGTAACATGGAATCTTTACATTAATACTAAAATCAAGAAGCAGAAAGATGGAAGGCTATGTGTTTGCAATTAATGCACACTGCCGTTAGTCACTGGAGATTTTCAGCAACATAAACAGAAGTTGCTGGAAAAGCTCAGTAGGTCTGGCAGCATCTTTGGAGAAAAAAAATCAGAGTTAACGTTTCGGTCCGGTTACCCTTCCTTAGAATTAGAGATTTTCAGCATTGCTTTCAGAAATCAAGGTGCCTACCTGGGGTAATGCGGAGTTAAGTTGGCGCTGCAGAGAATCTCTGTCGTAGATGACATCCTGAAGTTTGCCTTGTGCTAGCGCCAAGCTTTCCTGGGTCTCCCGGAGGGTGTCGAGTAGCCGGTCACGCTCATCCAGCATGTTGACCATCAACTGCTCGAAATTGGAGTCCTCCGAGCTACTCTGGGAGCCCCTCTGGCTGAGGGTGTCCTCGCTGATTGTAGGCATCACCTCGCACATCATGGTCGTGCAGAGTCCGAGCCCCTCGGGCTGGCAACTGGGCAAAGAAGCTTCCAGCCGAAATCAAACAGAAGCAAATCAAAATATTCAGGTCACACAAGCCCACATACACACACCAAAACGTATATAGTTTAGCTCGACATTCCACTTCCCCGTCCAAATGGCATTTGAACAGCCCTGGCACCTTCCGTCACTTGATGCCCCCACCCTTTATTTTTTATTATTTATTTACGTAAACCTCTCCCTCTCGGTCCTTCGCTTTTCGGAGATGAACAATGACAGCCGCAGCAACGCCGGCGCTGCCACTCTCCTCCTGCGCATTTCTCTGCTCACATCTTCTCCGATGAACCTCAGTAGGTATGAGCCCCCCACCCCCCAGCCTTCCAAAATATAAAATTAAAAAAAAAACAAACAGCCGCGGCGCTGCCGTTAACAGTCACCGAAGCGGATGTCTCGCTTCTGCAAGCCAGACTGGCGATTGGTCCCCTTTTCTCCGCCCGCCTGAACTGACGGCGTAATGACAGTGCAGGGGTTAATATGCAATCAACGAGAGCCGGAGGAAAGAATAATTACACGATAATGATTCTCATTTCGATGGTTTGAATGTGGAGTAGGGTGGATTTTACGAGGTGAACCTGGCTAGAAATTTCGGAGCGAGTTGGAGGCAGGCTCGTGCTGGAGGGCGGCTCGAGCCGGAGGGCGCGCGCCGGGTGACGGGGAGAGTGACGCGTGAGCCCCCACCAACGTCTCTGCAGGGACGCTTCTGCTGCCATCATCTACCCCCTTTTAGTGAATGCGTGTTTGCACTTGGCTCCTTGGAACTGATTGCATTTTTACTCACCGACTCAGCTGGCATCATCATTATCAACACCGTCTAGTTTAATGCACCAAGCATCATATATATATAGTGTATGTGTGCGCGCAACATGTGACGGTGAACCTCATGCATGTTATGCCCTCTGGGCGGCTCCTGAGTTTATTTGGCATTACCTCATGCCCGGGTTTGCAAGCTGTCAACTCCCGAACAGGAACTGCAAACCTCCCCTAGACTCGCCATTCCAGCTGTTTAGCATTTTTTTTTTAACCGGGATAACCGTGTATAGCATTGACGTGCAGGTAGTGTTTCCTTTCCCCCACTGTTTCGCTGCTGCTTCTGCGAAACAAATGGTGCTTTGGCGGTGACCCCGATATTGTAAAACATCGCCCTGTGTCAGGGAAACATTTAACGGGTAGCAGAGAATAGACATGGGGCGTGTGCCACTTCCTGGATCACTACAGTAGAAATATCTGTAGAATCTGTAAATGTTACCGCCCTGTGAGCGCCCTCTAAAGCAGCTGCATCCTTCTCAACAATGATGTAATTGCAAAGTATGGATCCAAAATGTTGGGTGCATTCATTAGAATTAATATAACACACTTGGCCGGTGCGTTTCCTTATCTTTAATTTTCAAACAGGTAATTCCTTTAGTGCCACGACAAAAAAAAATATCATTAGGGACGCACAGAAGTAATAATAGTTTGCCTGTCAAATCAAATCAGAGAGCACAAAATACAAAGCATAAACATGCTACTGTATTTGCAGTCTGAAGTGCGAAGAGCCTTCCAGCGGCTTGGGTAATTGCGGAAATGTTCCGAGTCCTGTTCTCCAACTACTGTCATAAAATTCACCACGAACCTGATCTGTCGCGAAAAGTGACGATGATTTAAGGAATCGAGATGTTTATTACCTAAAAACTGCTATAGTGTTACAATGAAAGCATGTTATTAAATTGCTAACAAACTCATGTCATTGTCGCGTGTCATGTGGGTAACCTCTGGTTAATACCACCGTACTATTAAATATGGATGAGCAAAAAAAAACGTGTATATACAGAAGACAAATAACGCAGTCAAAACTTGGGTTAGCATTTTTCGGGTGGGTTTTCAATATTAAAACCTGGAGAAGGCACTCCAATGGTTGTAAAATAAATGAGTAATTGCCGACAAGACTCCGGGAAGGTGTAATTCCGATTTGCAAAGGCGAATAATGTTCTGGAGGAATAAAAGTAACATTGCAATGCACCTGTTAATGAAGCAACAAACGAACCATTACTTACCCCTTTTTAAAAGAGTACAAAAGTCTTCGAAATTACTATTCTACTATACATCCGAGACAATTTCTAACCCAAGACGAAATAATCATTGCCTTAGTTCCGGGAAATCACGTCAGGGAAATAACATATGAAAATAGAAGTGGGATTGAGAAATAAAGATCATAACGTAAGTTCAATACAAGTATTGGCAATGATGATGAAGAGTGATGGAGAGATAAAAAGGCACAATATAGCAAAATGGGATACAACTAAGGAGAGGCTGAATGGGCTGGGGCTATTTTCCCTGAGTGTCGGAGGCTTAGATTAGATGTGACCTTATAGAGAGTTATAAAATCATGAGGGGCATGGATAGGATAAATAGACAAAATCTTTCCCTGGCCTTGGGGAGTCCAAAACTACTGGGCATTGGTTTAAAGTGAGAGGGGAAAGATTTGAAAGGGACCTAAGGGGCAACTTTTTCTAGCAGAGAGTGGTGCGTGTGTGGAATGAACTGCCAAAGGAATGGCGGAGGCTGGTACAATAACAATATTTTAAAAACATCTGAATGAGTATATGAATAGGAGGAGTTTAGAGGGATATGGGCCAAATGCTGGCAAATTGGACTAAATTTATGTAGGATATCTGGTCGGCATGGACAAGTTGAACCGAAGGTTCTGTTTCCATGCTATACGTCTCAATGACTTTAAAAGTAATCAAACAAGTTTACCCATTTACAATGGAAATATATAATTAAGCGATGCCTAGAGAACTGAATAAATACATTCCTAAAAGGTGACAATCAGATGTGTCAAAGTACTAAGTTTGAAAACTGAAATGAAACTTGAAAGTACACAGTCGGTTTAGGGGTATCTTACGAGACTGAAGACAGTGTAGTGGGGCAATGAAAAGTAAAGTTGGTGAGCTCTGCCACCTAAGGAGTAGTGCCCCTCCCCAATTCAATTCTGAGAACTTGTTGGGATTTTGTAGTTTATGCTATGACAGTCACTCATCTGAATCTTTTAGCCAATGGGCAAGGGAAAACTACTCACAATGCCCAAATAGTGATTACTACCTTGCCCACCTTCAGGATAGTTTTCATTCTTTTTGGGAACAAAACATTTATTTTCCTAAATAGTTCATTGATTATAGAGAAGCTATGGTGCCAGATAGTTCTTTGACGTCAATTCCTACAACATAGTAGCTTCAGTGTCCGGTGGCATTTACTGACCCCTTTAGTCCTTGCTTGTTAGGGGTTGTTCAATTTGGACAAAGAAGTAAGTGTAGCAGCAGTTTTATAAAATCTTACTCAGAATGTACTAGAAAATATTACAAATATTTGTTTTTAAAAATGATTGCAATTTTTAACACATGGCTAACAAGGCCCCCACTGACCAGACTGCTGTCTTCATCAATGTATTACAATTCTGTTCGAGAGTGATTACTTTTTAAAAAGAAATTCAAACCTCCAGTGACGAACTGAACAGATTACACACCAAAAATTCAAGTTTTAAGGCAATGTGGATCATATGGGCCTTGTATCCAAGTAGAAATTATTCTCTAGACCCCAATTCCATTCTAACTTAGAATTAATTACACTATCTAAGGCAGTGTTTCTCAATCAGTAGGATGCAAAGTTCATCCAGGTCCAGTAGGTGACACTTTTGCCAACGAAATTCAACTATAAGCTTCTCACTAATGACTCAATAATATTTCATTTTGTTTAATACAGTGTAGCAATAATACTTATTCTCTGCAAAATCATTGCAATTTTAAAAATGTCCATTAGTTGTTAATATAATACTAAAAATGCATGTATGTGTAAAACTTTACTTGCTGGAAAAATTGCGCTTTTATCATTATGAGACCAGAATTTTTTTTGATAAAATGTTTAGTGGCATGTAATATCCAAAAGGTTGAGAACTGTTGACTAAATTGTAGATGTTTACATAGTGAAGAATGTTATCTAAGAGTACAACGGGATCTTGATCAACAGGGACCAAGGATTGGCATTTGGAGTTTAATGTAGATACACGTGAGGTGTTGCATTTTGGTAAGGCAAACCACGGTAGGACTTACATGGTTAACGGTAGGGCCTTGGGGAGTGTTGTCAACAGAGAGACCTAGGGGTGGAGGTACATAGTTCCTTGAAAGTGGAATCACAGGTAGACAGGGTGGTGAAGAAGGCATTTGGCATGCTTTCCTTCATCAGCCAGAGCACTGAATACATGAACTGGGACATTATTTTACAGATGTACAAGACACTGTTAAGGCCACATTTGGAGTACTGCATACAATTCTGGTTACCTTGCTATAGGAAGGATGCTATTAAACTGAGAAGGGTGCAAAAAAGATTTACAAGGATGTTATCGAGACTGGAAAGTTTGAGTTATAAGGAGAGGCTGGATAGGCTGAGACTCTTTTCTCTGGTGCGTAGGAGGCTGAGGGGTGACCTTACAGTGGTTTGTAAAATCATGAGAGGCATAGTTAAGGTGAATAGCCAAGGTCTTTTCCCCAGGGTAATGGACTCCAAAACTAGGTTTAAGGCGAGAGGGGAAAGATTTAAAAGGGACCTGAGGGGCAACTTTTTCACATAGAGGGTGGAGCGTATATGGAGCGAACTGCTAGCTGAAGTGGTAGAGGTTGGTATAATTATAATATTTAAAAGACTTTGGATAGGTACATGAATAGGAAAGTTTTAGAGGGACATGGGCCAATTGCAGGTAAATGGGACTAGTTCAGTTTAGAAAACCTGGTCGACATGGACAAGTTGGGCCGAAAGGTCTGTTTCCATCCTCTATGAGTCTGTGACAAAACCTGATATTCTTAACACATCCGTTGCATTTGCAATCTATCTGCTATCAGCACAGCTGCACTGGTGAAAATATCTTGTACGTTCAATGCAGCAAAACAGCCTACGCACCCCATCACAAACCATTAACAAGCAAGCCACCAAGATTTGTTGTCATTAGTATTCAAAGCATGACTGCTTTAATTTTTGCATTTCACCATAAATTGAAGACAGTATCCTAAAACTTTGTATTTGTATCAGTGCTAAGAGCTTCCACTCATTCAATATACATTCAAACTGATCTGCGAACAGTGTCTTCAAATGTTTTTGTGGCCTCCAGAAAGCAGCCATGACAGCTATATACTAGGGACTTCCAGGTTCTAAACCTTTTCAAATCCCCATTGTGCCTAAAAGGATGGATACAAAGTGACAAGGATTACCCTTTGAACATATGACTATTGACTCCTGTAAGAAACTCTCGCACTAATATTGAGGTAAGATGCAATATTCACCATAGCACAACTAAAACAACCATCAAGCAGCCCATTGTACCACTGAAGAAGTGATTAAGTTGCCTTGATAGATAAAATTGAGAGCTAGAGTACTGCACAGCAAGAGTCTTCTGTTTCATTGCAGTGTGCTGCACCCTACACAACCTAGACATTTGGAGGAGAAAACAATATCACTGGGAATATCTCTGAGAATATTGTTGACATAATGATCTTCCAATGGGGAAGAGATGGAAGACAATGATAACCAGACAGAGGGAACTCAAGCAAGACACCATGCTATATTCACTAAGGGTGCTCAGAGTACATTAATATGGGCATTATTGGATTGAGCAAAATTCCCATCATCTAAAGTACCAGACAAGACCCTGGACTCTTCTCACATTTAAAATACTGGACAAAACCCTGAGCTCAGGCTGCAACAAATACACACAGAGCCAGAATGATTTCAGTCTGGGATTATTGTTCAGCCTGGAATTCCAATTTATACCTTCACTGTAGGAGAATAATCAACCAAATTTAACACTCTAGATTGAAACTAACTTTTGGGCCTTGGGCTACACAGCACAGACTGTATGGGGGCCTACACATACCAAACACTCAACTTCAATCAAAACACATTCACACATACTCTTAACTATTGGGAAACCAATTGACTTCAGAAGAAAACATCAGAAACGTAATGGACACCACAGATTTGAGGGGAGATAACGGGGCTCTCAGTCTGTATAACTGCCAGCCCTGATCTCACCTGGGACAGAGCCTTTTTCATCAATAATCTTCTGCACAAAAAGCCTCCCTACAGGCTTACAACCCCAACAAGCAGCTTTGTGGCCCAGAACCACAGAGACTGAATTGGGAAGCCAAACCAAGAGCATCATCGGAACAAAGGACATCCGAGAGGGATGAAGCAAACCAAGTGCTTTCCAAAGAAGAGCTTCCAGATGTGGGCCTGTTCCGAACAAAGAGAACCGATGGCAAGAACCTTAGCAATCAGGGGCACTTTGAAACTGTACTTTCCTCAGTGGTGAGCAAAACTCCTGAGACCCCAAAGTTCTGACCTAGCCAGCAAGGAAGGGAAAACAGGTGGTGACAGTGTGTGGGACCCCAAGGTCAGAAGCTGATTAGTTTCTGTGATTAAAACTGCTGTTTAGGTTCTAGTAGTGTTTAATCTGTGTTTAATTTAATAGTGTATTTAATTACCGTCCTCTGTATAATTGATAGTGTTAATTTCATTGTTTATTGCATTTACCTTTATTTCTTGTATAGTACTTACCATTTTGTATTTAAATAAATGCAGAGATTCTTTTGCCCTGAAACACCTGTCTACTGTCTTCTTCATTCCACATTCCACATTCCCTAAATAAGTCCAGTGTCAGAACCAGGAATCTGGGGATGATTCGAACCACTTAAAATCAGCAAATTACTGAGTGCAAACCAAAACCCTACAGCATGATTCACGTGGCCCTTCGATATGAACTAATGCAAACCAATAAAGAGCACTTGGTACCTCCTACTTCATTAATGTTATCATTTGCCTGGTCCTAGTGAAGTGGGTAACTGTGGCATGGAGAAGGATTCAACCTCCCTGAATGTGTTTCCATCCATCAAACCCTATACATTAGAGATAAAATTGTATCACAATAATTTCCAAGGTTTTATAAATCCAGAAATAAGTGACCTGTGAACCATAAGTGCAGCTAGGTGCTCTTCTTAAATTTCTTCTATGTATTTGACCCAAGCTTTGATGCTGTGCTGAAAGTAAGCTGCTGACAATACTTCCTATGCTGAGGGATGACCTTGACTATCATCCTCTGGCTGCCTAATGCAGAAGAATCTCCTGCATATGCAGGCATTTCTTCCATCATCATGCTTGTGTGTAGTGAGGATGTGACTAACAGAGAGGTTGATGAGCTACTGTTCAGAGCAGGACTATTTTGAGAGGAGCTTCCAGATACTTCTGACATTCAAGGTATACCTGTACATCCCTGATTATCTAAGGAGTTTGAGAATCTGCTTGTTATTCCAGATCCTCTTGCAAAGTCATTGGTGTTTGAATCTCAAGAAGTTGGCAATGGCATGAAGATCTGTATGCATTTCTGGCACCCACTAGAGTGGTTTGCTTGATGCTGGTCTTCACAAAGATTGTTGATCTCTCCATGGAAGGGGCCAAGTGCTTTTATAACAGAGACATGTCAGAACACGTGGCCATGATGGACTCTTCTATCATCTGGGCATGGGGGTGCATAGCCTCCGAGAACTCTAACAGAGTTTGCCTCACATCTTGATGCATCTCAGCATCTGTCACCTGGCTGACAACTCAGAGACATATCATCAGCATGATGCTCAGCTGAATCCTCCAGCAGTCCTCCAATAGTCAGTGACCTAAACAGTCACAGCCTTTGTCAACCGCCCTGGTAAGTCCTGGTGTATTCACCAAGTTGTTATTCCAGATGAGAGTTACAACAGAGATACAGAGTTTCAACATGACAGTTACTGTGATGGTGAAAAAAATCAGGGAAGCATGTGACAATGCATCTCCCTCCTTCTTAGAGATGGACGTCTGTTCTCTGGTTCTATAACTGGCTGTTCTTGCCATTGACCTATGAGATTACGCTTCAAAATTAATTTAGTTGTGATTATTCACTCTGAGATGCCCTGAGGTGATGAAAGACAATACATAATTGCAAGTTCTTCAATTCTAATTTTGAAGGACGAAATGGGTGACTTTATTAAATGAATATTTTATATTAATCCTAAATGTTTTTACAAATGTTGGTGGAAGTTACATTGAAAATATAGAAAACAGGAGTAGGAGCAGGCAATTCGGCCATTCAAGCCTCCTTCATTATTCAACATAAGCATCATGGCTGATCTTCTAACTGATTCCTTACATTCTTAAAAAGTCCCAAAAGATTGGAAGACTAACTATAGGCCAGTTAGCTTAACATCTGATATTGATAAAATGTTAAAATCTATCATAAAAGATGTAATTCCAGAGCATTTAGAATGCATAATATGATCAAGCAATGCCTGCATTCCTTCATGAAGAGAAAATTATGTAAATATTTGCAATGTGACGTCCACCAAAAACTGGAGAACTGCTGACAAATTTACTAAAAAATTTTTAGGAGGTAACAAGCAGTATAGATAAAGGGGAAGCAATCAGTGTAATATATTTGAAAAGGTACCACACAATGTCCACTTAGTAAGATAAAAGCATATGGTATTGGAGGTAATATATTAGCATATATACAAATTTGACTAACTAATAGAAGACAGGGCTAATAAGCATTTTCTGGATAGCAATCTGTAACTTGTGGAGTAACACAGGAATCAGTGCTGGAGCCACAATTATTTATAATATATATTAATGACGCAGATGGGGAATTTGAATGTACTATAGCCAAGTTTGTGGATGACACAAAAATAGGTGGAAGGCAAGTGGTAAGGATGAAACAAAGAGCGTGCAGGGGGACAAGGACAGTTTATGCGAACAGCAAAAACTGGGCAGATGGAATCTAATGTGAGATT
Organism: Rhincodon typus; assembly: GCF_021869965.1. NCBI lineage: Eukaryota > Metazoa > Chordata > Chondrichthyes > Orectolobiformes > Rhincodontidae > Rhincodon > Rhincodon typus. The sequence goes on from NC_063349.1 coordinate 37,942,039, forward strand.
GTGCACTTTGGCAGGAAGGACGAAAGAGCTGTATGTTATTTAAATGGAGAAAGACTGCAGAATGTTACTCCACATTATTACAATAATACAACTAAAATTATACAATGCACTGGTCATACCACAGCTGAAATATAGTTTTGGGCCCCTTATCTGAGGGAAGATATACTGGCATTGGAGACAGTCTAGCAAAGGAGACTGAGACTGGATATCGAGGGACTGCCTTATGAGGACAGGTTGAGTAGGGTGAGCCTGTATTCATTTGAAATTCGAAGAATGAGAGGCAACTTATCGAAGCATACAAGATTCTTAGGGGATATGACAGGGTAGATGCAGAAATCTTGATTTCCCTTGTGGCAGTGCCTAGGATCAGACAGCATAATCTCAGAGTAAGGAATTATACATTTAAGACAGAGATGAGGAATTTCTTTTCTCAGAATTCTTTATTGCAGAGGACTATTGAGACTGGGTCGTTGAGTATTTTCAGGACTAACATGAACGATTTTTTAAACAGCAAGGGATACAAGAGTTCTAGGGTAAAGATGGGAAAATGGAGTTTAAGATTATTATCAGCCATGATCTCATTGAATGGCGTAACAGACTCGATAGACTAAGTTGTCTACTTCTGCGCTTACATTTTATGGTCTTCTTATGGTTTTATGGTCTTAGTATGCTCCTTAACTCCACAGACCAGCTGTGATGACACCAGATAGGTGACACATACATTAGATCTGACTAATTTCATTATGTAAATGATTTTAGCCTGCAACTGCCCAAATGAAGGTCATAGTGAATGCCCAAAAGAAAACTTAGGGATTATTTCAAAGCCTGAGTAAATCCCAATATCATGACCCAATGATGGTCCCAAATCCTTGTGGGAAGATGACTCCAACAGTAATCTTTTGGCATTGCCCAATTAAGAGGCCATCCACAGCATTGCCATCAAATTAAGGATGCCACATTTTTTTCTGTTCAGTCTGCAGCCTCAACATTGCCACCAATAAAGGTGGCAGCAGCTGAGGCTGCAAGGGAAAGACACTACATCAAAGCTGATTAGAGGGGTAACTCCTCCAAAGGCAGTGCCTACAACATGGAGGCTGCTATTGATGGAGAAGCTCTTCTGCAGGATATGGAACCTCCAAAAACCAATACTCTTCCAAGGAATCTGGTGAAAGACCACCTCTGCGTAACTGGCAGCCTCCTGCTTAATGAGAGGTTGGAAGGGGAGACCATACTACACAAGCATGCTAAGATGAGACAAGTTCCTGACTTCATTACAGCCTTGGTTCAAACCTGGATAAAAGAGTTGAATTCTAGAGGTGAGGTGACAATGACAGCCCTTGACTTAAAAGCCCATTTTGACAGATTGTGGCATCAAGGAGCCCTAGCAAAACTGGAATCAATGGGTATCAGGGACCAAACTCTCTGCAGGTTGAAGTCTTACCTGGCACATTGGAAGGTAGTTGTAGTTGGAGATCAGTCATCATAGTTCTAGGACATCTCTGCAGGAGGCCCTCAGGGTAGTGTCCTAGCCCAACTAACTTTAGCGACTTAATCAATGACCTTCCCTCCATCATTAGGTCAGAAATGGGGATGTTTGTCAATGATTGCACTATATTCAGCACCATTCACAACTCCCCTGATACTGAAGAAGTCTGTGTTCAAATTCAGCAAGGTCTTGACAATATCTAGGCTTGGGCTGCCAAACAGCAAGTAACATTCGTATCACACAAATGCCAAGCAATTACCACCTCCAATAAGAGACAAACTAACCACTACCCCATGACTTTCAATTATCATCACTGAACCCCCCACTTTCAACATCCTTGGGGTTGCCATTCACCAGAAACTCAACTGGATTCAACACATAAATACAGCAACTACAAGAACAGGTCAGAGGCTAGAACTACTGTGGTGAGTAACTCACCTCCTGACCTTCCAAAGCCTGTAAACTGTCTACAAGGCACAAGTCAGTAGTGTGATGGAGTATTCCCCACTTGCCTGGATGAGCGCAGCTCCAGCAATACTCAAGAAGCTTGGCATCATCCAGGACAAAGCACTCTACTTGATTGGCACCACATCCACAAGCATCCACTTCCTCCACCACCAATGCTCAGAAGCAGCATTGCATACTATCTACAAAATGTACTTCATCAAAGATCCTGACAGTACATTCTGAAACCAAGCTACTTCCATCTAGAAGGACAAAGATAGCAGATACATGAAAAAACTATGACCTGCAAGTTCCCTTCCAAGCCAGTCACCATCCTGACCTGGAAATATACTGCCATTCCTTCACTGTTGCTGGATTGAAATCCTGGAATTCTCTCCCTAAGGGTATTGTGTTTAAACTTACAACCTTTGGACGACAGCATTGATTCAAGAAGGCAGCTCACCACCACCTTCTCAAAGGCAGCTAGGTACGGGCAATAAATGCTGGTCAGCCTGTGACGGCAACATCCCAGGAGTGAATAAAAATAAATATGCAAGTGAGATACAGCTGTGGGGAATGCAGGGAATAACCTGCATAGTGATAAAGAATATAGTGGGAGATGTATATTAAGAAAGGGAGCAGTTACATTTTTGAAATGTGGGACAAAAAAGTAAAGTAGAACAGCCGAGAGCATAATAATAGTTTTCCAATCTTGTAAAGCCCTTAAGGCAAAATATTGTGTACTATCCTATTCTGGCTGTAGGGCCTGGTAAAACTAGCCACATCAAGCATTTCCTTAAATATGTCAGTGTTGCCTGTTTGAACCAGTCCATACGGTAGCAAGTTTCACATTTTCAGCTTTTTGTGTAATTTCTTCCAAACAATTTGATGTGTTCCTGATAGCTTATATTCAATCTTCCTTTTTCCATACTCACTCACAAAAGTGAATAGTTTTTCTGTGCCTATCCTCTCAAAATCCTTATAACTGACTCACCTAGATTACAATATTTTGATAATCATGAATGGATAATTGAGCTTCACTTGATACAGTATAATGATTGTACAGCTGTCGTGAAATCATTAGTGAAATTAATCATTCTTTTAAAAAAGCGACTATGGTTAGCAGCAGAGTACTGGTGTTTTAAAGCACCTTTCTGTTATCCAGGTTATCTTGGAAGCATATACTTTACACGCAATTTGGAATTTGACCAGACTGCTTATATTACTATAAGACCATAAGATATAGGAGTAGATGTTGTGGTTGGTTCGTTTGCCGAGCTGGTTTGTTATTCTGCAGACATTTCATTACCCTGCTGGTAACATCATCAGTGCAGCCTCCGATGAAGCACTGCACTGATGATGTTACCCAGCAGGGTAATGAAATGTCTGCAGAACAACGAACCAACTCGGTGAGCAAACCAACCACAACATCCACAACCTGAACACAAATCTACTCAAAAACCTTAGATATAGGAGCAGAAGTAGACTGTTCAGTGCACCAAGTATGTTCCACGATTGAATGGGATCTGAAACTGCTCTACTCAAATTTCATGCCTTTTCCCTATAACTTTTGATTATCTCCACTGATGAAAAATTTATCTCAGCCTCTAAAGACCTGTGTGACAATGAATTCCACTGATTCACTACTTTCTGACAGAAGAAATTTCTCCCATCTCTGCCTTACATGGGTGACCCCTTATTCTGCGATTATGCCCTCTGGTCCTAGACTCTCTACCACGTGGAATAACCTCTTCACATCTACCATTTCAGGTCCCTAAGAATTGTGTATTTTTCAACGAGGTTGCCTCTCATTCTTCCAAACTCCAATGAGTAAAGGTCCAATCTGGTCATACAAAAACCCTTCGTACCCAGGATCAATTTAGTGAACCTTCTCTGGAATGCCACTATGCCAGAGTATCTTTCCTTAGGTAAGAGGCCCAAAATTATTCTCAGTATTCATGCTGTATTCTAACTAAAGCCTTGCATCATGTTAACAAGGCCTCCCCATTTTTGTACTCCATTCCCTTTGAAATAATGACCAAACCTCCATTTGCCTTCCCTATCTGCTGCTGAACATGCACGCTAGCTTTTTATGATTTTTGATTTACAAGCCCCTTTGCACTATAGCTTTCTGTAGTCTTTCTCCATTTAAATAATATTCAACTTTTCAATTCTTTTTGCAAAGGAAAGAATTCTAACAAGAAAAGATCTAGGCTCACTAGATCAACTATTGAAATGAAGAGTGACCATGTCTCCAAACACAGCAGCATGTTATCAGTTTAACACCCCTCATTCTAATCGGGGAGGGAGGGATTTATTCCAAATGCATTCGTGTTCATGTAAAAAGTGGTGATCTTTTCTACTTTTATGTTACAACATATTTAGTTATCTCATAATTCTACTTAAAGATATGGGCTAACCATTCTGGTCTAATATTTCAAATTGAAGTATAATGTTAGCCCATTGGAATGAATGGATTTTTAAAATCAATGTTCTAGTTGGAACGCATGAACCTCTTTGTCTTGGAGGTCACATATGTATTTTTAAATGATTCACTCAAATTGTCCAGTTATTCTATTGATGAATGGAAAGATTACAAAGCTTTCCTCAAAATAACAGATGGAATTCTGCCTGCTGCAGCAAATGTGCAATTCAGATTTATTTCAAAGGACAAAGAATTGTCAGACTTCAAATGACGTCAATCTAAGGCTTTATACTTAGTGCTGAGATTGATGCTGTGTTCACTGAGAATGTTAAGAAATAACAGTATTCATGACACAGAAGTAGCATGACATAAGTGACAACTTTTAATTCTTCATTTAAGCAGACAACATCATGCGTGCAATCCCAATTGTATGATAGATCATACAAAAGAACTCAAACATTTTACTAGTTTTATTGAATTTCTGAAAATCTGATTAACAGCTAACTTCGAATCAGAGGTAGTAGGAACTGCAGATGCTGGAGAATCCGAGACAACAAGGTGCAGAGCTGGATGAACACAGCAGGCCAAGCAGCATCATAGGAGCAGA